>NC_052150.1:104762441-105112346 GCF_902713615.1 Scyliorhinus canicula
CCCGCCCACAGAATACGATATACCAAAAATCTCTAATATAATTAAATTGTGTTATGGGCCAGGGTTTAGAGAACCCCAAAGGTATCATGGAGTTCACCTGACCCGCAACTTTTAATAGATTGTAGTATGGGGAGCACATGTCCCACTTTACAGGTGTGGTACAGCAGAAATGGAAAAATACTTTTTAAAGAAAAACAATGTTTATTCTATGAACTCAAGTTAACCTTTTTAAAACATACAGTGAACATCTTAGCAACCATTAATTCAAATACAACCCCCAAAGAATACAACACTAAGTAATCCTTAATGACTTCCCAAACAACATCCAGAAGACAAAAGAAATGCTTTTTAACAGAAGCACATCAGGTTTACATTCACGACTGAAAACATTTATAATTCTGAATTCACCAAATGATTAATAGATAGTCATTTCATGGCAGAGAGAACAACAGTACACCTGCTTTGGCTGGCTTCAGCTCCAACACTGAAAACGAAACCAATAAACACAGACACACCCAAGCTTTTCTCAAAGTGGAACTAAAAAACAGAGCCACAGCTCAGCTCCACCCACACTCTGACATCACTGCAGTAACATGAGCAGCCAAATATTTCTTAAAGCGACAATCTCATGACAATTGTAACTTTCTAAGGTGATTATATTCAAAAGATATTGGAAATAAAGGGCATCATTTAATGGGGAAAGTTCTAAGTGTTGTTTCGGGCTTGAAGTCCGGGGTGATTTCTGGTGGCTGTGCCAGCGAGATGACGTACTGTATTTAACGGCACTTTCACATGGGGAGTTTCACACCCCATGGTTGTCCCGACAGCTAATTCGCTAGGTCCGTGCCCGGCAGCTCTCCACTAATAATAATAATAGTAATAATTGCTTATTGTCACAAGGACGCTTCAATGAAGTTACTGTGAAAAGCCCCTAGACGCCACATTCCGGCACCTGTTCGGGGAAGCTGGGACAGGAATAAGGAGGAACTGGTTTTAAACGCTCCCTCGCAACTCACTCCCAGTCAGCACATGGGCATGGCACCATGCAGACCTGCTTATCACTTTGGGGATGCCGACCTGGCCAGGCTTCTGGACGCTGTGGAGGCGAGACGGCATCCTCATCCCCTGAGGAGGTCAGCGGACCAGCTGCAGGGCCGCCAATGGTGCCAGGAGGCAGTGACAGCGGTTTTCAGCTCAGGCCGTGTGACCAGGAGGACCGCCATGCAGTGCAGAAAGAAGACCAATGACCACAAGGGTAAGTTAACACCGGTCCCCTGGCATCAGTTCACCCTGCCCTGTACCCCCCCCCCCCCCCAAACAGGCCAGCAGCTGGCACCTTGCACCTTACCCACTTCTGATCACTGCGCCCGTGCCCAGTGGACTCTGGCATCCACCAGCACAAGACATCCGTGTCCAGGTGCATTGGCCACACATGCCACCTGCCGTAGCCACCCCTACTCTCGATGCACCAGGTGCACGGCTCACTGTGCTCCCTCTCTGTTCCTGCAGGAGAAGTTAGCCCATAATTGCCATGAAAGGGCTCAGACAGGCGGCGGAGTTTCAGATATCAGAGTCCTCACCCCCTCTGACGGACAAGCCCTGGAGATCGCGGGGTTGGCCGAGAAGAGAGCAGTCACCGACAGTGAGGTTGGCCTGCACTGCAGAGGTGAGGAGCCACTGCCCCTTCACCCAGATGACCTGCGTCAAGTGAATTTTCATGACAGACAAAATGATCCTTCACTCTCACTGAGCATATGTCCCTTCTCTCTGAACATTGCCATCCGATGGACTCGCCATCCGGGGTCGCCCGCCCCCTCCTCCCCAACCTCAGAGAAGAGCTCCTAGGAGACCACCATCGGGACATCACAGCTGTCATCCCCACCAGTGCAGTGACACACACCCTGATGGGCGGCATCAGTGGACAGGCTTCTGGGGCACAATATGGTGTGTGTCACAAAGTTGCTGATACATATAAGGTGGAGGCAGGAACATCCAAAGTGACAGTAGTCGGAGGACTCAGATGAGGCTCTCCTGTACAACTGGCTCCGATTCCTTACAGATAGCACAGATAGATGAGTCCTATTCAGATTCTGAGCCTCTGTGTTAGGTTATTCCAGAGCTAATGCAGAAACTAGAGTACAGCCGCATGATTCAGGAGGGGATGTCAGCGAGACTCTGACGAGTGCAGAGTGCATTCCCGATTTCAGAAGAATGCACCGGCAATGCATGGCACCGAGGCGAACACTGCTAGGGTGCCGACCGCAGTGGAAAGCCTGGAGCGTGACGTTACCGCCTTGAGTAGTGGTGTCCAAGATGTGGCTCAGTCTATGACGGCCATGGATGAGAGCCTCGACATCATATGCCAGTCGGTGGGGGCATGTCCCAGACGCAGGTGGACAATGCTGAGACACTCCACAGCATGTCCCAGTCACAGCACAGCAAAGCTGAGGGCGTTGATACCATGATGCAAACAATGGGGACTGGCAGAGCCAGACAACACAGAAGCCTCTGGAGCTCACTCCACATGCCCCACAATTGCATGGAGACGCCTAGGACTCTACGGGCACCATCAAGGAAGAGGGAGCGCCGAGGGCCAACCTGGTGCCTCCCACCAGGGAGACAACGGCAGTCTCCACCTTACCCGAATTCCTCGCCTCTGACTCTGGTGCGTCTCAGCAAGCAGAGCAAGGTGGCACAGCGATGCCAGTAGCCCCGGTAAATCAGCCAGAATCCTCCAGCACCAGGGTCTCCGGAGGACATCCGCCAAGGGCATCAAAGGCCACAGGGCACGGGAAGCTGCATGTTGACTGTACTTCTGATGTGTATCCTGGGGACATACCTAGAGGCAGTGGCAGAGCACGGACGATCAAAAAGATTGAGGATCACTGAGTGGGCACTTGGGGCGGGGGGGGGGGGGGGGGGGAGGGGTGGTGTGATGGGCAGGGAGGTACACACTATCTGTAGCTAAGGACAATGGAGATTTCATATGGAAGATCAAGAGCCCCTGATGCAGACCCCGTTCAGGTTATGGATATGAGAGCGTTGTCAGCAGAAAGACAGGAGCCAGGCTTTGGCATAAACTGAGGAGCCCCAGAGCTTTCCTGACAGCGGGTTATCATCACTCTCCTGCCTTGTATATTGACCCGCTGACAGTGCCGACACAGGCCCACCACCCTGGGGTGATGTTACAAAGACCCTGGGATGGTGGAACAGGGTAACGGGATATTGGAGCTGTCATTGGGGGAAGGCGAATGTGGGGGTGGTTGGGGAAAAGGGTTAGCTGATGGACAAAGTCTCGTCCAACAGGAAGTGGGCGAGTATGAGGGCCTCCCTGGCCCTCTGGGCATGCCGGACTCTCACTGCTGCCTGACCTCCATCCTCAGGCTCCTCCTGCGGGTTCTCCCTGGACTTATCCTCCAGCCCCTCCTTGTCCGGTCCTTTCTCAGATGGGGCCGTATATCCTTCTCCTCCTGCATGTCGCCCCACTGCGACACCAGCTTGTGAATGGCACAGTAGAGCACCACAGAGCAGGAGACCCCCTGGGGGATGTACTGCAGTGCACCACCAGAGCAGTCCAGACATCGTAACTGCATTTTGAGCAGTCCAATGCACTGCTCGATGACAGCATGGGTGGCAAAATGGGCCTCACGATATCAGGTCACCGCCTCAATCTCAGGCCTCCGCACAGGTATCGTCAGCCAGGACCTCAGCAGGTACCCCTAATCCCTCAGGAGCTAACTCATCATCCTGGAGCGCTCCTCACTTAGAGTCTGGGATCTTGGGGCTCCTACTTTGGCCAGAGGTGAGTGTACAGATTGCGGCTCTCCTGTACAACTGGCTCTGATTCCTTACAGATAGCACGATGGATGGTATGTTAGACACCCCAGTGGTAGCCCTTGTGGTGCTGATGGATCAGTCCCAGCATGTAGCTGTCATGCACGCTGCCTGGAAGTGTGCACACACGTGCATCATCCAGAGGCGTTCGTTGCACATGAGTTGAACATTCAGGGAGGGGTCCAAACACAGTGGGGACTGCTGGGATATCCCCAGTGCTACTGCCCAGCTCCTAGGTGTTTGATTGTTGGCTGCTGCTCTGTTGATGCCCCCAGGGTTCAGGCAAAATGTTCAGGCCTCCAGTGTGCCACGCCTCCGGGTGGCCCATTGCCAGAGGCCCGCTCAGCAATCATTCTCCCCCGACCAGCCGTGTTCCCGACGGCATGGAACTATCCTGCTATAGCCGGTCGGGATGCTCATGTGGCGGCTGTTTCGGAGGCGGCAGATCAGGGACCAGGGGCCTTATAGGCCGATCGGGGTCTCTTTCTTTGGTCTGGCTCTGCGGTCTGAGTCCACCATGGAGCACGGCGCGGCTGCTGGAGGCCGCCGCCGTGCACATGCGCGGCCTCTGACCCGGATGTGCAGGGGCCCGTATCTGTAGCAAAAGCTGCGAGATTCACTCCAGGTGCCTGCTAACCCCCTGCAGGGCAATGAAAGCATTTCACTTTCTTGCAGGAATTTCAGGTGTAAAACTCCAGTTTTGGCGCCGGCGTGGGGACATGGTCTCAATAATGGAGAATCCAACCCATGGTATGTGTACTCACGAGAAGGGCCAGCCCCCGACCTATGACACCCAACCCCCCAAACAGTCCCATTCCGCCCCCCCCCCCCCCGCCCACCTCCGCCCACCTCCGCCCCCTGAGCTGCATGCCAGGGAATGGAAATGGCTATTCACCTCCTCAGATGTCCTCAGCAACTATTGCACCAGCTTAAATGTTTTAAAAAATGAGTACGAAATGACACCCATGTGATCTCTCGCTGGGGAGACTTAGTTCCTGTGGGGCTGTTAGATTGGACTTCTACCTCGCTAATGAGATGGACATTGGTCTTAATTGGTGTCAATGATCTTCTCACCATTTTTGGGTGGGATTTAGAAGACGCCACCGGGAGCGGGCCAATTAGGTAGCAAATCAATTTGCGCCCGCTGCAAATCCCAATTTTGGCTTCTCATGCTATTTAACTGGTACGCCCTGATCTGTGCAGGGAGCAACACAGTGGTTAAATCGCACCCAGTGATTTGAATATTTGCCATATACGTGTTACAAGCAGGAAGTCAACTCTTCGCAATGCAAAACATGCAACGTGCAGACTGAAAATGGTTGAACAATGTTTTTTTTTGTAAATTTAGAGTACCCAATTATTTTTCCCAATTAAGGGGCAATTTAGCATGGCCAATCCACCTACCCTGCACACCTTTGGGTTGTGGGGGTGAAACCCACACAGACACGGGGAGAATGTGCAAACTTCACACGGACAGTAACCCAGGGCCGGGTTTCGAACCCGGGTCCTCAGCGCTGATGGTTCAACAATGTTGATGGTGTCACTGTGCACCTGAATACAATATCGGGTTATAATGGGTAATTCCAGTTCTAGTTGTGTTCTAGTTTGTTGGGAGTGAAGACTGTGGAGCACAGCCTCATTGGAACTACAGCACGAGGCCATCATGGCCATCGCTAAACATCATTTTAGCCTAATTCCTACCAGTTACAGAGCTCACATACTTGCCAAGTAGATTTCTCTCCCAGACTGACACTCAAATAAACAGTAGCAAAAATAGACACAGTAGTCATAGGTCTCCATGAAATCTATGCATTTAATTAATATTGTTTTGTTTGAGGCAAAGTACATGATTGATGCGCAGCATTTAATTGCTATTGCAATAACTCATTGTGGTTGAGATGATTCCAAAATATTACCCTTGAGGATGGGAGTTTGGAATTGAGTCAGTCCTCTGTGGTAGATTACGTAATGTGATAGCTCAAACAGGCAGGTTTGCTGTACTCCAGGATGCTGTGATATATGACAGCAAGCCAGCCTGATTTATGAGACCTCGGGGAATGCATCTAATACTGTAGCTGGAATTCTTCCAGATAACCTTGCAAGCTTGTGCCATAATGGGTAGAGTTACTCTGACTAGACAAACAGTGAGAAACTTACCAGCCTTTTGTGCTAGTAAGGTGCTTGATTCCTTGGAAAGATTGGATGTATTGGTGGTCATCTTCCAAAATTCTATGGACTCTGGAGTAGTTCCTACAGATTGTAAGGTGGCAAATGAAACCCCACTATTTAAAAAGGGAAGGAGAGAAAAAGGGGGAATTACAGACCAGTTAACTGACATCAGTAGTGGGGAATATGCTAGGATCTATTATAAAAGACGTGAAGCAGGATTCTCCCTAATCCCTGCGATGGCCCGTCGGCGGCTTAAAAAGCGGCACGAAGCACTCTGGCGTGGGCCGACCGGAAGTTGCGGAATCCTCCTCACTTCCGGGGTCTAGTCTGGCGCCGAAGGGCCGGTGCGAGTTAGCGCATGCGCAGACCGCCTGCGTATTCTAGCACATGCACATGAGGGTTTCTTCTCTGCACCAGCCATGGCAGAGCCCTACAGTGGCCAGCGTGGAAGGAAGGAGTGCCCCCACGGCACAGACCCTCCCGCAGATCAGTGGGCCCCAATCGCAGGCCAGGCCAACGTGGTGGCCCCACCCCCGGGTCTGGGTCCCCCGGCGCCCCCCCTCCGCCGAGGACCACACCAGCCAGCCTACCAGCCAGATCCCGCCATGTGGGACAATGTGCAATCCACATCGGCGGGACTGACCAGAAACCGACGGCCGCTCGGCCCATCGAGACCCGGAGAATTGTCGAGGGGGCTTCTGCCGACGACCCCCGACTGGCGCGGTGTGATCCCTGCGCCCGCCCGAAAACCGGCGCTGGAGAATACAGCAGCCGGCATCGGAGCAGAGCAGCGGGGCGGGGCGGGATTCACGCCGCCCCCCCAGGGATTCTCCGGCCTGACGGGGGAGTCGGAGAATCCCGCCCGTGATAACAGAACTTTTTGAAACCATAAACTGAATTGGATAAAACCAGCATAGGTTTATGAAAGACAGATCATGCTTAACAAATCTACCGGAGTTTTTTGAGGATGTAACTAGTAGAATAGATAAGGGAGAACCAGTGGATGTGGTGAATTTGGACATTCAGAAGGCCTTTGATAAGGCCCTCATAAGAGGCGAGTGGGCAAAGTTTTAGCACATGGGAAAGGGGTAATATTGTCATGGATCAAGAGTTGATTGACAGAAAGGAAACAGAGTAGGAATAAATGGATCGTTTCCTGAGTGGCAGACAGTGACTAATGGGGTACCACAGGGATCAGTGCTTGGGCCCCAGCTGTTCACAATATATATAAATGACCTGAATGAGGGAACCAAATGTAGCATTTCCAAGTTTGCTGATGACATGAACTGGGCGGAATTGTGAGTTTTGAGGTGGATGCAAGGAAGCTTCAAGGTGAATTAGAGAAGCTCAGTGAATGGGCAAGAACATGGCAGGTGCCGTACAATGCGGCTAAATGTGAAGTTTTTGATGTGAAAAACAGAAAGGGAAGTGTGGATATACAAAGATATCTGGGTATCCTTGTGCACCAGTCCGTACAAATGGAGATGCAGGTACAGCAAGCAATTAGGAAGGTAAATGGTATGTTGGCCTTCGTTACAAGTGGATTTGAGTTCAGAAGTAGAGATGTCTTGCTGCAGTCATACACGGCCTTGGTGATATCACACCTGGAGTATTGCATGGAGTTTTGGTCTCCCTGCCGAAGAAAGAGCATACTTGCCATGGAGGGAGTGCAGCGGAGGTTTACTAGGCTGATAACAGGGTTGGGAATACTGTCCCTTGGTTCAACTAGGTCTGTATTCATTAAGGTGTAGAAGGATGAGAGGAGATCTGATTGAAACGTATAAAATTCCAACAGGGCTGACAGACTGGATGCAGGGAGGATGTTATCCCTGGTTGGGGAATCTAGAACCAGGAGATACAGCCTCAGGATATGGGTAGACCATTTAGAGCTGAGATCAGGAAACACTTCTTCGCTCAAGGAGTAATAAACATGTGGATTCTTTATCACAGAAGGCTGTGGGTGCCAAGTCACTGAATGTATTCAAGGAAGAGATTTTTAAAAGAATTTAATGGGATCAAGCGATAAGGTGTGAAAAAGCAGGAATATGGCATTGAGATAGAGGATCAGCCATGATCATATTGAATGGTGGAGCAGGCTTGAAGGGCTGAATGGCCTCCTCCTGCTTTCTATGTTTCGAGCAGAATCTTTATGATTTCTGGGTGGGATTTTCCATCCCCACCCTCTTGGGAGACCATAAATTCCCACCATGGACAATGGACCTTCAATGATCCATCAAATATTTCATCCCACCTGTAACGATTCCCGCGGTGGGCGGGACCAGGAAAATTTACCCCCTAGGTCTCAATGACCCAACCTTCACCCACTTTTTCTGGTCTTTGTAAATGAAGTGTATGCCTGTTGGCAGATAATATTGAACTGCTTGTCAGCCAAATGTAAAACATATATTCGGATTGCTTAGTATTTTGATTAGGAAAACCTTTATGTCTGGTAATGGGCTTTGCTCATGTCAGATAGCTTAGAGAGAAATGCAATTTTTTGCTTTGAGTAGGAATGCCAACAGTTTTATTCCTACCCCTCCATCAGAAATAATTTGAGAAATTGGGCACAAGGACGAATGGCTTTGGGACCTTACATCTTGGAATGGATTGGATTTGGATTTGTTTATTGTCACGTGTGTCGAGGTACAGTGAAAAGTATTTTTCTGCGAGCAGCTCAACAGATCATTAAGTACATGGGAAGAAAAGGGAATAAAAGAAAATATATAATAGGGCAACACAAGGTATACAATGTAACTACATAAGCACCGGCATCGGATGAAGCATACAGGGTGAAGTGTGAATGAGATCAGTCCATAAGAGGGTCATTTAGGATTCTGGTAACAGAGGGGATGAAGCTGTTTTTGAGTCTGTTTGTGCGTGTTCTCTGACTTCTGTATATCCTGCCCGATGGAAGAAGTGAGTAAGCCGGGTGGGAGGGGTCTTTGATTATGCTGCCTGCTTTCCCCAGGCAGCGGGAGGTGTAGATGGAGTCAATGGATGGGAGGCAGGTTTGTGTGATGGACTGGGCTGTGTTCACAACTCTCTGAAGTTTCTTGCGGTCCTGGGCCGACCAGTTGCCATACCAGGCTGTGATGCAGCCAGATAGGATGCTTTCTATGGTGCATCTGTAAAAGTTGGGGAGGGTTAATGTGGACATGCCAAATTTACTTAGTTTCCTGAGGAAGTATAGGCGCTGTTGTACTTTCTCGGTGGTAGCGTCGACGTGGGTGGACCAGGACAGATTTTTGGAGATGTGCACCCCTAGGAATTTGAAACAGCTAACCATCTCAACTTCGGCCCCGTTGATGCTGACAGGGGTATGTACAGTACTTTGCTTCCTGAAGTCAATGACCAGCTCTTTAGTTTTGCTGGCATTGAGGGATAGATTGTTGTCACTGCACCACTCCACTAGGTTCTCAATCTCCCTCCTGTATTCTGACTCGTCATTATTCGAGATCAGGCCTCTATGATCGTATTGTCAGCAAACTTGTAGATGGAGTTGGAACCAAATTTTGCCACGCAGTTGTGTGTGTACGGGGAGTAGAGTAGGGGGCTAAGTACGCAGCCTTGCGAGGCCCCGGTATTAAGGACTATTGTAGAGGAGGCGTTGTCGTTCATTCTTACTGATTGTGGTCTGTTGGTCAAAAAATCGAGGATCCAGTTCAGAGTGGGGGGCCAAGTCTGAGGTTTTGGAGCTTTGATATGAGCTTGGCTGGGATTATGGTGTTCAAGGCAGAGCTGTAGTCAATAAATAGGAGTCTGATGTAGGAGTCCTTGTTTTCGAGATGCTCTCGGGATGAGTGTAGGGCCAGAGAAATGGCGTCTGCTGTGGACTGGTTGAGACGGTATGCGAATTGCAGTGGATCAAGGCGTTCTGGGAGTATGGAGGTGATGCGCTTCATGATCAATCTCTCAAAGCACTTCATTACGACTGAAGTCAGGGCCACCGGACGGTAATCATTGAGACTCGTTGCCTGGTTGTTCTTTGGCACCGTTATGATGGTGGTCTTCTTTCAGCAGGTGGGGACCTCGGAGTGGAGTAGGGATAGGTTAAAGATGTCCGCGAACACCTCTGCCAGGCTCCGTGCAGGCTCTGAGTCCACGACCAGGGATCACGTCTGTGGTGATTGTAGATCTGAGTAGATGCAATACAACTGAGCAAGCACTAGAGGGAGCACGGGAGAGCTATAAAATCACAGGGACAGGAAGTGAGCACACACTTCACGGAAGGCAAAACTCGTAGCAGGACACAGACACAAGCAGGCAGCATTTGAGGTAGCCGTAAGTTAAGCTCTGAAAAGAGAACAAATTCACAATAAAGCATCTTCTCCAACTTTGAGACTACGAGCTTTATTAAGACATGAGGAACAACACATGATTTTATAGCTCTCCCGTGCTCCCTCTAGTGCTTGCTCAGTTGTATTGCATCTACTCAGATCTACAATCACCACAACGTCCAGGCCCGTCGCCTTCCGAGGGTTCACTTTCAGGAAGGCCGATCTGACTTCGGAAGCTGTGATGGTGGGTATGGGTGAGTTATGGGCTGCTGGAGCACTTGACAGCGGATTGTTGGTTACCTGCTCGAACTGAGTATAGAATGCATTGAGTTCATCGGGGAGGGGTGCGCTGCTGCCAGAGATACTGCTCGGCTTCACTTTGTAGCCCATTATTTAGTCCTTGCCACAACCGCCGAGAGTCTGTCTGTGACTCTAGCTTGGTTTGATATTCTCTCTTGGCATCTTGGATGGTTTTGCGGAGGTCGTACCTGGATTTCTTGTACAGGTCAGGGTCGTCTGACTTGGAAGCCTCAGACCTGTCCTTCAGTGGGGAGTCAATCTCGCGGTGGAGCCATGGTTTCCGGTTGGGGAACGTACGTACTGCTTTCTTTGGCACGCAGTCGTCCACACATTTGCTGATGAAGTCTGTGACGGTGGTGGCATACTCATTTAAGTTGGTCGCTGAGTTCTTAAATATGGACCAGTCCACTGTCTCTAAGCAGTCACGTAAGAGCTCTTCTGTTTCCTCGGACCAGCACTGCACGACCTTCTTGGATGAATTCCCATGCTTGAGTTTCTGCTTGTATGCCGAGAGAAGGAGCACCATCTTATGGTCTGATTTCCCAAAGTGTGGTCGGGGAATGGAACGGTAGGCTCCCTTGATTTTTGAGTAGCAGAGGTCAAGAGTGTTGTCGCCCCTGGTGGGACAGGAGATGTGCTGGTGGAATTTTGGCAGTACACTCTTGAGGTTGGCCTTGTTGAAGTCTCCGACCACGATGAACAAGGCATCCGGGTGTTCTGTTTCATAGTTGTTTATAACTGTTCATCCAGCGCCTTCCTCACTTCCGCCTGGGGTGGGATGCAGACCGCTGTGATAATGGCTGAAGTGAACTCACGTGGAAGATAGTATGGGCGGCACTTCATGGTCAGGTATTCCAGGTCCGGGGAGCAGTAGGTCACAGGATCACCACATCCAAGCACCAGGAGGATTTGATGACGAGGCACACCCCTCCACCCTTTGCTTTGCCTGATGACGCGGTGCAATCCGCCCGGTGAATTGGGAAGCCTTCAGGTTGTATGGCACAGTCTGGTGAGGCGGGGGTGAGCCATGCCTCTGTGAAACAGAGCACACTGCAGTCTCTTATTTCCCTCTGAGAGGTATGTCTGGCATTAAGTTCATCCAGCTTGTTTTCGATCGCTTGGACGTTTGCCAGGAGTATGCTGGGGAGAGGGGTCTTGAAACCGCGTTGCTTCAGTCTAACCTGCAGACCGCCGCGTTTCCCTCGCTTCCTCAGTCGGCGGCTGTGGCTGGATGGTCCTGGGATTTGATGGGAGAAGTCTGACCTTGTGGAAGGTAGGTGGTTGTGTCTGGCGGGGTCCAGGATGCTGGCGGGGACCAGGGCGCTGGTTACATTTCCTGGGTCGCGTTTGGCAGGGTCCTGGGCTCTGGTTGAGGTAGAGGGGTTGCTCGGGAGGCATGTTTGTGATCTGTATGGGGCCTGGCGTTCTGCGGGCACGGGAATACCTTGCGGCGCATTCGGGTCCTCGCACGGGGTCTCCGCCATTTCGGAGGACCTGGATTATGGGCAAAGGCTACCTGAGGCAGGTTGGGCTGAATCCCGTGGTCTGTTCCCTCCCTGGGGTCAGGTCTTGAAGGAGGCCCGGTCGGGCCTCCACGTGGATTTTACTTTCTTCCAAATCCAGGTAAGTTGGGTTGCTGGGCGGGCATCTCCGGGTTGGGTCGCTGGGCGGGTCTCTTGGGGTCGAGTTGGGCCGGGTCTCATCGTCGGGGGTCGGGTCTGGTGCTCCAGGGACTGGGCCGGGCGATCCGGGGGCTGGCATTGGTTGTTAGGCCGGGTTGGAGGTCCGAGGTCTGGGCCGGCTCCAAATCGAGGTCGGGGCTTCACGTCCGGTTTGGGTCCGATCCACTTCCAGGTCATGGCGGTCAGGTCTCCATGGGCCTCGGAGGATGTTCAAGCCTGCAAGAAATGATAAAAGAGAGAGGTTAGTAATAATGTTAGTGTGATGAATGGCATCGGTATAACTGCTGTAACTGTACCTTGCCTTTAATACAATGGAACCCTGGGAGACTCCGCCTCTAGCTCCGCCCCCAGGAAACTATATAAGGTGATGCTTAGTGGGCAGCATGCTGTGAGCACACTTCTTGGCAGCTGTCCAGTTCTTTGGTAACTAAAGCCTTTGAATTACCAATCTGCTCTCCTGTGTCGTAATTGAGGGTATCTCAGTTAGTCTCAGAATTAAATTTTAAAAGACTAGAACGAGTATAAGTTAAGTAAAATGTGGATCTGTTGGGGGGAGCTCACAGAGAGTCACCTCGCTCCGGCGCCATCTTCTACACATCATCTACATCATCTACTTACACAAGATAAAAGCTTATGGTATTGGAGGTGATGTATTAACATGGATGGAGAACAGGAAACAGAAAGTCGGGATAAATGGGTCACTTTGAGCGTGGCAGAATGTAACTTGTGGAGTGCCACAAGGATCAGTGATGGGGCTTCAACTATTTACAATCTATTGTTGTCAGGAGGCTAGAAAAAGTCTGAAAAGGGATATAGAGAGGATAAATGAGTGGGGCCAAATTGGATGATTGGGTATAATGTGTGAAAATCTTGTGCTGTCTAACGTGATCTCGCAAGACATTACGATGTGAATTGTGGGTGGATCGCATTTTAGCAAATAGTCTCACTTTAATGTGTAATGAGTTACCCAAGGCATGGGATCAATCTCCCTTGCCTCGGAGACCTTGGGCGAGCATTTTTTAGTACTGGTCTCCAGAAATGGGGACCAGATGTTACAGCACACGTGGGGGTCTCCCAGGGGATCAGAAGCCTCCAGGTGCATGCCCTTTGGTCATGATGGCACCCTAGCTTGCTAGCTGGCAGTGCCAGCAGAGAGGTGTGTTTCCCGATTTCCTCAGTGTACAAAACGGGGCTATCGCGGCCTTGGCCGTGCGTTCTCCATTGAGGTCCCTTATGCGAGACTCATTTTATAGACTTGTGTTTTTCAGCGCTGTGAGAGCCGGGAAACATACGGCTAAACACGCTCACTATGGGGTTTTGTTCCTCTTTAGTTAAATCGTGCCCTAAGTATGCAGACTGAAAAGGATGGGATGTGCACAACAACTACATTTTCAAGGGAACATTACTTCCAATACAAATTAACCAGCACTGGTTCACCTCCTAAATTGCTAGTGTGGGTGTGTCTGTGCTCTGGGCTAACATAATCCATCTGCCTAACTCAGAAAATCAATGCTTTCTTACCAATTTCAGTGACTTGGTGCAAGTCAAAAATCTGAAGCATGCGTTACTTTATATGAATTAGCAAAATCACTTAATTTCTCTGAACATCTTAGGAAATCAAAACTGAGTGAACACTCTGTCGTGGATTTACCTAATAACAGCAGTGACACAAATTTAACAAGACATAATAAGAGGCAATCTGTCCAGCAACAGGTAGAAATCCGAAGGAATTCAGGGATCATTGATATATTTTAGAACAAGGTGTATATACATCCTTCATAAACTGTGCGTGCATTTCGTAATTCATATACTTAATTGTTTTAGCTAATCTAGTCATGTTCGTGTTTATTTGTCTTTTCTTCAATTTAATAAATAGTCTTTAATAATTATTGACCAGTGGGCTATTTATTCTCACTGGGGTTTTACTTAACTCGTCACATCATTCCAAAAACAAACATATACACCCCCACCTTAGGACACCCTCGCGGATAACATCAACATAGTTTGTGACAAGTGCTTAATATTTCAACTGTTGTGTAGAGTCAGGGTGCATTGTGATGTACTTTCCTTCACCAAGGTAATGGCTATCATATATTATGCAATCAGCGTGACAAGTCAAATACATTTCATACATATGTTTGTAGATCTAATTTCTTGTAATTTGCTCAGGGAAGGAAAGAGGCATTATCAGTCTCACGGTACAATAGACCTTCAAATTTATCATTGTCGTTTTATGCTTTCACTTGTGACACTCGATGGCCCTGAAATTCTAAGAGGGTGCTATCAGTCTCAAGCCATAACTCCCACCTGGAGACTGGCGGAATTGCCTCCCATGGAGTTGTTGTGTGAGATGAGTAGGACCTCTGTGGAATTTCAGGGCCGCTCATTCTCAGTCTTCAGTGTGCTTCTGGTGAAGAAAAGCTTTTGTTAACTTAAAAAATAGAAGCTACAAGTATTATGCAGCATAATAGTCATTTAGGATTGAGTCTAGGGCAGTAATTCATTCTCTGAATTCTGCCCATGGGCATGAACGCACTGCAGCCATGTAATTGCCATTGAGGAGGTTATTAGATCCATTCTCTTGGATTACTATTTTACAGTTCTATTGTCCTATATGCATTTCCCTTTGCTATTAATTCAGTCCCTTTACCGATAGCTGAATATTTCAAGTGTTGTACAGTACGTACTTTTTCTGAGGCCGTGGAATGCCTCCTTAGGAGTTTGAATAATGTGATACTGCGCTGCCATTCCACAAATATAGAAGGAGAAACAGCAATTATGGCCAAACATCTTAGCAGTTCACATCATTGGGAAACAACAGTGTGGGGAAGGAAATGATTAATTATTTTGCATGTTAGACTGCTTTAACATACATTACTGATTTGTCAAGAAGTAGGTACAATTTGATTTACTCGAGGCAGCCATTGAAGTGGACAATGTAAGTTTATATTAGATAATAATAATCATAACCTTAATGAAATGAAAATCACTTATTGTCACGAGTAGGCTTCAGTGAAGTTACTGTGAAAAGCCCCTAGTCGCCACATTCCGGCGCCTGTCCGGGGAGGCTGGTACGGGAATTGAACCGTGCTTCTGGCCTGCTTGGTCGGCTTTAAAAGCCAGCGATTTAGCCCAGTGAGCTAAACCAGCCCCTATGTCACAAATAGGCTTACATTAACACTGCAATGAAGTTACTGTGAAAAGTCCCTAGTCGCCACATTCCGGTGCCTGTTCGGTACACTGAGAATTCAGAATCCAATTCAGCTAACAGAGGGAGAATTCCGAATGTTCAAATTACCAAACAGAACGTCTTTCGGGACTTGTGGGAGGAAACAGGAGCACCTGGAGGAAGCCCAGCAGATTTTATGGAGAATGTGCAGACTCCGCACAGACAGTGACCCAAGCTGGGAATCGAACCTGGGACCCTGGTGCTGTGAAGCAACAGTGCTAACCACTGTGCTACCGTGCCACCCAGATACATTTCTGGAGAAAGAAGGGACTGAGAAAATGATGAAAAGGTGGGTAGGCTAGGTTTAGATCAATCGAAAAGGAATATTTTTATTTGGCTAAATGACCTATTCTGTTTCCTAGAACTTCTTACATTCTTGTAGCACGTGGCTCACAGTTGTCATCTACATACTGCTTTCAATGCAGCAAGTATCATGTAGTCATGATTTATTGGATCTTCTATTTATTACTACGTTAATGTCATGTTATAGTTTAAGATGTTTTTGGGTTTGTTAATTTAACTATATAAAACCCAAATCAATGCACTGGTTTGCAATTAATAATTCAGTAAAATTCCATTTTTCTCACAACAGGTTCTCTGATTTTTGCTGAATCTTTGGAAATATATTCCACAAGTGTGTCTATTTCTCCATGAAAGCTAAATAATATTGGTTATGTTAATGCTACTGAATGTAGAGTCTTATTGTATTTTTTTAAATTTAGAGTACCCAATTATTTTTTTCCAATTAAGGGGCAATTTAGCATGGCCAATCCACCTAGCCTGCACATCTTTGGGGTGTGGGGGTGAAACCCACGCAGACACGGGAAGAATGTGCAAACTCCACATGGACAGGGTCCCAGAGCCGGGATCAAACCTGGGACCGAGGCGCCATGAGGCAGCAGTTCTATCCACTGCGCCGCCCCCCCAATTAAGGGGCAATTTAACGTGGCCAATCCACCTACCCTGCACATTTTTGTGTTGTGGGGGTGAAACCCATGCAGACACGGGGAGACTGTGTAAACTCCACACGGTGTGACCCAGAGCCAGGATCGAACCCGGGTCCTCGGTGCTGTGAGACAGCAGTGCTAACCACTGCACCACCGTGCTGTCCAATGTTTTTGTAGAAATGGTTACAATTCAGTTAAGTTTTTGAGCCATGTATATGGAAGGTATGCAAAGAGTTTTTACAGGCAGGTGTAAGCAAGTTAGAGTGTGCGGTGTTAAATTCCTTAACAGTGATGCTGAGCCGGGAACGTGACATTGTCCCATCCACTTTTGGGTTTCACCTGGGTGAGTTTGAACTCAGCCCCACTCTCCCAACTGTTTTCCTACAGCCATGCCAATATTTTATTTTAATGGCTTCAGCTATCTTTTCTCTTAACTGGTAATGCTATGTCAACCAGCTAGTTTCCTTCTACCAAAATCTGTTTTTTCAATCAGCACATTTAATGGAAAATGCACTCCTGAAAATTTGATTTCTCTAATTGTTTTCTTTTAAAAATACAAAGCTCTGCTTCACTACAGTTCAAATTAGTTTGGCAATTTTTTATGTAAATGGTGTAACTTCATTCATCTTGAAAACCAAAACATATAATAAATAGATCAGAGTGGAATTATTGCCAACTTTATTCTAATAGGTGAATTATAACTATGCAGTTTGCCTCAGTGGCTTCATATACTGTGGGTGTGAAGTCAAATTCACACAAGTGGTAGAGATTACCTCGAGATGATATCTCATGCTCCTTTCGCATCACACAGGCTACGCAACAACTGGTGAGATGTAAGCTTTTTAAACTTCCTTTTGATCTTTTAGATGTTAGCAGGGTGTCCCATTGGCTTTCTGTTATGTTCAACTTAAACCTGCAATCAGATACCAGTCAGCAGAGATCACATCACAGAATTCAGTTCTTCCTGGCCAAGGAACGATCATCGGGCTGGATTCTCCGAGACATCGCGACAAAATCGGGAAACGCGATCGGTCGGAGAGTCGGCTCCGACGCCGAAATCAGGTTTGACGGCGGATTCGGCCGATTTTGGATCCTCCAGACCCCACAACCCGACGAAATCGCGGTGCCCACTGTGCGGCCTGAAGCATCTCATTATGTGCCCCGGCGTCCGATTCTCCGGGGCCTCAGTGATTCTGTGGGCTGGATGGGTCGAGTTCCCGGCAGTGTGGTTCTAACCACCTATTAAAAAACGTGATACCGCTGTGTTGGCTGTGGTGGCTGTGAGAGGAGGTAGGAGTTGGCGTGGGGGGACTGCGGGCTCCCATAACGGACCGCGGCCGTACTTTCTGCGGGGGAGGGGGTGGCTCAGCCAGGGCCGTGGAGGGGAGGGGAAGGGGGGAAGGACAGGCCGAGCAGTCGGGGAGCCCTTGACATGACAGTGCGATGTCCACACACCGAGTCCCATTACGGCGGCTATCTTGTTCGCCACCCACTCCGCCCCTGAGTGAACGCAGGGTTAACGATCGTATGGGTGGGTGCCGTACCGCTCCCCAGCCACCCCACCCAACCGGCGACACCCACCGGGGGAACACCCAGGACTACACTGACGGCAGCCCCTAGTGAGGGCAGGGCCATCAAACGGTGGCTCTGGCAGCAGGGACGGGGCGGGGGTGGGGGACATGCGTAGCTGGGGCATGCGGTGCTGACCGGGGCGACCATATAGCCCATGGCACCTGGTTGTGCACGGGCGTATGCGCCTTGATAACATGCTCTCCCCTCACCCCCTGCAGGTTATCATGTTTGGTCACCAACCAGCGATGTTGGCCATCGTGGCGGGGGCCGCTGCCCTGCATGCAGCCCTGTGGCAGCATCAGTGGAGGCGGCGCAGAGAGGAGGCGGAGGCCGCAGCAGAGGAGCGGCCTGCGGAGGGACAGGTGGCAGCCACTCAGGCTGGAGGGCCGCCCACCCGACAGGCCGAGGAGGAGGAGGAACAGGACGACAAGGAGGAGGAACAGGCGTGTACCGGCGCCGCATGTCCTGTGTGTCTGTGTGTATGTAGGGGGGTGAGAATCATCAAGTGCATCAGCGGCGATGCGTCGATCACAGAACCGGCGAATCGGCGGCCGGTCCGTTGACTGTTTCACATTCCGCCTGTGCTAGCCGCTTGGGAGCGGTTGAATTGCTCCACCTGTAGACCCGATGACGCAGTCGTGAAACTCCACGGTTTTCACGATGGCGTCAACACATAGCTCATTTTGGGAGAATCCAGCCCATGAGCTGATGGGGGACTGGTGTTTTCTGACCCCACAGAACTGCAAGCAGGTTTCAGACTTAAACTAGTAACTCTTGGCAAACAGCTGCTCAAAGAATAACCTAGTGCTGGTGTCAGTTTGCACAATTGGGGCTGGTTTAGCTCACTTGACTAAATCGCTGGCTCTTAAAGCAGACCAAGCAGGCCAGCAGCACGGTTCGATTCCCGTACCAGCCTCCCCGGACAGGCGCCGGAATGTGGCGACTAGGGGCTTTTCACAGTAACTTCATTGAAGCCTACTCGTGACAATAAGCGATTTTCATTTCAATTGTTTTCCTCAGTTTAAATATCAGCTGACCACAGATCCCTAAACAGCTTTTGTTTGATAAATTAGTGGCTGTAAACAGTATGCTGTTTCCCAATCTGCTTTAGAGCTTCTCTGTGGACATTAACATTCTGTGTATCTGAAACATGTTCTGTTTTTATTTTACTTTGTCAGCACTTGCATTCTTTTCATATTTTTAGGTGAAAATATCCGACCATTAACTCACTAGGTGCATGAATATTTGCTTTGTAAATTATTTTTAAAGCCTTTGCTGTAGGTCGTAGAAAGATTAACATTGTAGTGATCCACCTGTTCTCATCTGGCAGAGTATGTGTTCTCCCTGGCCGGGATTCTCTGATCCCGTGGCAAGTTGGAGAATCGCCGGGGGGGGGGGGGGGGGGGGGGGGGTGGCGAGAATCTCGCCGTGCCGCTCCGACGCCGGGCCGGCGATTCTCCGGCGCCCGTGAGGTCACCGTCGCGCCGGTCCGGGGCCATTGAAAGTGGCCCCCCGCCGATTCTCCGCGCCACGACGGGCTGAGTGCCTGCCGAATTCGGCCGAGGTCCTCTGGCGTGGGTTACGTATGGCCTCACCCGGCGGGACTTCGGAGTTCTGGCTGCGGGGGCCGTCCTGCTGGGGGGGCGGGGGGATCCGCCTACGGGGAGGGGGCCTCCACGGTGGCCTGGCCCGCGATCAGGGCCTATCGATCGGCGGGCGGGCTAATTCCGTGGGGGGGCCTATGTTCCTCTGCCCCTGTAGTGCTCAGCCATATTGCCCGGGGGCCAGCGTGGAAACGGGAACCCACGCGCATGCGCAGACTCGCGCCGGCTTTCAAGCGCCGGAGCAGTGGATACCACTCCAGCGCTGTACTAGCCCCCTAGGAAGGGGTGAATACCTGGGCCTGGAGGCCCATTGACGCCAGAGTGCCGCACATCGCTTTTGACGCCGGTGTCAGCACTTGGCCGCGGGATCGGAGAATCCCGGCCCCTGTGTTTATAATTGCCATTAATGTCCTTTAGGCCATTCTACATCCAGTACCACAGCATTCATTTCGTCTGTTGGTGCTTGAAGTCTGTAAAAGTCCAATCAACATCATTGCAGTGATGCCACATTCCTGGGGTCTTGGGGTTGCAGGATGGAGAATCAATGGAATTATTGTGCAGCACCATCTCCAATCTGTATTCTGCGCAAGCACAGCTTCCCCATTGGTATTGTGAAATTGCAGAATCACCCGTAACCTCTTACCTTTTGAACTGATGATATGGATCTTGTATTTTATCTTGATTTTCCAAAAAGTCTTTGCGAAGTTGCATAAAAGGCTACTAACAAGGGTTGAACCTTCTGGATAAGGAGCTGCTTCCATTGTCATAGACAAAAGGTAGCGATTTACAAAAGTAGTTCGATGCAAGGACTGGTCATTAGTGGAGTTCTGCAGAGGCTGTCTCTAGGACCTTCTTTACCAGCGATCTGGATGAAGGATTGGAAGAACTCTCCCACAGTTTTCAGATGTTACAAAATTTGTCCGATGTGAAGATCTTTTGGATCGAAAAGCAGATCACAGTTAGATCCGGGTGCGATGGGTGAATGTGAAGTACACTTGGGTAGGGACAAAGACATATATGTACACATTCTGCAGGGTTGCAAATTCAAAGCTGCTGAGCAGGAAAAGGTGCATCAAATATTGAAGGCACATGACCCGTGCCATGAGACGATCACAGAAGCAAATCGAGTAGTGGAACACATTGTCAGGATTATTAAATACAAATCAAAAAACATTATTCTATTTCATATAGAAACTTGATCCTGTCTGAGGTAGAATTGTGTCTCCACTCACATAATGAATATTGAAACCCTGGTAAAGTTATGGAGAAGGGCCACCACCTTAATAGCTGCATTAATAGTCGTTAGTTGCCATGCTAGGCTTACAAATCTATGGCTTTTTACCCTCGAATAAAATAGACTTCATGGAGCTTTGATTGAGATCCTGAAAATAATGAAAGGATTTTCTGCAGTCCAAGTGGATATGCTATTGAAGTTAGACAGATTTGTGAGGACATGGGCAGGTGAGTATAAGTTACGTTAACATAGAAATCGGTAGGAAGTGAGTTAATACTTCAATTGCTGAAAGTCATCAACCTCTGGAATATGTTACTGGCACCCGCAAAAGTGCAGATTTGCTACAAGTATCCAAATGGGAGCTGACACAGTAACATAACCTCAGATAGAATGTAGGGTTGGATTAGTAACTGATGTCTCCAAAAACATATTTGCTAATCATTACGAGTTGAAGCAGAATTTCTCAGAACTTAAAAAAACAATTATCCTGAGGATTTCTCTCTCTGTTTTTCGCCCCGCCCATGGTGTAGCTATTGGGTGGGGTTGAAGAAGCTGAGAGAAGTGGTTGGGATAACAACGTCTGACTCTGCCCTCGGCTCAGTTCATCTAGTGCTGTAACCCTAATCCATGCCTTTGATACCTCTCCACAGTTGACTATCCAACACATTCCTGGCCTCCCATGTCCCACATTCCATGAACCCGGGCTCATTCAAAATTCTGTTGCCCATGCCCTAATTCCCACCATGTCCCGTTTGCCTATAACTCTTGTCCTTACTGATCCACCTTGGCTCTTAGTTCAGCAACATCTCGATCATATTTGTACTACTCCAACTCTAGCCTCTTGCACATCCCCAACTATAATCACTCCACCATTATTGGCCGTCTCTGGAATTCCCTCCCTGAACCTCTCCACTTCTTTTTTCACCTTCAATATGCTTTTTAAAAATCACCTCTTTGACTACGTTTTTAGTCATATCACCAGTCGAGATGTATCACCAGTTCTCACTATCTCCTCCAACTTTTGACAGATGATAGAGGAAGCATTTCATAGACAGTCGCTCGGTTATAAACTGCCAGATGGTTGGATAAGCAAATAGCTAAGTGGACAGAGAGATTATGTTTTACAAATGAAGTTATCGGTAGAACATATCTTTCCTCAGCATATGGAAAAGAAGTTGCGTTTACTGTGCAAAATTGATCAGATTCCCTTCCATTAACAACAGGACTCAGGTAGAAGCAATGCTGATGAAAGAGGGAAGGGAGGCATTAAATGGTGAGGGAAGAGGTAAAAGCTAGGGCTGGCAACTATGAGTGCGAAAGGAAGAAGAGTCTCAATATAATGTACAAAGGAATGGAGAGGAAGAGTATTAGGCTTACAATCAGGTCCGGTCTTGATTTGACAACCTTTTAGGGGCTGTGTCAGTTTTTTTGAAGCGGTTGTTGACATTTTCTAATTTTTGAAATTGCCATACGTGTTTGTTCATGAACTGCGGAAACACAGTTTAATCTAATCATTCTAGTCAGTGCTTTGCCTTAAGGCCATTGAAATTACTGATCAGGTTGTTCCTCATCGGGCGGCACAATGGTGCAGTGGTTTGCATTGCTGCCTCACGGCGCTGAGAACCCGGGTTTGATCCTGGCCACGGATCACTGCCTGTGTGGAGTTTGCACATTCTCCCCGTGTCTGCGTGGGTCTCACCCCCACAACCCAAAGATGTGCAGGGTAGATGGATTGGCCAGGCTAAATTGCCCCTTAATTGGGAAAAAAAAAGAATTGGGTACTCTAAATTTATTTTTAAAAATGAAATAAAAAGGTTGTTCTTTATATCTCTGTTTGATTAATGTTTGTTCCAGTATTCTGTTGGACGAATAAACAAAGGTCCTTCATTGAACTGAATCATCCACAAGAGTTCTTGTTTATTCTTCAGCAATTCGGTCGGTATATATTTTTGGTTAATTGTGTCATTGAACATCCAATTTCAGACCTTCATTAATTAGATAACTCCAAGTACAATTCCTCACCTATTACAGTGGAAATGTTTAAAATTGTTACGACTGGGTGAAGAGGGATGCACTGGCTTCCCTTTATTCAGCCACCTCTTTGGTCGCAACAAAGTTTGAAAATGTCTTTTCCCAAAGATTCCTTTTCCAATTTCAATGTTTTTACTTTTTAATACAGGTCAATCAAACCAAGTTTTTTTAAGTTAAAGACGAGACAATATCACACACACGCACCTCCAAGCCACTCACTATCCTGACTTGAAAATATATTGCCGTTCCTTCGCTGTCGCTGGGACAAAATCCTGGAACTCCCTAACAACACAGTGGGTGTACCTACACCTCAAGGATTGCAGCGGTTCAAGAAGGCAGCTCACCACCACCTTCTGAAGGGCAACGAGGGATGGGCAATAAATACTGTCCTAGCCAGTGACGCCCACATCCCGTAAATGAATTTTTTAAAGACAGTCAGAGTCCAAATAAAAGTTAAAAGAATATATGGTAAAGTCCTTTCCTTGATATAACGTTGCAGCTGTTGTACGTTAGCTGGTTCCCATCAGAATTCTGAATTGAAATCCAGGTACCTGCACTTGGCTGGCAACAATTTATTTCCTTTTAATTCTGTGATCCATGGGGGGAGTGGGGGCTTGCAGGGGGCTGAGGGGGTTGTGTTTCGGTGTCCGTTGGTTGTATCTGGCTGCTTAGCTGTTCCTATTGCCGTTTCATATGATTAAAATGCAGCATGTTTAATCTCTTCCTTAAATGGAGTGAATTTTAATGTCTATATGTTTCCGTTGAAATATCTCTCTCATCACAATTCCGTTTGGAGGAGGTTCTTGATTGCTTTTTGCACCTTTACCTTGGAAGATAGCCTTGCATTTTAAAGCAGTTTTCTGTTTAATTTTTAAAGTATCGAATTTCCAGCCAGTTGAGAGTTGAAAGAAAGTAATTTCCCAAAGATAATTCGCCATTTTCATGACAAAAGATGCATAATCAAATATAGAGAAAGAAATATATTTGGGATGGGCGGGGTGGGAGGTGGGGGGGGGAGGGGAGGTGCGGGAGGGTGAGGAGGATAATCATTCCCCTCAATATATTAAAGATTATTGGGTGACAGAACAATCTTATCAGAGGGATAATTTTTATTTTTTTTAAAAATAATTTTTATTGAAATTTTTACAAAATATAAACATCTCAACTATATTAACAAAACACCCGCGGTAACACCCCAAGAACAACACCCACCCATCTTCAAACGCAACTACAAACAAAAGAAAAAACAAAAGAACACCCACACAACAAAAGGGAAAGAAATAACACCCGCCACATCCCACAAACCCATGTACACAGTTCTCCCTCCCACCAAACCAGACCCCCCCCCCAACCCCCTCCCCCTCCCTCCCTACCCCCCCCCCCCCCCCCCCCCCCACCCCCCGGGTTGCTGCTGCCGGCCTATTTCCCTACCGTTCCACCAGGAAGTCCAGGAAAGGCTGCCACCGCCTAAAGAACCCCTGTACTGAACCCCTCAGGGCAAATTTCACCTTCTCCAATTTAATGAACCCCGCCATATCATTGATCCAGGCCTCCCCACTTGGGGGACTCGCATCCTTCCATTGGAGCAAGATCCTCCGCCGGGCTACTAGGGACGCAAAGGACAGAACACCGGCCTCTTTCGCCTCCTGCACTCCCGACTCCACTGCAACCCCAAAAATTGCAAGTCCCCAGCCTGGCTTGACCCTGGATCCTACCACCCTCGACACCGTCCTTGCTACCCCCTTCCAAAATTCCCCCAGCGCTGGGCATGCCCAGAACATATGGGTATGGTTCACTGGGCTCCCCGAGCACCTGGCACACCTGTCTTCGCACCCGAAAAACCTACTCATCCTCATCCCAGTCATGTGGGCCCTATGCAGCACCTTGAAATGTATGAGGCTAAGCCTCGCACAGGAAGAGGAGGAATTCACTCTCTCCAGGGCGTCCGCCCACGTCCCCTCCTCAATCTCCTCACCCAGCTCCTCTTCCCATTTACCCTTCAGTTCCTCCACCGATGCCTCGTCTACCTCCTGCATCACCCGGTATATGTCCGAAATCCTCCCTCCTCCAACCCACACCCCCGAGAGCACCCTGTCCCGCACCCCACGTTGGGGCAGCAAGGGGAACCCCTCCACCTGCTGCCTGGAAAACGCCCTCACCTGCATGTACCTAAATATGTTCCCGGGGGGAGCCCAGACTTCCCCTCTAACTCCCCCAAGCTCGTGAACCTCCCCTCCACAAACAGGTCCCTCAACCTCCTAACCCCTACCCTGTGCCAGCCCAGAAATCCGCAATCAATGCTCCCTGGGACAAACCGATGGTTCCCCCGTATCGGGGACTCCATCGAGCCCCCCCACCTCCCCCCTATGCCGTCTCCATTGCCCCCAAAATTTGAGGGTAGCCGCCACCACCGGGCTCGTGGTATACCTCGTTGGAGGGAGCGGCAACGGCGCCGTTACCAGCGCCTCCAGGCTCGTGCCCACACATGACGCCGCCTCCATCCTCTTCCATGCTGCCCCTTCCTTGTCCATTACCCACTTACGCACCATCGCTGCGTTGGCAGCCCAATAGCATCCACAGAGGTTGGGCAACGCCAGCCCCCCCCTATCCCTGCCCCATTCCAGGAACACTCTTCTCACCCTCGGAGTCCCATGCGCCCACACAAATCTCATGATACTCCTGTTGACCTTCCTAAAAAAGGCCTTCGGGATAAGGATGGGGAAGCACTGGAACAGGAACAAAAACCTCGGGAGCACCGTCATCTTAACGGACTGCACCCTCCCCGCCAGTGACAGCGGTAACATATCCCACCTCTTAAACTCCTCCTCCATCTGCTCCACCAACCTTGTGAGGTTGAGCTTGTGCAGGGCCCCCCAACTCCCAGCCACCTGGACACATAGGTACCTGAAGCTCTTCCCTGCCACCTTCTGTGGGAGCCTACCAATCCCCTCTTCCTGATCCCCCGGATGCACCACAAACAACTCACTCTTTCCCGGGTTCAACTTATACCCAGAGAAACCCCCGAATTCACTAAGAATCCTCATCACCTCCGGCATCCCCCCCACCTGGTCCGCCACATACAGCAACAGGTCGTCCGCATAAAGTGACACTCGATGCTCCTGCCCCCCCCCCCCCCCCCCCCCCCCGCACCAGGCCCCTCCAGTTCCCTGACTCCATCAACGCCATGGCCAGGGGCTTGATCGCCAACGCGAAGAGCAAGGGGGACAGGGGGCACCACTGTCTCGTACCCCGGTACTGCCGAAAGTACTCCGACCTCCTCCTATTTGTGGTTACACTCGCCATCGGGGCCTCGTAGAGCAGCCTCACCCACCGGATAAACCCCTCCCCAAACCCAAACCTCTCCAACACCTCCCAAAGATACTCCCACTCAACCCTATCAAAGGCCTTCTCCGCATCCAATGCCACCACTATCTCCGCCTCCCCTTCCACGGCCGGCATTATAATGACATTGAGGAGCCTTCGCACGTTCGTATTCAACTGCCTTCCCTTCACAAACCCCGCCTGGTCCTCATGAATGACCCCGGGCACGCAATCCTCTATTCTAGTGGCTAGGATCTTTGCCAGCAGCTTGGCGTCGACATTTAGCAGTGAAATCAGCCTATATGACCCGCACTGCAAAGGGTCCTTATCCCGCTTCAGGATCAAAGAAATCAGCGCCCGTGACATAGTTGGGGGCAAAGCCCCCCCCCCCCCCCCCCCCCTTGCCTCGTGAAAGGTCCGGACCAACAGGGGGCCCAACAGGTCCACATACCTTTTATAAAATTCCGCCGGAAACCCATCTGGCCCCAGCGCCTTCCCCGACTGCATGCTCCCTATCCCTTTGACCACCTCCTTCAGCTCGATCGGCGGCCCCAGTCCCTCCACCTGCTCCTCCTCCACCCTCGGGAATCGCAGCTTGTCCAAGAAGTGCCCCATTCCACCCCCCTCCACCGGGGATTCCGACCGGTACAGTTCCCCATAGAAGTCCCTGAAGACCCCATTAACATCTACCCCCTCCGCACCACCTTCCCAGCTTTATCCGCCACTCCCCCAATCTCCCTGGCCGCGTCCCGCGTTTGGAGCTGGTGTGCCAGCATCCTGCTCGCCTTCTCCCCATACTCATACACCGCCCCCTGTGCTTTCCTCCACTGAGCTTCCGCCTTTCTGGTAGTCAATAGGTCGAATCTGGCCTGAAGGATACGCTTCTCCCCCAGCAATCCCTCCTCTGGAGCCTCCGTATAGCTCCTATCCACCCTCACCATCTCCCCTATCAGTCTCTCCCTCTCCCTCTGCTCCCCCCTCTCCCTATGGGTTCGGCTGGAGATCAATTCCCCTCTAGTCACCGCCTTCAATGCCTCCCAGACTGTCCCCACTCAGACCTCCCCGTTGTCATTGGCCTCAAGGTACCTCTCGATACACCCCCGAACCCTCTCGGCCACCTCCTCGTCTGCCAGCAGCCCCACCTCCAAGCGCCAGAGCGGACGTTGGTCCTTCCCTTCCCCCAGCCCGAGGTCCACCCAGTGCGGGGCATGATCTGAAATGGCAATGGCGGAGTATTCCACATCCTCCACCCTCGAAACCAACCCCCTGCTCAGGACAAAGAAATCAATCCTCGAGTAGGCCTTATGTACATGGGAAAAAAACGAGTACTCCCTGGCCCTTGGCCTCGCAAACCTCCAGGGATCCACCCCCCCCATCTGGTCCATAAATCCCCTCAACACCTTGGCCGCCGCCGGCCTCCTACCCGTCCGGGACTTGGATCGATCCAGTGGGGGATCCAGTACCGTGTTGAAGTCCCCCCCCATGATCAGGCCCCCCACCTCCATATCCGGAATGCGGCCCAACATACGCCGCATAAACCCCGCATCGTCCCAATTTGGGGCGTAAACATTCACCAACACCACCCGCTCCCCCTGCAGCTTACCACTCACCATCACATATCTCCCGCCACTGTCAGCCACCACATTTAACGCCTCAAATGACACCTTCTTCCCCACCAGGATCGCCACCCCCTACTCTTCTCATCCAGCCCTGAGTGAAATACTTGGCCCACCCATCCCTTCCTCAGCCGAACCTGGTCCACCACTCTCAGGTGTGTCTCCTGGAGCATGGCCACATCCGCCTTCAGCCCCTTCAAGTGCGCAAACACCCGGGCCCGTTTGACCGGCCCATTCAGCCCCCTCACATTCCAGGTTATCAGCCGGGTCAGAGGGCTCCCTGCCCCCCTTCCCTGCCGATTAGCCATACCCCATCCCTTGCCCACCACCGGCCAGCGTCCCCCGCTCTGCCAGGTCCCCACGGCAGCAACTCCCCCCCCCCTCCAGCACCCCCTGCATCCTCCAGCTCCTTCCTGACTGTTTCAGCAGCAACCCGGTACCCCCACCCCCCCGCCCCAGGCTAGGACCCCTCCTTGCCGCGCCCCTCCCTCCATAGCACTCCCGTGAGCCAGCTAACTTCTGCTGACCCCGGCGAATCCCGCCCTACCTCCGACTCCTCCCCATGTGGGACTACCCCTCCTCCATCGTGCCCGTCAACGGGTCCTCCTTCCCCCCCCCCCCCGCTCTTGCACGGGAAAAGAAAACAGCCAGCAACGACCCGCACTTCTCAGCCCCGACCATTTCCCAGCGCAGGAAACCCGCAGAAAGCCCGCGCTTTCGCCCTGCCCGGCCCCGCCTCCTCTCGGGCAACTCCCATTGTCAGTCCCCTCCCACCAGCTCCCCGAACCCGTCCACCAGACCCCTACAGAAAAACCCATACAGAAAAGACAAATCGACATCACCCCACCCACCCTAAGGCCAACCCACATCATACATTAAACCAAGCAAATACAAGTACAGTATTATACAGCATCCCCCATCTTAGACCCTCAGTTTGAGTCCAATTTCTCGGCCTGCACAAAGGCCCACGCCTCCTCCGGGGACTCAAAATAATGGTGCCGATCCTTATAGGTGACCCACAGACGCGCCGGCTGCAACATGCCGAACTTCACACTCCGTCTGTGGAGCACCGCCTTCGTCCGGTTAAACCCGGCCCTCCGCCTCGCCACCTCCGCACTCCAGTCCTGGAAGATCCGCACCTCCGTGTTCTCCCACTTGCTGCTCCGCTCCTTGGCCCACCGGAGCATACGCTCACGATCCATGAACCGATGAAACCGCACCAACACCGCCCGCGGCGGCTCGTTCGGCTTGGGCTCCTAGCCAGAATTCTGTGGGCCCCCTCTAACTCCAGGGGCCCTTGGAAGGACCCAGCCCCCATCAGCGAGTTTAACATAACAACCACATAGGCCGCCAGGTCCGACCCCTCCAGCCCCTCCGTGAGGCCCGAAATTCTTCCGCCTCGACCGGTTGTCCAGCTCCTCGAACCGCTCCTGCCATCTTTTATGGAGCGCCTCGTGCATCTCCACCTTGCCCGCGACGGCCATGGCCTCATCCTCCCTTTCGGAGGCCTGCTTCTGCAGCTCCCGGATCGCAGCCCCCTGGGCTGTCTGGGTCTCCATCAGCTCCCTGGTGGTTACCTTCAACGACTCCAGCAGCTCCACCTTAAGCTCCTGGAAACAGCGCAGCAGAGTCGCCTGCTGCTCCTGCGCCCACTGCCTCCAGTCCTTCGGGCCTCCGCCGGCCGCCATTTTGTCCTCCTTCCTCCGCTTTTTCAGGGGTGCTTTCTCCGTTTTTCTCCTTACCCCACTCCTGGTCCGGACCATAAGACCGTAGGGGTCGACTCCTGTCCTCTTCCCACGTCGGGATTTGCCGATACAGCTCCGTTGGGGGCCCTAAAAAGAGCCCCAAAGTCCGTTTTCAGCGGGAGCTGCCGAATGTGCGGCTTAGCTCCGCATTGCCGCCACCGGAAGTCCTATCAGAGGGATAATTAATACATCATGCCATTCCATAATTCTCAACCATCAAGGTGGGCCAGTGTCATTCGCTTTTGTGAGAGAATTCATTAATTTTCAGAAGAGATTCACAACCGATACCTCATTTTTGCTGCCCATATTGCAGATGGATTTCTTTGGTGACTACTACATAATACTAATCTTTATTGTCACAAGTAGGCTTATATTAACACTGCAATGAAGTTACTCTGAAAAGCCCCTCGTCGCCACATTCTGGCGCCTGTTCGGGTACACAGAGGGAGAATTCAGAATGTCCAAATTACCTAACAGCACGTCTTTTCAGGACTTCTTTACATATGTAAGTAAGCTCCTGTTTGTTTTCCCTTTCGTGGCCAGGCGGGAATCTTTTTGGACAACCTGCTTCTGGGTTTCATCTATTGCCACACTGAATCAGCCTTCATTGTGTTTTCAGTAAAAGCCCAAAGGCAGCTCCATCTTTCACTATTGCTGTGGAAACATACCTGGTTTCTGCTCAGCAACTCCCCAAAGTTGACTAGTTGAGATTGAGAATTCAGCTAGGTGGGGAACTGAACTTTTATCCACTTACATTGCCCACAGCTCACTGGTGCAGTACTCTATTGCATCACTGCTCCACATCCAGGAATATATACTCTGACCAAATGTGATTTGAGGCAAGTCCACAATGGAATCAAAGGAATGGGTGGAAGTTTTCCTGCGCTGCACTTCTAGTGAATGGTGTCACCAGAATTTTATTCTCCTGGTAGAATTGATGAGTTGGTTAGATTGCCAAATGACAGTGACCAAGTAGATATTGTATAACTTGATTTCCTGAAAACCTTTGTTAACGTGGTGCACAGAAGCTATTAAGTAAGGTCTCATGTGAGATTGACGGGCTGAAGTCAAAAGCTAGATAGCAGGTTGCTTACATTCTTGCTGTCAGCAGGTAGTAAATGGGGAAAAAACTCTACTGGAGTTTAATCATAAGCAGAGACCCATAGGGATCCATGGTAACAGGCAATTTCTGTGGTCTACATCAATGATTTGGATGAAGGAATGAAACAAAAACATTACAACTTTATTGATGAGAAAAATGCATGCCAGAGTTACAAATGTAGATGAAATACATAGGGCGAAATTCTCCGCACCCGCGGAAAGTCGTAAAACCGTCGTAAAAATCGGGAGCGTTTTACGACGGTCGCGAAGGCTTCATTTCCCGACGGATTCACTTCCTGGAAATGGGCTAGTAGCGCGGCCGCGTCAATTACGTGCGTGATGACGACGGAACGCGACGACGACACGATCACGCCCATGTGGCGCCGCCCGACGCCGTAAAAAGGCGCGGGCGACCACAGAATCTGTCGGGCAGGATGTCGGAGCCGAGGAGAGCTGCTCCTCGCTTTGTAGATGCTGACGTCGAGGCGCTGCTCGATGCCGTGGAGCAGAGGAGGGGCATCATCCGCCCGCGGAGAGGGCATCGCCAACCTGCCAGCGCGGTACGCCAGGCCTGGCGTGACGTGGCTGCTGCCGTCAGTGCTGTGGGGCAGACCCCTCGCTCAGCAGAGCAATGTAGGAAGAAGCTACACGACCTCACCAGGTCTGCCAGGGTAAGTGCCATGAGGGTGCCCCTAGTCACAACCATCCCTCCCCCTTAACTTAAGCACCCCCCCCCCCCCCCCCCCCGGCACCGGGGGGGGGGGGGGGGGGATTGGGGCAGAGTTATTTGAGGGTGGTTCACAAAGTTGTCACAGACCCAGCGCTCTGGCCCCGAGGAGAGATGCAATCGACTTATGACAACTTGCCCCCCCCAAACTGTGCCAGTATCTGAACGGACTGCTGATACCTACCGTTTTGTAATGATCTACCTATGTTCCCTCCCCAACAGGCCAAGGCCGCCATAACCACCGTGAGCGGCACAAGACTGGAGGGGGTTCGCCCAACCTGCACCCCCTCAGCACCTTTGAACAGAGGGCCCTGGACCTTGTTGGGGGGTCTGCCACCCGCGATATTGCGCAATGCGAGGTTGGCGGAACTGCAGCAAGTGAGACAACCCTCCCTGACAAACACTCACCCCTCCCCCATCCTCTGTCCCTTCACAAACCCTGCCCACTGGGACACCTCCCCCATCCTCTGTCCCTTCACACATCCTGCCCACTGGGACACCTCCCCCATCCTCTGTCCCTTCACACACCCTGCCCACTGGGACACCTCCCCCATCCTCTGTCCCTTCACAAACCCTGCCCACTGGGACCGTCCAGCGGCCTGCCGAGCAAATCTAAATAACCCGTCTCATTCTCTTCCCTAGGACGTGATGCCGAACGACCAGGGCCGTCTGCCTCCAGACGGAGACAGGAATCTGCCGCCACCTCACCCGGGGCCTCACAACAGAGGGTGCCCGATCAGCGGGCAGCCCTATCCGCCCCAACCCAATCTGCGGACCAGGACGCACAGAGGGTTCGAAGTCCACCACCACCACCAGAAATGGCCAGGGACAACCCTCCTGTCACTGAGCAGCCCCACACCCTGGAGGAGGCCCTAAACATTGAGAGCGTCGGGCTTGCGGCACTGCTTTCTCCCACCACATCCATCATCCCAGAGACACACACCCCGGCGGGCCTATTTAGTGATGAGTCTCCTGGGGCACAGTCTGGTTGGCACATCACAGCTGAGCAGGTACAGCAGGTGGAGGTCGGAGCAACAGAGGGCCCGGACTCGCGGAGGCCAGACCAGGCCCAGGATGCAGCTGGCTCCCAGACGTTTTCGGAGTTCCTGGAGTTTATCAACCCACCCGCACAGCCGATGCCTCAGGAAACCCAGGGAAACAATGGCGGGAGGAGGGCAGCCTTCCTGGCTCTGCAGACGCTGTTAGAGGAGTCGAACCGCGTCCAAGAGCAGGGAGTGGTGCCGCTCATGGCAGAGACCCAGTCCGACACCGCACGGGTGGCATCCGCGGTGGAGGCAATGGGTCAGGTTATGCAAGACGTTGGGGTTAATGTGCACGCGTCATCCTCGGCCCTGGACAGGGTTGCCCTCTCACAGGCAGCAATGTGCCAGAGCCAAAACGACATTGCCGGCGCCCTGCGGGCCATGGCCGAGTCTCAGCAGGTCATGGCCCAGTCGCAGCAGTCGGTCGCCGAGAGCATCAACCGCCTGACACATGTGCTGGATGGCGTCGTGCACACACAGGTTGAGATCGCACAGTCCCTGGCAGGAATGTCTAACTCCCTGGACTCCGTCTCTGCAAACCTTCGGATCCTGGTGGATACCGTTGCAGGCCTCCAGGACTGGCAGCGCCAGGTGTCGGTGGCGCGATGGGGCACCTCCCCGCTCGCACCTCTGTCCCAAAGTGAGGCCCGGGGGCCACCGGGCTCCCCGAGGGAGGAGGAGGTTTCGGGGCCCGTCCCATTAACTCCATCACGGGACGTCCTGGAATTCTCGGCCTCCCCCCGTCCCATCCCTGGTGCATCGGGTGGGCAGCAGGCAGAGCAGGGTGGCACAATGTCACCCGAGACGCCCGCAGAGCAGCCTGGCCCATCAAGGCCGGGTCGCCCCAGGAAACGCTTAGCCAAGGAGAAACGAGTCGAGGGGGGCGATTCGCAGCAATCCTCCTCCACTCCTGCTGTATCATCTGAGGAGTCACTTAGACGTAGTGGTAGGGCCCGTAAGGCAACTAAGATAGACACTGAGTAAGTTGGCACGGGTGAAGGGCACAGTTTAGTTGTAGGGGCTAGGGCACCTGTAAATAATTGTTAATATTAAACGCACTGTTCCACCTTACTTGTAATACCGTGTGATTGTTCCACAGCCACAGGAATCGTGATGGTGACCGAGTGTCGCTGGGGGTGACGGGTGGTGAAACCTCGGTGCCGGGTGTGCAGTCCCTGCCCCTACCCCCTCCCACAGCTAGCCCACGCGGGCACGTGATGGAGTGTCAGTGACGAACTCAGCGGCCACCAAGGTGGATGGTTCAGCTATTGCCATGGGTCAGACTCTCTCTAACGATTCTGAGCTCACAGCTCTTCGCAGAGCGGGCTGTCATCATTCCACATGGCACTGATCACACCCGCTGACACAGCCATCAATGTTGTGCCATTCCGTCTGCACCCAGTGATAAGCGTCATGTCGAAGTGGAGCAGTGTACACTGAGGGGGGGGGGGGGGGTGGGTTGTGGTGGTGGCAGTTGTGTGGTGACCCTCTGCATGACTAGCGATGCAGGTGGTGGTTTGGTGTTCATCGGGGACGTCACATGCGATGCGTGAACCGTGCTGCCACCAGGGCGTCGCGTGCCCGCCGTCCTTGCCGGGTCCGTCGTGCCACCTCCTGGACATCACCAGCACCTGGGTCGTGTCTGCGTTCTGCGCCCGCCACTCCGCCAGCCTCCTCCTCCTCCTCCTCCTCCTCCTCCTCCTCCTCCTCTGTGCTGGCACCACTGCCACTAGCTTCTCCCTCCGCCTCCTGCAACAGGTCATCTCCCCTCTGCATCGCGATGTTGTGCAGCGCACAGCAGACCACTACAATGCGAGCGACCCTGTCGGCCTGGTACTGCAGGGCCCCTCCGGAGCAGTCCAGGCACCTGAATCTCATCTTCAGGAGGCCAAGGCAGCGCTCCACCACACCCCGGTTGCTGCATGGGCCTCGTTGTATCGGGTTTCCGCATTGGTCTGAGGCCGTCATCAGCGTCATAGGCGTCATCAGCCAAGACCTCAGCGGATCACCCCTGTCGCCTAGCAACCAGCCCCTCAGCCGGGGGGGACGTCCCTCAAACATCGCAGGGATGAACGACTGCGCTAGTATGTAGGAGTCATGCACACTCCCTGGAAACCTTGCACAGACGTTCATGAATCTCATGTGGGGGTCGCATACCACCTGGACATTAATGGAGTATGTCCCCCTCCTGTTTGTGAACACTTCCTTGTCCACAGCAGGCGGGCGCATGGGGACGTAAACACAGTCGATTGACCCCTGAACCCTCGGTATCCCGGCCACACTGGCAAATCCACGGGCTCGTGAGTCTTGACTTGCTTGGTCCTCGGGAAAGGTGATGTAGCGGTCCGCGATAGCATAGAGGGCGTCGGTCACATCCCGGATGCACCTGTGCACCGATGACTGGGAGATCCCGGAGACGTCCCCGCTCGGAGACTGGAAGGAGCCGGTAGCATAGAAGTTCAGAGCGACCGTCACCTTGATGGCAACCGGGATCGCGTGTCCTCCCCCCGTTCCACCTGGGGCGAGGTGCGACAGGAGTTGGCAGATATGTATCACCGTCTGCCTACTCAGCCGGAGTCTTCTCCTGCAGGTGATGTCCGGCATTGTTAGGAAAGAGACCCGGACACGGTACACCCTCGGCTTTGGTCATCGCCTCTGGCGCCGTGGCTGCACCCTCACTCTCTCCTCTTCCTCTTCCTCCTCCTCCTCCCCCCCATGCTGCTCGACGACTGGCAACTCCTCGGCCCTTCCCTCTGCTGCTGCAGCTGGCCCTGCAGCCACTGCGGGTTGTGGGTGTGGATGCTGCTGCATCTCCAAATCCAGTAGAGCGGCCCCAACCACTGCGCAGAACATCGCCGCCCTGTTCCCATACATCGTGCTAACCTACAGAAGGGTGGTGGGAGGCAGAGAAACGGGACATGTTAGACGGAGGTTAGTCGACACCTCGGCAGCCGCCAGCCATGGGATACCAGTGTGTCCCGGTGGCCTGGTCGCGCTGCTGACACGCGGTCAGCCTAACCCCTGTTCACTTTCTGCATCCAACGGCCAGTAAACTATGGCCTCCTCACGGGTGCGTCAGTGGCCTGTGTCCGGAAGCCACAGGGGAACCAGCGGCCGTGTCCTCGTCACCGGCACACCATGGCATGCTGGCAGACATTTTGTTACGGGGTTGGACGGCTCACTCTCTACCTAACCCCCCCCCCCCCCGTCGCCCCCCACTGCCTCTCCCGTCTCCCCCCACTGCCTCCCCCGTCTCCCCCACTGCCTCCCCCGTCTCCCCCACTGCCTCCCCCATCGCCCCCCACTGCCTCCCCCGTCGCCCCCCACTACCTCCCCCGTCGCCCCACACTCCCCCCGCTCTGGACCCCCTCCCGTTCTCAGGGATGCCTTCCCCGTTGTGGCCAGACTCGAGCGGTGCGCTGAGCGGTGCGCTGAGCGGTGCGCAGAGTGGTGCCCTGACCTCCTCCAAGCTGTCGTCAGCCAGGCCGACTGGTTGACGATTTTAAAAAGCAGGTGTGTTTCACGACGTGCAAACAGGGCGCCATGACGTCGGGACTTCGGCCCATCCGGGCCGGTGAATAGCGGGGGGGGGGGGGCTATCAGTGGCGATTCTGGTCGTGTCAGGGGCGGGAAGTTGGCGTTTGTCGGGAATGGCGACTCCGACATTTTGCGGGGTTCGGAGAATAGCGGGAGGGCGTCGGAACAGCGTCGCCGTAAAAATTTCCGATGCCCGCTATTCTCCGACCCGTCGTGAGTCCGGAGAATCTCGCCCATAGGATCTTGGTTAAAATAGACACATTGTGGGAATGGCCATTTACTTCACCATTCATATGTGTCGGATAACAAATGTGTGATTCATTTGTGTCGGATAATTTCAAGCATGTATACATCATGCCAGGTTATCTACTAAAGGTTACAGAGCTGGAGAGGGACAAAGGACTCATGGTAGATGAAATACAAAAGACCTCAGGCAGCACAGCAAATCGTATGTTAGGTTGCCTCAAAAATTGACAAACTGGCACCTCGCAGCTTAGGTGCACATTGGGAATCTCTACTGTGGTTTTTCTAGAGTTAGGGCAGTATGTAACATTTCTTAATATTTTAACACAAAAGGACTTTGTGGGGAAAAAATTATACTAAAGGGTTGTGCTTTCTTTTCAATGCAGACCCTCCTGATATAGGGGAAATTTTCTATTGTGCAGACTAAATGCAGTGATTGGCAAGATTTGTGGAATGTTTCTCGCTGCAGAGCATGGCGGGAACTCACACCAATTTTACGCTCTGAACCTCTATAATTATGAGTGGGTGATCTTTTGCTTTCCGAATTGATATTTTGCACCAGCTTTCTTTCCTAATTTACCTTTGCTCTTTTTATTACCTTTTAGGTAACCCTTTGTTTATATTTTAAAGTTTCCCAATTTTCCAACCTGCCACTGGCTTTTGCAACATTATATACCTTAGTTTTTGTCTTTCTATTGTCCTTGGCATCCTTGTTTAGCCATGGATGATTTTTACCCCCTTACCATCTTGCTTCCTCTCAGGAATATGGTTGTGAGGAATTGAGTATCTGATTAAATAACTTCCAATGCTCATCAGCTGACCTACATTTTAGCCATCCTCCCAGTCTACTCGGGCCAAAATCATGTCATGTGCAGTGAAGTCAGAAGAGTGTTTACAAGGACTTAGAGCAGATCACCATCTTGATTTTATGAGCAACACCCTTAATGAATCTCTCACCGTGTTTTACAAGAATCCAGAGTGTGTGCACCTCCATACTGTTTCCCTTTGCAGCAACAAAGCCATGTAACAGGAGAGAAAACTGGCGACGAGAATTGAGGCAGAAAAATCGCTGGAAAGAAGATTTTTGTTTACTAATTGTGGGACAGCATCGCAAACAAGGAAAGATTCTTGGGACCGCATTAGTACACACGCAGGTGTCGGGCAAAGCACTTCCACCAATGTGAAGGTTTAACAAATGTTTTTGGCAAAATCTATGAGTAAGAGCACCGACAGTCGGGGAAGACTTGCTTGCGTTGAAGTGAGTGGGGTCTGAGCTGCAGTGATTGCACACATAGCGAAGCTACACGGGCTGTGGGGAATAGGGATTTCAAAGTCTGATAACTCTGCACAAGCCACTACTCGACATGAAAGTTGAAATACCTAGGCATAAAAGGAACAAATTCCTAGTTCCTTGTTCAAGGGATTGCTTGTGCCACACTTTCCAACACAGTCAGAAGGGAGGAAATGTAGAACCCAAGAGCCAGGATTTTAAAAAATGGCAGGAAAAAATGGGCACTACGGACACATTTGTTGAGGATTATGGAACATGGAATTTATATGAAGAAAGATTCCAATTGCTTTTAATAACTAATCAGACTCCGGAGGACCTAAATAAAGGTCGCAACATTTCTCAGCCCAGTTGGCCGTAAAACGTTTATGCTGCTACAGGATCTTGTTCGCCCAGCAATACAAGTCCTTCAGTGAATTAATGAAAATTTCAGATTGACAATTCTCTCCAAAACCGTTATTGATTTCAGAAACATTTCAATTCCATTGCCGTAGTCCGTAAGAATGCGAAACCATTTTACAGTTTGGAGCGTGTTTGAGAAGATTAACTAAATATTGTGGATTTGGTAAAACACTTGATGATACTTTCGAGACAGGCTGGCTTGTGGGTTATGCTGTGAAGCAATTCAGAGGATGCTGTTTATAAAAGAGATTCAACTCTTGAGAGCATTTGCTTCATGCACTCGAGAGCAAAAATGAATTACACTCAGCTAGAAAAAGAAGCTTTGAGCATACTTTTCAGTGTAAGAAGGTTCCACCATTACCTTTATGGGTGTCATTTTACCCTTTTGATGGATCATTGGTCCTTGACTGCAATCCTTGGGCTATCTAAAGCTGTACGTTCTTTGGCAGCTAGTAGATTGCAAAGATGGTCATTAATATTGTCGGCACACACTTACGATATCCAGGATCGCAAGTCCAAGTAGCATGCTAATGAGGATGCTTTATGATGATTGCCATTACAAGTGAAGCATGGCACAGAAGAAATCTGTGACCCTTTTTCCTTGCCGTCTGTAAGAGTGGGTCAATGAAAAAGCAGAGGCATTCCAAGATCTTTGATCATGTAGAATCTCCTTGTGGCATTGTAGAACATCTTGAAAAAATCTGAACGTCAAATTAGTTTTGGTTTGTAATTCCAAAGTAATTACCCTCAGTAACAGTCTGCAAAAATAAGGATGTATAATTTTCTGGGCTGGAAAAGTTCTTGAACCTCAATTTAGACCCAATCTTTCACTTATTATGATAAGTTCCCGGTGCGCAACATAAATTGTCAACAGACATTCATTTAGAGCATGCATGATATCCTTAATTTCATTGATTTGGGTTTGGTATGAATCTGAATGGTATGCAGTGTTCCAGGCACGAGCAAGTTCAAGGATTCGAGGATGTCCTTGTTAAATTAAATTTCCGTCTGGTTTTACATTTGGCTAGGCAAAGTGGAAAATTTTAAAATATATTCATTTCAGCATTGAAGCCACGAGAATTATCCAATTCAGATGGAAAGTGGCCTCCGTGGCAGTGGTGATAATAGAGCATGGAGTGGAAAAATCCGTACCAAATCCATGCATGAAATTTAACTTACCATTCTTGTTTGCTTCTATTATACCCAAGCCCTGTCCAACTATAACATTTCAACGTGAATTAGTTCTGCATTTGTCAGGATTCTGCGGTAATAATTTTCCAGGTCGCTTTATCTTCAATTCAAAAGATCATCATACCCAACCATCTAAATTTACTGACTAAATTTGTCCAGCATCATTTAATTCCCTGCTACTGCTTTTGCACTTACTTATAATTAACCTATCATCCTTTCCCTTAAAACATCTAAAATTAGAATGAATGTGTGTCTGACAAAAAAGACCCTTACAAGATCATTGGATGGTGTTTTAAAAAATAAGCATTCAATTGCAGAATTCCATTTGGAATTCTGGGGCAGGAAAAAATGATTTGAGAAAGTGGTAGCACAATGCTGTGTTACTGTCAAGTTCTATTGAAAACTATAAAAGGTGAATACACTACTAAAACACAGCATTTAGGGTGTTCGTGTCAAAAAGTGACTACTTAATTATGTTGCACAGACATCTGTTCAAATCAGTTCAAACCTTATGTGTTCAGCATTCATATTCCAGCCCTAAATGGAACAACACGTCAATGACTTACTGCACAAGTTATAGTCTGCTGTGGGACAACAGATATCAATCTCTTTGAAATTTAAAGAACTTGCAATTACATAGTGTCTTTCTCTACCATAGGAACCCCATAGTGTTTTACAGCCAATTAAGTGCTTTTGCACTGTGGTCACTTGTTATGTAGTATAGCACGGTAGCACAGTGGTTAGCCCAGTTGCTTCACAGCTCCAGGGTCGAGGTTCGATTCCCGGCTTGGGTCACTGTCTGCGAGGAGTCTGCACGTTCTCCCCGTGTCTACGTGGGTTTCCTCCGGGTGCTCCGGTTTGCTCCCACAAGTCCCAAAACACGTGCTGTTAGCTTGATTTCTGGGAGTGAATGCCTAGTTTGGATGCCCTTTAAGTATGGCGCTTGGGTTTTTTACCCCCTGAGATATCGCCAGGGTTACCTCCAGTGCATGATTGACCGGGCACCTTGTCATGAATATCTATTTGGCTGGCTGACTCGTGATTGCAAATGGCCAGCCATCCTGCCTATACGCAGAAGTCCTGCATACTCCAGTCCTACCACTGGGACACCTAAAATTACAACAAGGTTTCTGACGTCTGTGGATTTATTTTCTCGTGCCTGCAGTAGGTAATTCTCAAGCATTTGCATTTGAAAGTGCGGTCTCATGATGCATCCCAACCTCTGAGCCGGACGATGCAGATTTAAGACCCATCTCAGGACTTGATGGCCACAGAAAGTGTGTTTATGGCGTGGCGAAACAGGTTGATTGTCAACTTGTAAATCCTCCAATGCACCTATGGGAGGAGGTAAGTATGGGAGAGTTTCCTGGCCATCCAGAACCGTGTGGCTGTGTTGCTCTATTTATTTATCTCGGTGAACCACAAGCCTTTCCATTATATCGATCAAATGACCAGACAACCAGTTACACAAGAGTTATCTCAACATGCAAACTCAATATCTACTATGAGTTAAACTACACCTATCAGCTACAATAACCTATACTTAACTTCAGGGCGACCGGCACTGTGCAAATGGATAACAGCCTTTATCTGGATTTCACTTGGCTGGTTCGAAGAAAGTGGCTCTGTCTCTGCCGGGCTCATCCGTCAGGTAGCGATTGTCGGTCTTGAACTTGGCTGGCTCTTCCTGCTACAGTTGGGTTGACACAGGTCGGATTCAAAAGAGACAGACCACATGGCTGTGCTCTCTTTTATCCCTCTGGGATTTTGTGCTCTTTGGGGCGGTCCTTAACCTTGGACCCAATAGTTTGACAGGGCTCTGATCACTCTCTTCGATTTCGGCCAAGAAAGGGGCAGGTGCCTTGGTAACTGGGTGGGTCCTTAGCGGTCATTGACCTTGGCAGTTGTGCTTTCTGAGTAAGGGGAGTGGCGCCGATCAGTCTGTGGCTGTACCGGTTGCTTGATTGGAGTCCTATTGTCCTGGGAAAATGGGCCATTAAAATGCAAACGAGCTGGGTTTCGATCAGGTCTGGTTACCTGTGTTTTAGATACACATGGCTGTGTATCTGTCTGAGTCCTGGGTTGGCCATAATTCCCATGGTCCTTTGCAGGTGGCCATCTTGAATGGCTCCAGCTGCTGCAGCACAACAGCCCCCCAAATTTAAGGACTCCGTGTGCAGGGTATTGCCACGTGCTTCATGGTTAGCATCCTCCTCACTTCAAGGGACTGCTAGAGAGAGAGAGAGACACTTTATGAAGTTGAAGAGTATTAATCCATCCTCAGCACATGGGGAACAACTCTGGGTTTAGAAAGTGGTGAGAGAGTCCCTTTTCAAACCAGTTTAACACTAGACACCATAAGATGCTACCAGGCCCAAGCAATCTGAGGCCAACTCTTCCAAAGCTCTTCCCTCCCCTTTCCAGAGACAAGCTGGGACATGTTCTTCTCTTGGTGAATTTGAGGGACTGTATCCTAATTTTCCCCATTTAATTTTAGGCTTAATTTACTGATTTTCAATTAATCTTCTTACTCTCTCCTGTGTCTCCTCAAAGCCATTCCACAAACTTGTTGATGAAATGTGTCTTTAATTATATTTAGTGACTCTTTGATTGATGCGGTATCATCTCTGCCATCTCGACCATCCTCCGTTGCAAACAAAAACATCGAGATGCTGGAAATCTGAAACAAAACCAAAAAATGCAGTGAATAATCAGTAGGTCCGGCAACATTTGTGTACAGAAAGGATGTGTTCATGTTTGCGTTGTCAGTCCTTCGTCCTCTTTCCTCCCATGCTATTAACTTGTTCGTCCTCCATTTTATCAGATCTATTGAGGAACTGTAAAATTGGCATTTATTCTAGACAAAGCCGCTGACTGTTTCATGTATCTTGTATATTCTGATTTTGTTTCATTTTTTCTGCCGCCCGGCGGAGTCAGCTAACTCTTCACTGACCCCAGATTGAATCTGAGAACTTGTTGGTAAATGTGGCTCAGTCTCACACAAGGCACTGCAATTGTACTTGGGTAACAAAGAATTTACAAGATCATATGTCTCTTAAATTGTTAGACCATGAATCATACGAGTTTGTATCTTGAAGATCTTTTGTCTTCTGGCAGGGCTTCACACCAATTGCTTAACACTCTAGAATAGGTTTAATTCACACTGCTGGCACACAGATTCTCATGCCTGAAACGTAAGCTATAAATGTGGGTTTAGATTGTTACAAAGTTACTCTTTGATTTCTTGCAGAAAATGAACCACTGCATTTTTGGGGCCTGTATCATGCTTCAGGTGCCTCTTTGAAGGGACATACAGGATGCAGCTCTGACTTCTGTCTACTTCAGATGTGCACATCCACCAAGAATATAGCAATGAACCCATTCCCAGGTTTTGGGTTGGTATAGGCAGCATTGCAAAACAGCAGACAGGAGTCTTGCCCCACTGTACTTCCTTTCTATCCCAAGGTCTGTGGAATTCTTAGGTTCAAATCTCTTGCAGCAGTTGTACGTTTCAGAGGTGTGGCTCTGATACATGGAAGATGCAAACTGGAGCTAATGATGGAGTTGGGATGGTACCTGCAATCAAAAACAAATGGGGAACCTTGTGGGCTTTCTCCCTGGCTGGCTGGTTCATAGACTGAGGGACAGGTTAGCTGAGGCAGGGTTTTTGCAGCACCTATTGGATTGTGCAAGTTGTAATCTAACTTTGTATACTCCAATTTCTACAAATATTTTTGTGTTAATGGCAGCCACCAGAGTCAAATTTGTTTGAGATTGATTATTGCCGCTTACTCTGCAGCCCCTGGCTAATATGCATCTTAAAAAGTATCTGCTTTCAAATTATAACTTATAGTGGAAATATTCCACTAATTACTACCTGCTTGTAGTAAAATCTGAATGTTAATCTTTATTTGATTCAGGCATACAAAACAGTGGAATGTGGTTCAAAGATCAATGAAAACCAGTGTCTCCAAGTTGGAAGGAATTGAACTATAGTTCTTACACTGAAACTCGTAATTACACTTTGAAAAATGTTAGCTTCACTTAGCCGTAGGAAAAAACATTTTCAGGATTGCAAGCTTTTTAATGTAATTGTCAGCTTTACATCTGGTTTTTAGTTTATGATTCATTGCAAAATGTTCTGATTGTCAAACTTCACTGAGCTTAAATTAGCTGCTTTTTCACTTTCATTTATTTTGCTATAATGTTTTATGGAGTATCGTGGACCCAATTTTAACTAATTCAATCCCATTCACTTACATGGAGTTAAAATGGGGTCAAGTGAAACTCCAGATATGATGGCCGTAATTTGATGGTACCTGGGGGTCAGATGGCAGTTGCTGGAGTGGCTTCTGTAAAACTGGGTGCCATGGGAGTGGAATTTGGGAGCGGCGTCAGGAGGGTGGGGTGGGGCATTGTGAAAGCGCGGGCTTTCCTCTGGTTTCCCACGCTGCGGGGCAGGAGGGGTGGAGCTGGCGGTGGGGGCGTGGCCTCTACTGGTTTTTTCCCGCGCTGAAGCGGTGCCAAGGAGGTGTGGCAGGAGGGGGGATGACCCTATGTTGGGAGGGGCCGGGTTTTGGCGGGAGTTTCCGGGGTCAGCAGAAGTCAGCTGACTCACGGAAGTACCATGAAGGGTGCGTCGTGGCTAGGAGGGGTCCAAGCCTTGGGGGGGGGGGGGGAATACCGTGTTACTGCTGGAATGGCCAGGAAGGAGCTGGTGTGGGCCGGAGGGGGGGGGGGGGGGGGGTGGTAGAGGGGAGGCGGTATCGTCATGGGGAACGGGTCGGGCGGGGTGTGCTGGCCTGGGGCGAGCAGTCGATGAGCTATGGCTAGTCGGCGGGGGAGGGGGGCGGTGTGCCCCCTGATCCGGCTGATCACCTGGAACGTGAGGGGGCTGAATGGGCCGGTTAAGCGGGCTCGGGTATTTTCTCATTTGAAGGGGCTGAAGGCGGACGTGGCTATGCTCCAGGAGACCCACTTGAAGGTGGCGGACCAGGTTCGTCTGAGGAAGGGGTGGGTGGGGCAGGTTTTCCACTCAGGATTAGACGCGAAGAACCGGGGGGTGGCGATACTGGTGGGGAAGAGGGTGGCGTTCGAGGCGTCTGAGGTGGTGGCGGACAAGGAGGGCAGATTTGTTATGGTGAAGTTTAGGCTGCAGGGAGAGAAGGCGGTGCTGGTAAATGTGTATGCCCCGAATTGGGATGATGCTGGTTTTATGAGGCGTATGTTGGGCCGCATTCCGGACCTGGAGGCAGGGGGCCTGATCATGGGGGGAGACTTTAACACAGTGCTAGATCCCCCACTGGACCGGTCCAGTTCAAGGATGGGTAGGAGGCCGGCGGCGGCCAAGGTGCTGAGGGGGTTTATGGACCAGATGGGAGGGGTGGATCCCTGGAGGTTTGGGAGGCCGAGGGCGCGGGAGTATTCCTTTTTCTCCCATGTGCATAGGGTTTACTCCTGAATAGATTTTTTCGTCCTGAGCAGGGGATTGATCCCGAAGGTGCAGGATGCTGAGTATTCGGCCATAGCAATTTCAGACCATGCTCCGCACTGGGTCGATCTGGAGATGTGGGAGGCACGGGACCAGCGCCCGCTGTGGCGTCTGGATGTGGGGATGCTGGCTGATGAGGAGGTGTGTAGGAGGGTCTGGGGAAGTATTGAGGGGTATCTTGATACCAACGACACGGGGGAGGTCCAGGTTGGGATGGTCTGGGAGGTTCTGAAAGCAGTGATCCGGAGGTGATCCGGGGGAAGCTGATTTCCATCCGGGCCCACAGGGAAAGGAGGGAGAGGGAGAGACTGCTGGAGGAGCTCCTGGATGTGGATAGGAGGTACGCGGAGGCCCATGAGGAGGGGTTGCTGGGGGAACGGAGTAGCTTGCAGGCCAAGTTCGACTTGCTGACCACCAGAAAGGCGGAGACACAGTGGAGGAGGGCGCAAGGCGCGGTGTATGAGTATGGGGAGAAGACGAGCAGGATGTTGGCGCATCAGCTCCGCAGGCGAGATGCGGCTAGGGAAATTGGTGGAGTGATGGATAAGGGTGGGAATGTGGTGCGGAAGGGGCCAGAGGTGAACGGGGTCTTTAGGGACTTTTACGAGGAACTGTACCGGTCGGAGCCACCGGTGGGGGTGGTGGTGGGGGGGGGGGGGGGGGGGGGGGGGGGTGGTGGTGGAATGGAGAGCTTCATGAACAGGCTACGCTTCCCAAAGGTGCATGAGGAGCTGGTGGAGGGGCTGGGGGCGCCGATAGAGTTGGAGGAGCTAGTCAGGGGGATTGGTCAAATGCAGTCAGGTAAGGCGCCGGGGCCGGATGGGTTCCCGGTGGAATTTTATAAAAAGTATGCGGATCTGGTGGGCCCCCTGTTGGTGCGTGCCTTCAATGAGGCATGGGAGGGGGTGGCTTTGCCCCCGACGATGTCACGGGCGCTGATCTCTTTGATCCTGAAGCGGGATATGGACCCCTTGCAGTGTGGATCATACAGGCCAATCTCGCTCCTCAATGTGGATGCTAAGTTGCTGGCGAAGATCCTGCCACCAGGATAGAGGACTGTGTGCCAGGGGTGATACACGAGGATCAGACAGGATTTGTCAAGGGAAGACAGCTTAACACGAATGTGCGGAGATTGTTAAATATTATTATGATGCCGGCGGTGGAGGGGGAGGTGGAGATAGTGGTGGCGCTGGATGCAGAGAAGGCGTTTGATAGAGTTGAGTGGGGGTACCTGTGGGAGGTGCTGGAGCGGTTCGGATTTGGGGAGGGGTTCATCAAATGGGTGAGGTTGCTCTATGAGGCCTCGATGGCGAGTGTAGTTACCAATGGAAGGAGATCAGAGTACTCCAGGCTCTACCGTGGGACCAGGCAGGGACGCCCCCTGTCCCCCTTGCTTTTTGCACTGGTGATAGAACCTCTGGCTTTGGCACTGAGGGAGTCGGGGAGGTGGAGAGGCCTGGTGTGGGGGGGGGAAGGAACATAGGGTATCGCTGTATGCGGATGACCTACTGTTGTATGTGGCGGACCCAGAGGGGGGAATGCCGGGGGTGATGGAGCTGTTGGCTGAGTTTGGGAGCTTCTCGGGCTATAAGCTGAATCTGGGCAAGAGCGAGGTATTTGTAGTGCACCCGGGTGATCAGAAGGAGGGAATTGGGAGGCTCCCGTTTAAGAGGGCTGTGAAGTGTATCAGATACCTGGGGGTGCAGGTGGCCAGGAGTTGGGGGACTCTCCACAAGCTTACTTTTACCAGGCTTATGGAGCAGATGGAGGAGGAATTCAAAAGGTGGGATATGGTGCCGCTATCGCTGGCGGGTAGAGTGCAGTCCATCAAAATGACGGTTCTCCCGAGGTTCTTGTTCCTTTTTCAGTGTTTGCCCATCTTTATCCCTAGGGCCTTTTTTAGGAGGGTGACTAACAGCATCATGAACTTTGTTTGGGCGCATGGGACCCCGAGGGTGAAGAGGGTCTTCTTGGAGCTGGGTAGATAGGGTGGGGGGCTGGCGTTACCCAATCTCTCGGGGTATTATTGGGCGGCCAATGTGTCGATGGTGCACAAGTGGGTGGTGGAGGGGGAGGGGGCAGCATGGAAAAGGCTGGAGATGGCGTCCTTTGGAGGCACAAGCCTCGGGGCCCTGGTAACGGCGCCGTTGCTGCTCCCTCCTACGAGGAATACCACGAGTCCGGTGGTGGCGGCTACCCTCAAGATTTGGGGGCAGTGGAGGCGACATAGGGGAGAAGTGGGGGGCTTGATGGAGGCTCTGCTAAGGGGGAACCATTAATTCGTCCCGGGGAACATTGATGGGGGGTTCCAGGGTCGGCACAGAGCGGGCATCAGACAGCTGAGGGACCTGTTCATTGATGGGAGATTTGCGAGCCTGGGGGAGTTGGAGGAGAAATTTGGGCTCCCCTCGGGGAACATGTTTAGGTACCTGCAGGTAAAGGCGTTTGCTAGGCGACAGGTGGAGGGATTCACTTTGCTCCCCGCGAGGGGGGTGAGTGACAGGGTGCTTTCGGGGGTTTGGGTCGGGGATGGGAAGATATCTGATATCTACAACGGTTATGCAGGAGGCGGAGGAGGCGTCAGTAGAGGAGCTAAAGGCTAAGTGGGAGGGGGAACTGGGGGAACAGATCGAAGATGGGACATGGGCTGATGCCCTGGAGAGGGTTACCTCTTCTTCCTCATGTGCGCGGCTTAGCCTCATCCAATTCAAGGTGCTACACCGGGCCCACATGTCCGGGTCTAGGATGAGTAGGTTCTTTGGGGGCGAAGACAGGTGTGTCAGGTATTCGGGGAGTCCAGCGAACTATGCCCATATGTTCTGGGCATGCCCGGCACTGGAGGAGTTCTGGAAGGGGGTGGCGAGGACGGTGTCGAGGGTGGTAGGATCCAGGGTCAAGCCAGGCTGGGGACACGCGATTTTTGGGGTTGGGGTGGAGCCGGGAGTGCAGGAGGCGAAAGAGGCCGGTGTTCTAGCCTTTGCGTCCCTAGTAGCCCGGCGGAGGATCTTGCTACAGTGGAAGGATGCGAGACCCCCAAACGTGGAGACCTGGATCAATGACATGGCGGGATTTATTAAGCTGGAGAAGGTCAAATTTGCCCTGAGAGGATCGGTACAAGGGTTCTTTAGGCGGTAGCAACATTTCCTCGACTTTCTGGCTCAGCGATAGGGTACTGGGTCAGCAGCAGCAGGAACCCGGGGGGGGGGAAATGGGGGGGGGGGGGGGGGGGGCGCATTGACTATATTTATTTAATTTTAATTTATTTTTAAGTTCTCTTGTTGTTTACTGGGTTTGGGGGGGGGGGTGGGGGTGAGATACATGCGTTGCTACGGTCTTGGGGGTGTTACAGTTATTATGGTGTTTTATTGTTGCTTGTTATTGTTTGTTGTTATATTTTTCTAAAAAATTTCAATAAAAATTATTTTTTAAAAAAAATACAGCTCCTTCTCCTTAAATGTTACCCAGAGTCTGGCCGGGAATAACATCCCAAATTTCACCTTGCTTTTGTAGAGTGCCGATTTTGCCCTGTTGAACTCAGCCCTTTTTTTGGCCAGGTCCACCCCAATGTCCTGATACACCCTTACGTTCTTCTCTTCCCATGTGCTCGATCCCGTCTGCCGGACCCACTTTTGGATTTTTCCCCGGTCTTGGAACTGGTGTAGCTTTGCAATAATCGCTCTGGGCTGCTCCCCGGCTTTGGGCTTGGGTCGGAGTGACCTGTGTGCCCCTGTCTATTCTGGGGGTTTGGGAATCCCTCCCTTCCCACTAGCTTGCCCAACATTAGGACAATGTAGCCTGTTGGTCTCTGCCTTCTATCCTCTCTGGCAGGCCCACTATTCTAATGTTCTGCCGTCTGGACCTATTTTCCTGGTCCTTCACTTTCCCCCTTAGCCTCCCCTGAGACGTTACCAACCTTTTTATCTCGGCTTCCAGAGCTATCACTCTGTCGCTCTGGTCCGAGGTGGGCCTCTCCAACTCTAGGATCATTTTCTCCTGCGCCTCCACTTTCCTTCCCAGGCCTTTGACATTCTGTTGCATTTTGTGCGTTGTCTCCGCCAGCACCTCCTTCATCATTGTGTGGAGCTCCATCCTTAGCGCCTCCTTTATGGTGTGTAGCTCCTTATTTAGCATGTTTCTTCACTCTTCCCCCTGTGCGGGAGGGATGCTGGTCGCTGCCTCCTGCTCCTGCTCCACTGTTTGGTCCGCCATCCTTTTCCCTTCCAGGCTCGCCCAAACCTCCGTCTCGTCTCGTGGGGCCATCTGCCTGCGCGTCCGCTGCTCCTGCGCTTTTCCCTCGCTGCTGCTGCTTCTTGCGTCTCGCCGTCCCTTTACTTCGGTATTTTTCTTTCCTCCAGCCATCTATCTCTCTCTCTCTCCCTCCACGCTGCTGTCCTTTACCCTGAGGTTGCTCTCTCTTCCCCCGCTCCTCTGCTCTCGCTGGGTCTGGTCTGCCTCAGGTTTCAGGTTTTTTGTTTCTTTGTTTGCCCGGTTTTCATAGAATCATAGAATTTATAGTGCAGAAGGAGGCCATTCAGCCCATCGAGTCTGCACCGGCTCTTGGAAAGAGCACCCTACCCAAGGTCAACAACTCCACCCTATCCCCATAACCCAGTAACCCCACCCTATCCCCATAACCCAGGAACCCCACCCAACACTAAGGGCAACTTTGGACACTAAGGGCAATTTATCATGGCCAATCCACCTAACCTGCACATCTTTGGACTGTGGGAGGAAACCGGAGCACCCGGAGGAAACCCACGCACACACGGGGAGGATGTGCAGACTCCGCACAGACAGTGACCCAAGCCGGAATCGAACCTGGGACCCTGGAGCTGTGAAGCGATTGTGCTATCCACAATGCTACCGTGCTGCCCGTGCTGTTTTGTTTCTGGTTGGTTCTCTTCCTTTCCTTTCCCCTTGTCTTTCCTCTTTCCTCGCACCGGGTCAGGAGGGAGAGAGAGAAGTTTCTAGTCGGGCTGGGAGTCCCCCTTTGTGTCGCCACTCACCTCACGGTCGCTGCCGGAGAGCGAGTGGGGCCCTCTCTCTTTGTCCCTCGCTCCGCTCACGAGTGCTCAGTTCTCCGACTTTGCAGTCCGGGTCGCCGCTCCTCTTCCTCCGCACTCTCTTGCTGAGCTGGGGCACGGTCGGGCACGTTTGCGCACTTAGGTGCGAGTTCTCCTCGGGGAACAGGATGCAACTGTGTTCCCCCCTCAGGAACTCTTCTAACCGCGACCGGTCTCTTCCCCCACCGGAAGCCGAATCCGTGATTTCTGGTGCTGGGGAAGACCCGCGTGCCTATGGGCAGATTGAGGCCCATAAGTGCCCAATAAATGGTCGCTTGAGAGAGTCCTCTTATTGTCACTGGGATTTTACTTGTGCTAAGGGAGAACGGTGCCAAGAATCCAGCCCACCAAATGAAATCAGCAGAAGGGAGGATACTTTCCTTTTTGGGTCCTCTGTGGTCATCAGAGTGCACCCCTCACCACCAGTTCCTCGCTGCCCTGAGCTTCTCCTTCCCTGATGATGCTGCTGCAGCATTGCATGTCCCCTTCTGGGGCAGTTCCTGTGCTGGCCACCACTGCAGGGACAAGAGAACTACCAGTCATTTGATTTTCTGGCAGGTTTCTGAGCTGGGATTTCCTCCCATTACACGTAAACTACACTAACGGGGTGAGATTTTCCCACCGAGCTTTCAGGCAGTAACATCTGGCTCCACCAACAGCTCACCTCCAACCCGGGTTTACCAGCGGTGAGGGGTGAATTCAATGGTGGGACCAGAAGATCCTGCTGCCTGCCAAGGGCGGGCCATCTCCCACCCCAAGAAAGATGCCTCGGGAGGCGTGGAAAATCCCCTCCTTGGTTTCAAAATCATTTATGGTCATTGAGTTGAACAACTGAAGAGGACACTCAGTGGAGCTATACGTCCATAATTATGTGTTAATTCAATGTTATTCAAATTACATATCTCCTCCTTGAGGTCTTTCACTGCCTGGTTGATGCTTTGTATTTATAAAGCTGAAAAAAATAATCTTTTTTTTTTAAGAGACTCCAGCTCACTGTGAGACTTCAGTCCAATCCACATCCAATTACCTGCTCTGAAAACTCTGCTCACATTTTGACAGTTGTGAGAAATTCCACCACAGCATCTGGAACATTCTACAATATTCTAAAACAGTCAACAACATTCTGAATGCATGTTAATTTATCCAATTTCATAACGTTGAGGCTTTTTTAAAAATCCAGGATCCAGATGTGCAACTTTACCAAAGACACATTAGTTCTTCTTTAGCCATATCCTATCATTGTTCCATTAATTACTGAAATCTGTCCATTAGTTTTTGAGATATAGGGCGGGATTCTCCCGTATCCGGCGGGGCGGGGGGTCCCGGCGGGACAGAGTGGCGTAAACCACTCCGGCGCGGCCCGCCCCAAAGGTGCGGAATCCTTCACACCTTCAGCAGCTAGGCCGGCGCTGGAGGGTTTGCGCCCCGCCGGCCGGCGTGGAAGGTCTTTGGCGCAACGCCAGCCAGGGCCGAAGGGACTCCACCGGCCGGCTGGTCCGCGCATGCACGGGAGCATCATCGGCTGCTGACGTCATCCCCGCGCATGCACGGGGAGGGGAGTTCACCAACGCATCAGCCATCGCGGAGGCTGACATGGCCGATGCGTAGGAAAAGAGTGCCCCCACGGCACAGGCTTGCCTGCAGATCGGTGGGCCCCGATCGTGGGCCAAGCCACCGTGGGAGCACCCCCCAGGATCCCGGAGCCCGCCAGCGCCGCCAGGTCCCGCCAGTAAGGAACCTAGTCTAATTTGCGCCGGCGGGACTGGCAAAGACCCAGCGGGTCTTTGGCCCATTGCGGGTCGGTCGCTGCATGCGGCCGCCGACTGGCGCGGCGCGATTCCCGCCCCCGCCGAATCTCCGGTGCCGGAGAATTCGGTTGCCGGCCGCCCCTCGACGATTCTCCGACCCGGCAGGGCATCTGCCGCCTGTTGCACGAATGCAGCGACCAGGTGTGGTTGCTGGCGTGTTGAAACAGGCGTGAAGGGCCGGCCGCTCGGCCCATTGGGCTCGGAGAACCGCTGTTCGCCGTGAAAAGCGGCAATTTTTCTGAGCCGGGGGGGGGGGGGGGGGGGGGAATCGCTGGGGGAGCCAGAGGGGCGTGAAAAATATCGGGAGGCCCTCCCACGATTCTCCCACGTCAGGTGGGGAGCGGAGAATTCCGCCCACAGTGTTGCATCCAAAGATGGATCGATTTAACCTATGCTTGTTGACCCCTTTGGGAGTGGGGGTGGGGGGCACGGCGAGAGTGTTGGCAGCATTGATGGAGGAGATGGGGGAAGCAGACCTGTGGCAGTATTTGCATCCAGGGGGTAGAGAGTGATATTTTTTTTTCACCAGTGCATAATGTAAATTCGGGGATTGATTTCTTTATTATGGGGAGGTCGTTGTTCTCGGGGGTGAGGATAGCGGAATACTCGGCGATTGTCACTTCAGATCGTGCTCCTCACCTGGCGGATGTCATCTTGGAGAAGGGGCCAGCATGGAGGCCGGCTTGGAGGATGGATGTGGTGCTTCTTGCATATCGGGTTTTTGTGTGTGCGTGGCAAAGGTGATTGATGATTATGTGAGGTTTAATAAAAATGGGGAGGTCTCGCCGTTGGTGGTATGGGACTAATTGAAGGGGGTAGTAATCATCTCGTATAAGGCACAGGTGGATAGGGAGGCAACACAAAATTTTGGAAGTTGATAGGAAGATCCCACTCTGGAACTTTTGGCCAGTAGAAAAGAACTGCAGACACAGTTTGACCTTTTGTCAAATTATACGTTTCGTATACGCTAGTTGAGGTGGGCAAAGGTGTACGTTCTGGGAGAAGGCCAGTCGCTTGCTGGTGGAACAGATCCACCGGCAGCCGGTTTTTCTGAAGATTGTTCAGGTCCGGGATGGTGAACGGGTTGGTGATTGCGCCAGAGCAGGTGAATAGGGTATTTGAGGAGTTGTATCAGATCCCCTGGGGGTTGAGTCGGATATGAGGGAGTTTTGAAGGGCGCTGGAGTGTCCCACAGTAGGAGAGGAGGATAGGGCAGGGCTGGATGAGCCAGTGGGGATTGAAGAGGTTGACGGCGATAGGGAAAATGCAAACGGACAAAGCACCGGGGCCGGATGTGATCCTGGTGGAATTTTATAAGTTTTCGGGCAGGCCGGCACCGTTGTCAGTGGAGAAGTTTGAGGATGTGGTAGCTAGGATGGGCGCTTCTGGAGATGATGGGAATGATATCTATATTGCTTGTGTGGATCTTTTCAGCCAATATCCCAATATCTCTGCTAAATGTGGATGCCAGATTCTTGCTGTTGTCACTTAGGCTGAAGGAGTGCCTCTTGCAGGTGGTTGGGGAGGATCAGACGGGGTTTGGGAAGGGACAGTTGTTCTCGATTGTGCGGTGTTGGTAAACATGGTGCACTCTCCATTAGAAGGGGGGTTGTATAGATGATGGTAGTATTAGATGCGGAAGGCTTTGATCGGTATAGTGGAGTTATTTGTTTGTGGTTGTGTAACGGTTTGGGATTGGGCCTAAATTGGTGTCGTGGATCAAATTGTTATCTAATGATCCGAAGGTGAGTGTTCATATGAAGGAAGTGAAGTCTGGATATTTCCAGCTGCATAGGGGAATGGGACAGTGGTGTCCAATGCCCCCCCCCCCCTTTTGTTTGGGCTGACGATAGAGCTCTTGGCCATTTCTCTGAGGAGCTTGGATAAGTGGATAAGGTGTCCCTGTATGTCGACGACCTTTTGTTGTATATTTTCAACCCAGTTCCTACGGTGGGGTTATAATGGGGTTGCTCAAGAGATTTGGGGCTTTTTTGGGATCAATACAAATTAAATTTGGAGAAGAGCGAATGCTTTTTGGTTTCCCCACCGGGGAGGGAGCGGGCTTGAGGGGATTGCCATTTCATGTGGCTACTACTCACTCCAGGTATCTGGGGGTGCAGGTGGCACGAGATTGGGCCTGGTTCTGTAAATTGAATTTTACAAGCCTGGTGGGCAGGGACAAGGCGGATCTGTTGAGGTGGGACATCCTCCCCCTGACAGTGGCGGGCCGGATACGGTCAGTGAAGATAAATGTCTTGCCACGGTTTTTATTTTTATTCCAGTGTTTACCCATCTTCATGCCAAAAGCATTTTTTGTGGGGGTGGAATGGTTGATGTTATCATTTGTCTGGGCAGATAAGGTTGTGAGAGTTCGGAAATTGGTGCTTCAGTCAGGGCAACAGTCAGGGGGTTTGGCTCTGCCAAACCTGATGTTTATTGGGTTGAGTAATTGCCGCAAAGGTGCAAGGTTGGTGTCGGGAGCAGGAGACAATGTGGGTGAGGATGGTGGCAGGCTCTGTAGGGGGTCAGGGTTGCGGGTGCTGGAAATGGCACCACTCCCGTTTTCCCTAGGGAAATATTGCAGTAGTCTGGTGGTGGTGGCCCCAACTGAAGATACGGCGACAATTTCGGCAGCATTTTAAATTAGGGGCGAGGTCGAAGTTGATGCCAATCGGAGAGAATCATTTGTTTGAATCGGCGGTTGGATGCCACGTTTGAGGGATGGGATGAGCAAGAGGGGGTGGAATTAAAGGACTTATTTCTGGAAGGGCGGTTCGCAAACTTGGAGAAATGACGGAGATGTTTGGGATTCAAAGGAGGGAAGCCTTTCGGTATATGTTGGTGCGGGATTTTGCAAGGACGGTTTTCCCGACGTTTCCGGTGACACTGCCCTCCTGGTTGTTGGAGGGGGTGTTGTCGGTGATGGGGTTGAAGGGATGTTCATCTCGGTGATTTATGGGAGGAGTCTGGAGGAGGATACAGTGTGGTTGGTCAATGTTAAGGTGAAGTGGGAGGAGAAGTGGCGTTGGAGGGGGGATTGTGGTATGAGGTGTTGCGGAGGATGAATACCTCAACCTTGTGTGCGAGACTTGGATTAATACAATTAAAGGTGGTGCACAGGGTGCACCTGATGAAGTCCAGGATGAGTCGGTTGTTTGAGGGGTGTAGGAAAACTGGGATTTTGTACGCGACCACCCCCCCAACCCGCAGTGGGTTTCCTGGTGTCGGGGTTGGCGAGCCATACAAAACCCCATAGACTTTGGCACGACGGCCACAGGCCAATGACAAGCCGCCTTTGCCGCCAGAAAAAACCCCACGGGGGATTGGAAAATCCTGACTATTTGTGTCAGATTAGTATAATTTTAACCAACTATAACTGTTCTGAATAAGCTAAAAAGATCTGTTTTTGAGCTACATTCATATTGCATTTATTGTGAAACTAGTCATTACAAGCTTTAAACCAATTAGATAGTCAGTTCTACTGGAAAGTCTGAGATCTATAGCTAGAGCACTGTAACTCAAACCAAAAAAAAATCATTCTTTGTTTCTCAGCTTCCTTTCATTTGTGGTATGTTTCCGTTTCTTTAATTATGAGAGCTTAGCTCAACATGTTATGAGTTTACCCAACAGCTACAAATCAAATTATAAATCTTGAACTTGCCCAACGAGGTTGAGTAATTTCTGGTAGGCAAATGGTATTCAGCATGCCTCCACTTGACTTAAGAAAAATAGCTACTTCTTTGAATGATTGAACATTAGTCTGAATCACTTTAAAATTGGGCGGGACTTTTTACTACACTCCCCCCCCCCCCCCCCAAAACATGGCGTATTTCCAGTGGGTGCATTGCCGGCGACGCGATCTTCCGGTACCACCCATGTCTACAGGGTATTGCGTGCCCCGTATCTGGAGGGTCGCCATCTGGTGAGACCAGAAGATTCCATCGGCAGGAGAGGCTGGAAAAGTTTGGCTACTGTACTTGCAATGTCTGCAAAAATACATAATCTTTTAATCTATTACTGTTACGTTAACTTTATGGATATTGTGAGCTTGAAAAAACTGAGCTGAAAAAATAACTAAGCCTAATGTAATTTATTGATGTTTATTTTCATGAAAGATTCTGATTTTGGCAAAAGAAATAGCAATTAAAAAAATTAATTATGCCAGGTATAGAAAAGTAGAATTTACCAGTTTTAAAATCTTATTGTTAATTTTGAAAGAGATGAATCTTTATCATTCGCCACAAGCAAGAGTGAAATGTTTGAGTGGTGTTCTTTTACATAGAATAATTAAGTTAGTCAATTTTGTTCCCAATTTGAAGACAGCACGAACTGATCAGATTTGTGCAGTCAAAAGGAAGATCTCATAAAAGTCAGTTTAAAAGTCACTTTGTGTGCAAAATAGATGTTGGGATCCATGTGGTCTCCTCTTGGTCCAGTGCCCGCTAACATTTTATCGGTTTCCACGAGAAACGTGTTTTTGATGGAATGAGCCCTAACCTCCTACCCCGTGCACATTCCAATACATATCCGAAATATTCTTTGAATCTGCAGCCAGATGTGAAGATTTCCTTACACGCTTTAGTACCATCCATCCCACACTACAATTCACTTTTGAGACAGAACAGTCTAATGCACCCCTTTCCGGTTGAGAAATCCACTAATGGGCTTTCCACTACCTTATGTCTTGTTACCTGTGTGGTAGGTAACTCGTGCTACTCAATCCTTGGTTGATGGTGAGGCCTTCTGAGTCTCGATGAAGAAGGCTCGAACTCGATCAGTAACAACAAAGGTTTATTAGAGTAATTATAACAACAAGTGAATGAGTTCTTTAACTTTGATACTAGTGATAAGGTTAACAAGATCTAACAACAGTGACTATACGTAACTCCACTAACTATCTGAACTATTCTGATATTGCCCTGATCACAGTGCACCCGAGCGGGAGAGACTGCCCAAGACCCAATGTGGCTGCCTTTTATACCTCCGTTAGTCCGGCTCCCTAGTGATCATGTGGTGCTGCTGATTACTCATTAACCCCTTGTGTGCATGCACATACAGAGATCACTACATCCCCCCTCTTTCTTGTGTTACATATTTTCTGCATGTTGTAAAGAAAATTGAACAAACATAATGAATGCAGTTAACTGGAGATAGGTAAGACAAATAAAGCTGTGTACAATCTGCGATGGTAATGATGACCGTACAAAGCCAATCAATGTTTAAAGAGTGCAATCTTAACAAGAAAATTTGTGAGTCCAAACTTCATGAATTTGATCAGTTGGGTTACTTTCTTCTTCTGTCGTCGAGGTGCCAATGTTGATGTCATCATTCCGTTGTGAACAGCGTCAGTGTTCATGTGTGTAAGTGACCAGCAAGTCATCATGAGGTGTTCGAATGGTCGAAGCAGCTTGTTGTCAGCCCCGGACTTTTTTTTTTGTGCTTGTGGTATTGACTCCGTATGTCCTCGTTCTTGAAAGCTTTTTGGTTGCTTGCTGTGGTGCAGATATGAAATCGAGAGAATTGTTGTCATGGAATGTAATGTTTGTAGTCTTACCACTGTTTTGAACTGTGCTGGTACATTGTCTTTTATGTGTGGGGTTGTGACATGATGTACAGGTCGTTGTTTCATTGTTGTTGTTTTTGTGGCTTCTGTCGTTGTTGATACCATTGTTGGTCTTGTTGTTGTTGTTGTTACAGTTTTGCTCCCTGACTGTACCGTGTATTATTCGAGTCATACTCAATATTTGTTTCAGTGCCCTTTTTGGTAGCCGATGTTCCGTTGATCTTTTTTTTTTAGAATTGTGAGAATGATCTGATGTTGCATTGATGTTGGTGACATCAATCATTTGTGGTGGATTTGCTTGCCCTTCTTTGCTTCCTTGGTGCTCCTGTTCTGGAGACATTTCCGATACATTGGAATCATCTGTGATCTCTTTATGCTCCTCTCCAGGAGTTGTTTCCGGTTCATTTGAATCACCTTTGGTTTCTTGGTGCTCCTCTTCTGGAGTCACAATTTTCAAGATTCCAAACGACGTGGTCTCACTGGACCCAGGAGTTGACCTACTCTGTGCTTCTGTACAGACGAGCTGAGATCTGCCAGTCTCGCTGTGATCCTGCACACTCTATATGTGGAGTGTGATCACTTTGTCACTGTTTATACATACAGTGGGTAGACATTCAATGTCTTCTTGTTGGTTACATGAGCTGGATGGACTTTCATAATCTGCTGCTGGTTGCTCATATAAGGCGGATAGACCGTCATAGTCTTCCTCGTGCATTGTTGTCACTCCGGAGTCTTTAATTGCGTCTGTCAACGAGCTCGCTGTGGAGGCTGGTATCACTCCCTCTGTGGAGTCGATCTGTGCTCTCTGCGTGGCGTCGCCTTCTTCTCGGATATTTGACATGTGACTGTCATCTATTGTATCGACGATCTGCCACGACGTCACAGTACTGGATTCATCTACCATGAGACTCATATTGAACTTGGCACCCATGTTGCTGCTGCAACAATCATCAAATCTGGTGAACTCATCCATGGCTGAGTAGCATTCGGCAGCAAACAAATCATCTCTTCCTGCTGAGGATGTGTCATGGTGCTCTATTTGTCCAATGAGGAACTCATCTCCTGAGTAGTCGTCAATGAACAAATCTTTTGTTCTGTATTTGTCACTGTGCTCTCCTCTTTGGGTGTTGCAAACTGCTTGTTCCAGGGTGGTGTGGCGGTAATGTTTAACTGTGGGTGGAGGCTCGGGCTTCATTCTGTCATTGGAGGAAACATTTTTTGTGTTTTGTAACTTTAAAACTCTTGTTGTTTACTTTTGGGTATTTCAGATGAGGCGTGGTGACTGTTATGTAAGGTTCCTCAGTTGATTCAACCTTGTCCACGCCGTATGAGTAGTCACAGACTAGGTCATCATTTTCTGATAAGTAATCACTGTAGGTTGGTTTGTGTTTCATTGATGCAACGTTCCTAATGTCGCAGGGCCTCAGTTTTTGTCCTGTGGAAGTCATGTGTAGGACAGCTCTACATTTAGAGGCATAGTGGTTGTATCTTCCACACCTCAGGCATTGTTTGCCAAAAGCCGGACATTGCCCTTTTAAATGGGTGTGTCCGCAATGAAGACACGTCATCACGCTGTCCCGCCACCCTTGCGCATGCGCAGTAGTTTTGTCATCCGGTTCCAATCTTCGAGCGAACTGCGCATGTGTGTGTGCCACTTCCAGGTTCGCGCGCGCGGGATTGCCGGTGGAGGAACGTCTTCTAGATGCCTAGGCCACCATTTTGATGGATCCAACCTCGTGATGGATGCCTCGTTCCCGGTGAGTAAATTGTTCATACTGTGCTTCAGTCATTTCATGAGCAAAGCATTTTTGAATGGCCGTTTCAAGGGTCAGGTTTCTGTGTTTCAGGAGAGACTTTCTGAGTCCCTCATCAGAGATGCCACTGACAATTTGGTCTCTGATGAGGGAGTCATGGAGGTTTTCATAATTGCAGGATTGGGCCAAAAGCTTTAAGTCTGTGACAAAACTGCTGAACGATTCTTCTTGTTTTTGTAGCCACCTGGTGAATTTAAAGCGTTGAAATGTCTCATTAACCTCAGATTTGCAGTGGTTGTCGAATTTTTAAATAATTATGTCCAGTTTGTCCTTGTCCTCCCCTTCTGCGTAGGTGAATGAATTATATATATCAATGGCCTGTTTCCCTGCCACAGATAAGAGGTAGGCAATTTTAAAAAAATCTGGCGCAGCAGTCATGTCCTTAATTTCCATAAATAGATTAGGTTGTTGAAAGAATATTTTCCAATTATACTGGAGATTACCAGAGGTTCTGAGTTGCTGTGTTTTTGCCCGAGAGGTCCGAGTGCTGCGAAGACTGCCGTAGTCAAATATCTATCCGAATTTTTCTTCTCTTGTTGTCTAACCTTATCTAACTAGTTCTTTTAAAGCCAACATGCCTGGTACCATGTCTTGTTACCTGTGTGGTAGGTAACTTGTGCTACTCAATCCTTGGTTGATGGTGAGGTATTATGAATCTCGATGAAGAAGACTCAAACTCGTCCAGTAACAACAAAGATTTATTGAGTAACTATAACAACAAGTGCATGAATTCTTTACTTTAACTTTGATACGAGTGATAAGATTAACAAGATCTAACAACAGTGACTATACGTAACTCCACTAGCCATCTGAACTATTCTGATATTGCCCTGATCACAGTGCACCCGAGCGAGAGAGACCGCCCAAGACCCAATGTGGCTGCCTTTTATACCCCTGTTGGTCCGACTCTCTAGTGATCATGTGGTGCTGCTGATTACTCATTAACCCCTTATGTACATGCACATACAGAGATCACTACACCATTTACCACAAGTCTACCTTCTCCCAGTCAATATACATGGGATTCATTTTGTTCCATGTACTATACGTTTGGCCTTGCCACCAATCTTGCAAATAAGTCAAAAGCTAATTGTTCATCATGCAAGTTTGATGCAGAAAGAGAGTGCATCAAAGCTATCCTGGTAAAATAATTGTTACTGCGTATCATGCAAATTCGCAAATGGGCCAAAGGCTGCCCCTTTTAGACATGAAAATTGCCCGATCTATGTGAAGTTACCCAGTGCAGGCAAATTATCGATAAAATGGTGCTTTGTAATGCAGCGTGCAGACAAGCAAATTGAAAGGCAGTCTGAAGCTTTGGAGAGGAGGCATGGGAAACACCCAGGGATTCAATCCTCTCTAAGTAGGCAGCATTGCAGTGTCAGGCTGGGTAGACATCAGAACGGGAGGCTCCTTTCAGTATGGAATATGCTGCTCCAAATATCAGCCACATCCACAGTCATACTCTGAATCCCACCATTGGCAAATGGGTTCCCAGCCTACACTTCCTCCGGACCCAGGAACAAATGTCCTGCCCTAACTCCTCTAATCTCTTTCATAAATGCTCCCAAGTTAGCTGGGGGGGGGGGGGGGCTGGCGTTGCCGAACTTGCTTCATTATTATGGGGCGGCAAATGTGGGCAAGGTGCAGCGGTGGTGGGAAGGAGAAGCGGTTGAGTGGGTTAGGATGGAGGAGGAATCATGTAAGGGGTCTAGTTTGAGGGCTGTGGTGATGGCAGCGTTGCCAATGGCTCTGAGTAGGTATTCAGGGAACCCAGTGGTGCAGTCCACGGTGAAGATATGGAATCAGCTGAGGAGGTATTTTAGGATGGAAGGGATGTCGGTGCTAACGCCGCTGTGCGAGAATCATGGGTTTAAGCCGGGGGGGGGATGGATAGTGTATACAGGAGGTGGATGGAAGTGGGGCTGGTCAAAGTGAGGGATTTGTATTTGGAGGAAGGGTTTGCCGGTCTGGAAAAGCTAAGGGAGAGGTAGAGCTTCCAAGGGGTAGTGAGTTCAGGTATCTGCAAGTTAGGGACTTTGCGCGAAAGGGGGTTCCCGAGGTTGCCAGGGTACACGCTGCTGGAGCTACTGTTGCTTCCGGATGTGGAAAGGGCAGGAAGAATTGGGGATATGTACAAGTGGCTGGGAGAGCAGGGAGGTGAGCGGGTGGTGAAAATATATGAGAAATTAGGAGGGGTTATTTGATTACGGGGATCGGGTGGAAGTGAGTAGGTGCAGACTCGATGGGCCAATGGCCTTCTGCACTGTATCTTCTATGTTAAAATGGGAAGCAGAGTTGGGAGGAGAGATCAATTGGGGAGTATGGAGTGAGGCACTGCGAAGGGTAAACGGGACCTCCTCTTGTGCAAGGATGAGCCTGATACAGTTTAAGGTGGTGCACAGGGTGCATATGACTCGGGCGAGAATGAGTGGGTTCTTTCAGGGGGTAGCAGATGAGTGTGAGAGGTGTGGGTGGGGGCCAGCGAATCATGTGCACATGTTTTGGGGTCGTGAAAAATTGGGAAGATTCTGGGCGGGAGTGTTCGCGGTCTTAGCCAGGATAGTGGAGGAAGAGATGGACCCAGAACCTTTGGTGGCAATATTTGGGGTTTCAGAGAACCCGGAACTCATGGAGGGGAGCCGATGCTATGACCGTCCTCTCTCTGATTGTACAGCGGCAAAGTTTGCTGGAATGGCGGTCGGCATCGCCATCGGGAATAGTACCATGGTTGGGTGACCTGTACGACTTCTTGCGGTTGGAGAAAATAAAGTATGAGTTAAGGGGCTCAACAGGGGTGTTTGAGAAAAAGTGGGGGATGTTTGTGACCGTATTTGAGGAGCTGTTTGTCATGGGTAGTGGAGGGAGGGGAGGGGGGAGGGTGATAAAGGGGAAAAATCTGTACAGACTGTATATTGATTGTTGGGAAGTATGTTTCCCAGGGCGTTTATTCGCTGTAACCGGCTTTGATACATGTTTGTAATAAAATACATTTTAAAAAATAAATAAATGCTCCCAAATCTCTTCGCTTCTGAATTTATTTTCATCAACTAATATTTAGTTAATGTGACTCCGAGGATAAATAGCAAGAGACATATTGTACGAATTGTTTGTTATAAACTCACTCATGTCCTAGTGTGCTTCCACAAACGTCTATGCAACAGACTGATTAACGCTTTAAATTAATATTTTCCCTTGTCATATTAAAAAGAATTCGTAAGCCACACTACACTGTCCCTATTACTTACTGTGGAATTTGCCATTAATGTTACATATTCATTAGAATAAAGCAACTCAAGGATAAAAATATGTATATGGCAATCACAGAGGAATCTTGCTGCTCGTGATAGCTGGTAAGATTCCAGCAAATGTTGTACTCAACAGACTGGTAAACCAGATAGGAGAACGTGTACAATCAGAAAGTAAAAGTGGGTTCAGGAAAGTCAGGGACATTTGCAATACAAGAAAAATGCACCAAAAAATAGATGGGGCTCTACTGTGCCTGCGTAACCTGATGAAATCCTTTGACTTATGGAAAGTCTTTTAACCAAATTTGTGTGCCTTGATAAAGCTATAAATCTGATACTGGAGTTTCACAATGGAATGACAGCTAAAGTCACTGACTGCTTTGAATATGCAGACCCCTTTGGCGTAATAAGTGGCGTGAAGCAAGGGTGTGTCATGGCCTCTATGATCTTCAGTATATTCTTTGCTACCATGCTTTCTGGAGCGTTTGATGGAAATGTCGATGGAACATGAATCCAATTCAGAACAGTGGCAATCTCTTCAACCTGAGACGACTGAAATCCTCAACTAATTTTTTAATAATAATTCTTTATTGTCACAAGTAGGCTTACATTGCAATATTGCAATGAAGTTACTGTGAAAAGCCCCTTTTCGCCACATTCTGGCGCCTATTCAGCTACACAGGGAGAATTTTTAGAATGTCCAAATGACCTAAGAGCACGTCTTTCGGGAATAGTGGGTGGAAACCGGAGCACCCGGAGGAAACCCGTGTAGGCACGGGGAGAACGTGCAGACTCCGCAAAGACAGTGACCCAAGCCGGGAATCAAACCTGGGACCCTGGTGCTGTGAAGCCACAGTGCTAACCACTGTGCTACCATGCTGCTCATTGAGATGAAGATATGGGAATTGCTGTTTTCCAGTGACGGTGCCCATGTGGCACACTTCAAAGGATCATGGACTGTGCTTGAAAAGTAGCTAACGACTGTGGGATAACCATCAGTTTAAGGAAGACAGAGATTCTCCACTAACCACCACCAAATTCTGTCTGTACCCCACTTTCTATAGCTATCTATGACACAACCCTGATGCCACAGATGGCTTCACATATCTCGGAAGTACAATCTCCAGGAATGTTTGTGTTGACAACGAGGTGGCAATTATGATTGTCAAAAAAAGGCTCACCATTTGCTTGTTCATGAAAGAGACTACTGAGGAAACGAGCGATCAAACTTGCAGCAAAACCTGCTAGTACAAAGCTGTGCTAGTACCTATCCTCCAATGACCCAGATTTTTACACTGAATAATGTTCACATTTAACAGTTCCAAAGGATGTCTTACCTCACCAGTGAGTGTCTCCGCTCCCCAAATGGCTGCCGTACCTCTCCTAAAGGTGTCCTGGAACCAGATCCAAAGGAGTACCTTTTGCTTTCCAAAGAGTTACCCTGGCTATTCAAGTGAATCCATCAAGTTCAGATCTCCTCTTACCTGATCTAATCTGCACATTCTGAGTTTCACCCTTCTGGCCGACCACAATCCCATGTCTGTGAAGGCAGCTTGTGGTTTGAATGGCCAGCTGCCTCCATGATCTACTCCTGTGAGAAACACAGCCTCATGCCACTCCTGCCCTGAGAAAATGGAACATGGCGTGTTGGGGGAGAGATTTAGAAATTTTGGCCATTTCAGAGACTTTCGCGATGACAGAGCAACTCTCCATTGTGATAAAAATGTGGTCCTGTATGTCTGTGAGACATGGACTACCAACCCGAGATATATTAGGCAGTTGGACAGGTTCCTCATGAGATGCATTTGGAACATTATGGACATCAAATGGGAGGACAAAGTGACCAACACCAGGAAAGACCAGAGATATCTGGAATTGAAGCACTCATCATTATAATAACAATAATAGACAGATTTTTAATCAGTCAGTGAATCAAGAGTTGTGGGATAAGCCGGAAAAGTGGAGTTGAGGATTACTATACCATTCCAATTATGATCTTATTGAATGACACAGTGGACACGATGGGCCAAAAGATCTGCTTCTGCTCCTATAATAATTATTATTTTAATTATTATTTAATAATTAATTATAATTATTTACATAATTAATATTATAATAATTATTATTATTCCTATCACAGTAGGCTTACATTAACACTGCAATAAAGTTATTCTGAAAATCTCCCAGTCACCACACTATCTTGAAACAACAAGCTAGGATGGTCCGCAAGGAAGATTTAACAGCCTGCCATTATTTGATGAGAAAACTGGCAATATTCCATCTTGTTTTCAGATATATTCTCCTCCCTGCTTCATGCTGCAGGTGCAATTTGTAAACTCTGATGGATGAAATTTGATTTGAAAGTAACATTGCAATGTAACCATTGCCTAGATTGTGCTTCCCAGAATGTGATGACTGGCTTTTGTAATGGATTACATTCCAGTTGGTCATTCTATACTGTGTACATCTGCAGTAACATGGAAATTGTGAAAGTTCCACACTGTCATTTGAGTAACCCACAGTTTGAGAAATATACTTCTTCACAGGTCCTGGGCTGGATTCTCCGATTTGCAGGCTATGTGCTGACACCGGAGTGGGAACAGTGGCGTTTTATACCAGAAAAACGGCACTGGGGGCGGGAGGGACCACACGCCGGGCCAGAGGGCAGCAGAAGGTATGAAGGAGAACTTAAGGGAAAGAGAGGGAAGGAGAAGACAAATCTTTCTGTATTGTACAGTGAATGAGCACGGCCAGCGATGAACATAATTGTTTATAATTTTTGAAAATGGCAATAAAAAGATTTTAAGAAAAAGTAAAAACGGCGCAAAAGCTGCACCGATCCTCCGTCTGGTGGGGGGCTAGCAGCCACGCAGAGAGGATACGGCCGGAGAATTGACGGGTTAGTGGCCGCGCATGTGCAATGTGGCGCCGGCCGTGTGCAGACCCAGCCGACCACATACTTTCCCCCAATAACGCCCCTCGCCACCCCCGGACCACTCCCTCACTAGTGCCCCTGCCAAAGCCCCCCCTGCCAGCAGAAAGGCCCCCTCCCCCCCCCCCCCCCCCCCACCGACTGTGGAGGCGCTGGACTCAGTCCGCAGCCGCCACGCTGGGTTCTTGAAAAAAATTGATGTGTTCCACGCCGTCGGGAACTCAGCCCATCGGGGGCGGAGCATCAGGGAAGGGCTTCAGGTGACATCCTGAGGTAACCCTGACAGCGTGCAGCGTACTCAAAGTATGCCTTTTTCGAGGGGGCGGAGCATCGCAAAAGCGGCGCCGCCCCCGATTTCGCCGCAAACGGGGATTCCCCAGACGATCGCCGAATTCGATTTCGCCATCTGCGACCGGAGAATCCCGCCCCCATGTCTGTGGTTCGGAGAGATTTGAAGGAAGACTCAGCTTCTCAACAACCAGATTTAAATGAACAATTTTGGTGTTCACTGAGATAGTAATCAAACAAAACTGGCCTCAGGATCAAAATGTTCCACCAAATGGGTCAGATTGACATTGATTATACAGAAAATACTAACTTTGCTTCAAGTGATGTCTATTTGAGAAAGCAATTAGCATTCTTAACTTTCTAACACCCAAAACATTTCATGGCTCCCATGTTAACTTTGTATGGGGTTTGGCCAATGGGTGGCTGCTGCAGAAATGAGGCCTATTTAAATTCTTGGACTTTATTAACATGCTGCTGTACCACCTCCTGTCTAGTACAGACAGAGAACAGCCAGGAAACAGTTTCTACCTCTGACAAAGCATCTTAGCCTCACAAAGGAAGACAACAAAAAGACCCTGTATGGGCCTCTATATTTGTTGGGTAAGCCACGACTCTTTTCGGCCTGATGAGAAGGTCACTGCAGCTTCCCCGCTCAGCCCTGAGTTAAAACTGTGTTTTGGGGATACCTACATAATTGGTGCTCAATTTGCATATTTAAATACTTACAGATGTATAGCTTAACCCCATCTTTAGATGCTTATATAAAAAGGTCCCAGTTGATGGGATACGGGTGGCTTGAGCATGGATGGGATTTCCATTGAAAATGAAATTAAATGAAAATGAAAATGGCTTATTGTCGCGAGTAGGCTTCAATGAAGTTACTGTGAAAAGCCGCTAGTCGCCACATTCCGGCGCCTGTTCAGGGAGGCTGGTACGGGAATTGAACCGTGCTGCTGACCTGCCTTGGTCTGCTTTAAAAGCCCGCGATTTAGCCCAGTGTGCTAAACCAGCCCCTGGATGAATAAGGCTCAGTCAATCACCTCAGTCATACATAGAACATAGAACATAGAACGATACAGCGCAGTACAGGCCCTTCGGCACACGATGTTGCACCGACATGGGAAGTCAAAAACTAACGGCCATCTAACCTACACTATGCCATTATCATCCATATGCTTATCCAATAAACTTTTAAATGCCCTCAATGTTGGCGAGTTCACTACTGTTGCAGGTAGGGCATTCCACGGCCTCACCACTCTTTGCATAAAAAACCTACCTCTGACGTCTGTCCTATATCTATTACCCCTCAATTTAAGGCTATGTCCCCTCGTGCTAGCCACCTCCATCCGCGGGAGAAGGCTCTCGCTGTCCACCCTATCTAACCCTCTGATCATTTTGTATGCCTCTATTAAGTCACCTCTTAACCTTCTTCTCTCTAACGAAAACAACCTCAAGTCCATCAGCCTTTCCTCATAAGATTTTCCCTCCATACCAGGCAACATCCTGGTAAATCTCCTCTGCACCCGTTCCAAAGCTTCCACGTCCTTCCTATAATGAGGCGACCAGAACTGTACGCAATACTCCAAATGCGGCCGTACCAGAGTTTTGTACAGCTGCAACATGACCTCATGGCTCCGGAACTCAATCCCTCTACCAATAAAGGCCAACACACCATAGGCCTTCTTCACAACCCTATTAACCTGGGTGGCAACTTTCAGGGATCTATGTACATGGACACCGAGATCCCTCTGCTCATCCACACTGCTAAGAATTTTACCATTAGCCAAATATTCTGCATTCCTGTTATTCTTTCCAAAGTGAATCACCTCACACTTCTCTACATTAAACTCCATTTGCCACCTCTCAGCCCAGCTCTGCAGCTTATCTATGTCCCTCTGTAACCTGCAACATCCTTCCACACTGTCTACAACTCCACCGACTTTAGTGTCATCTGCAAATTTACTCACCCAACCTTCTGTGCCCTCCTCTAGGTCATTTATAAAAATGACAAACAGCAACGGCCCCAGAACAGATCCTTGTGGTACGCCACTCGTAACTGAACTCCATTCTGAACATTTGCCATCAACCACCACCCTCTGTCTTCTTTCAACTAGCCAATTTCTGATCCACATCTCTAAATCACCCTCAATCCCCAGCCTCCGTATGTTCTGCAATAGACGACCGTGGGGAACCTTATCAAACGCTTTACTGAAATCCATATACACCACATCAACTGCTCTACCCTCGTCTACCTGTTCAGTCACCTTCTCAAAGAACTCGATAAGGTTTGTGAGGCATGACCTACCCTTCACAAAACCATGCTGACTATCCCTAATCATATTATTCCTATCTAGATGATTATAAATCTCTTATAATCCTCTCCAAGACTTTACCCACAACAGACGTGAGGCTCACCGGCCTATAGTTACCGGGGTTATCTCTACTCCCCTTCTTGAACAAAGGGACCACATTTGCTATAGAACATAGAACAGTACAGCACAGAACAGGCCCTTCGGCCCTCAATGTTGTGCCGAACAATGATCACCCTACTTTAAACCCACGTAACCCGTATACCCGTAACCCAACAATCCCCCCATTAACCTTACACTACGGGCAATTTAGCATGGCCAATCCACCTAACCCGCACATCTTTGGACTGTGGGAGGAAACCGGAGCACCCGGAGGAAACCCACGCACACACAGGGAGGACGTGCAGACTCCACACAGACAGTGACCCAGCCGGGAATCGAACCTGGGACCCTGGAGCTGTGAAGCATTGATGCTAACCACCATGCTACCGTGAGGCCTATCCTCCAGTCCTCTGGCACTATTCCTGTAGCCAATGATGACATAAAAATCAAAGCCAAAGGCTCAGCAATCTCTTCCCTGGCTTCCCAGAGAATCTTAGGATAAATCCCATCAGGACCCGGGGACTTATCTATTTTCACCTTGTCCAGAATTGCCAACACTTCTTCCCTACACACCTCAATGCCATCTATTCTAATAGCCTGGGTCTCAGCATTCTCCTCCACAACATTATCGTTTTCCTGAGTGAATACTGATGAAAAGTATTCATTTAGTATCTCGCTTATCTCCTCAGCCTCCACACACAACTTCCCACCACTGTCCTTGACTGGCCCTGCTCTTACCCTAGTCATTCTTTTATTCCTGACATACCTATAGAAAGCTTTTGGGTTTTCCTTGATCCTACCTGCCAAAGACTTCTCATGTCCCCTCCTTGCTCGTCTTAGCTCTCTCTTTAGATCCTTCCTCGCTTCCTTGTAACTAGCAAGCGCCCCAACTGAAACTTCACGCCTCATCTTCACATAGGCCTCCTTCTTCCTCTTAACAAGAGATTCCACGTCTTTGGTAAACCACGGTTCCCTCGCTCGACTCCTTCCTCCCTGCCTGACTGGTACGTACTTATCAAGAACATGCAATAGCTGTCCCTTGAACAAGCTCCACATATCCAGTGTGCCCAACCCTTGCAGCCTACTTCTCCAACCTACACATCCTAAGTCATGTCTAATGGCATCATAATTGCCCTTCCCCCAGCTATAACTCTTGCCCTGCGGGGTATACTTATCCCTTTCCATCACTAACGTAAAGGTCACCGAATTGTGGTCACTGTTTCCAAAGTGCTCACCTACCTCCAGATCTAACACCTGGCCTGGTTCATTACCCAAAACCAAATCCAATGTGGCCTCGCCTCTTGTTGGCCTGTCAACATATTGGCCTGTCAACGACGGTGCGGAGAATAGCGGGGGTCGTAAATTTTTACAGCCACGCTAGTCTGACGCCCTCCCGCTATTCTCCCCCCCCCCCACGCCCGACTCCCAACACGAATCGCCGCCGCCGTTTTTTTACGGCGAGCAGCGATTCTCAGCTGGCCGATGGGCCGAAGTCCAAGCCCTTTACGGCCGTTTTTACGAACGGCAAACACACCTGGTCTGGCCGTTCGTAAAAACGGCCGTAAAGTTCGGATTTTGGCAACCATGGGCCCGCGATCGGTGGGCACCGATCGCGGGCAGCAGGTCCGATTCCCGCGCACTCTTTGTCCTTCCGCCGCCCCGCTGTATCAATTCGCGGGGCGGCTGAGGGGCATCCCGGCCCGCGCATGCGCGGGTTTCGCGCAAATGCGCGATGACGTCATCCGCGCATGTGTCATGTGACGCGTCAGCCGGCGCAAACTCTGGCAAGCGGGCTTAACGAAATTCGTTAAGCCCGCGATGCCGGAATTCACGGCCGCGGCATACTAGCCCCGACCGGGGACCAGAATCGGTTCCCGGTCGGGGAGGGGGAGGCTGACGTCAAACCCGCCCGGTTTTGACGCCAGCCTTACGATTTCTCCCTGTCTGGGAGAATCGCGCCCATTGTGTCAGGAAACCCTCCTGCACACATTGTACAAAGAACGACCCATCTAATGTACTCGAACTATATCTTTTCCAGTCAATATTTGGAAAGTTAAAGTCTCCCATAACAACTACCCTGTTACTTTCGCTCTTTTCCAGAATCATCTTCGCCATCCTTTCCTCTACATCCCTAGAACTATTAGGTGGCCTATAGAAAACTCCCAACAGGGTGACCTCTCCTTTCCTGTTTCTAACCTCAGCCCATACTACCTCAGAAGAAGAGTCCCCATCTATTTGAGTCTGAACACCAATACACAAACTCATTGCCAGCACAGATTTTAAGTCTTATGGTATTATACACACGACTGCAATGATGTTCTGCATCATATTTTCACAAAGTAACCACATGCTACGACTATTTATTTTTAAGTCTTCCACTGTAATTACTCCTGCATGCAGATAACTTACCTCTAGATTTGACAATTTTAACCCAGTCCTGGCCGGCTTCCCATTTCTACCCTCTGTAGACATATGGGGGCGGATTCTCCTTTGCCCGACAGCACGCTCGGGTTCCTGATTGGGTGGAGAATGGAGCATCCCCTGAAAAATGGGATTGGTGCCAGGCTACTAACCCATTGTGATGCTCTGATCCCCTGTAGGCGGCGGCAGCGAGCTACTTGCCCCGCGCCATTGGCACCATGCAAAACGGTGATTTGCATGTATTTAAATCTGATTAACAGGCTGGCATCCCGATTTCTCCCACCCCCCCTCCTCCGTTATGCTTCATACCTCACCAGGTGTCATGCAAGCATAATTATTTACAAATGGGACCCAGGCACCATGGGCATTGAGGGGGAGCAATGAGGTAAGCCAACCTTTGAAATATTTTGGGCATGCTGGGGGGTGGATGTGGGCCTGGACCTCAGGGAGTAGCAGGAAATGGTTTGGTGTCAAGTGCATGGACTCAAGGTGCCCCCTCGGGATCATGGTGCCCTGGCTGAGAACCCCATTGTTGCAATAGATTCTTTTAAATCCAGCCCCCAGACAGCAATTTACTGGCTTCTGGCGGTTGAGCTACTGTCTGCTGACAGTATCCTGCAAATGCTCTGAGGGCCTCTGGTTATGATATCCCCTCCCAGCCAGCCCTCTGGAACCCCTCATACTCCAGCAGTATTATTAACGGGATGGGCATGGCAATGCTCAATCGCGGCCCACCAGGTGTTGGCACTCCTCAGTGCACTCCTTAGAAGCACAACCCCACAGCAGAGGAAGCAAGGGAATAGTAGAGCTCATCCCAAAGCAAGGACACATTCGCCATAACCGCTGGAACCCTCCCTGGCACACAACCCCTCTCCAAGTAAATTCTTCACCAGTGGCACTATCAGCTAGCCCACCTCTGAGGATCACCAGCTGGGTCCAAGCCCTGTTTCATGTGACTTTTACAACATGTGTGTCCTTCCCCCTGACTGTCTACTCTTTATTACACCAGTGCCAACTCAAGGTGTCATCTATCTTTCTTATCTTTTATGGCCTACCGTTTCTTTTACGTATTTCCCAAGACAACACGCCAGGAGTGGAGGCGGCCTGCTGCTTGTCTCACCCTCTGCCCTGTGATGCTCTTGACGTTTGCCTTCTGAAGGGCCTGCTACAGGATGGATCCCATCATATCCTCACTTGGGGTGCTCACTGGCCCCCGGGCTACTCCATGGGATAGAGGGGAAGCCGAAGTGAGCTCCGGAGGTCCAACCATCACCTGGCATGGCCAGCACTGGAGGCTCGCTGTCAGCTGAATTATGGTGCTTATTACCTCAGCCATGTCCATCAGCGAGTGAGCCATATCCCTCATAGCTTCGATCATGTCCCTCTTTGACGGGCTAAAGTCAGTCATTGCCCAGCCAATGCTCTCGATGCTCTCAGCCATGACCCTTGTGAATGGGTTAAGCTCTGGAGTGCTGCAGTAATGTCCATTTATGCCCAGGGCATGTCTGTCTGTGACTGGGCTCTCCTGTCCTGCACCTCAGCCATGGGGAGCAAGGGCAGCACGGTGGCACAGTGGTTAACATTGCTGCCTACGGCACCGAGCACCCGGGTTCGAATCCTGGCCCTGGGTCACTGTCTGTGTGGAGTTTGTACATTCTCCCCGTGTCTGCGTGGGTTTCACCCCCACAACCCAAAGATGTGCAGGGTAGGTGGATTGGCCATGCTAAATTGCCCCTTAATTGGAAAAAAAAATTGGGTACTCTAAATTTTTTAAAAAAGCCATGGATAGCACAGTGTGCCCCCAGCATTGACGTCCTGACAGATGGCTTTGACGTCCTGCTGCAGGCCTTGCACTATGGATGCCATCCTTTCAGCGTTGGTCTGGGTACCATGCATTGTCAGCACCCTCTCCTGCCCCAGAGGGATGGGAGTGATGCCAAGGGCCCAGACGTGGTTACTCACCCGAGCTGCTTGAAGGAGATGATTCATCTTCTTACTGCATTGCATGCCGATCCTCTTGGTGAGGCTGCCAGCACTCACAACCTCTGCCACCTCATCCCAAGGCCTCGAGAGGGCCTGAGTCTCCACCTCACCTCTCCTCTCCTCAAAGGCGTCCGGCATTCGGTCAATACCAGCATCCAGGAATCTTAGCGCTGATCTTTTAGCATCTTCTTGGGTGGAATGACAGTCTGTACTGAGCTTAAAAGTTGCTCCGGTTTGCCAGGCTCTGCACGTGAATCCCGACCCCAGCGAATCAAATGCCTGCGTGTCTGGACTCGGGCAGGCTGCACATTGGCTGTGTGCTGGCCCATTTGCATGACAGGAACTGTGCACATAGCAGCAGCATGCATTTATCACGATTCCCCACCAGTGGTAATCCAGAACTCTGCATCCCATGTCCTAACTCGCACCGAATTTTGTTCACCCATTATCCCTGTGCTCGCTCAACTACACTAGCTCCCAGTTAAGCAACGCCTTAATTGTAAACTTCTCATCCTTGCTTTCAGATTTGCTCCACGGGTTTCCCTCTCTCTATTTCTGTAATCTATTCCAGCTCTACAAACATCCAAAATATCTGTGCTCCTCTAATGGTGAGTATAGCCGATTGTAATTGCTCCATCATTGGTGGCCCTGCCTTTAGCTGCTTAGGGTCTCAGCTCTGGAATTTCCTTCCTAAACCTTTCACCCTTCCATCTTCTATTTCTCCTTTAAATCCCTCCTTAAAACCTACCTCGTTGACCAAGCTTTTGGCCATCTGACTTAATAGCTACTCATGTAGCTCTTGTGTTATAATTTGTTTTTTTTCCTGCCTCTGCAAAGTGCCATGGGCTGCTTTATTACCTTAACGGTTCGATGTAACTATAGGGCATAGGTCGCAACTGAATCCTTATTTGGTTAGATTTTTAAAAAATTGTTATTCTTAAAACTTCCAAATCCATTGGTCACACAAAACCTGATTTGACACAAAGTACCCATCAATCCTGAGCTGAACTCCCATCTACAGACCCAAGATCCTGTTCAAATCAGATAGTTGTATTCTTTTGCCTTAATGCCCACATCTTGATAGATTTTTGTTGGAAAATTCTTTCATAGTAAACAAAAATTCCATTTGTTTTCTATACCATTTGTGTGGAAAATATAACCATTTTCTGCACAGTCATTATTTTTTCAGCCATGCTCCTTGTCATACTTGATCCATCTATCCCAAGCTCACTTGTATTTTCTCCACACCCTTTCAGCGAGTTACAGGATTATATTGATTGAATGTTGGCTTTCCATTTCACAGGCCACACCTGACTGAGAATCTGCAGGCACAGATCACATAGCTTCAATATTCAAACCATTTTGGTTTGAAGAAAACAGAAATCTGCAAATAATTGTGTCCGAGCATGCCAGCTGAAGCTATTAAAATCACTGTTTTCCTTCATCAACATAGGTTGCTAGACAACAATTTGCAGTCCCTTATGGATCAGCATTTCCTGAGAGCAACATGAGTGCAGGTCCTACTCCTTATTTATTTGTTTGATGTTTCTGTTATAAGAACAAATTAATGAGTATCACAGTATTATCACGACTTGGCTGCTCTGTTGCACATCTGTTTTGCAGAGGTTCTGCTCACATCATTTCTAAGAAGTGACACAAAAACATTCATGTGTTCGTTAACATAACCAAATACTAAGACAAGGCCAAATCAACTCTGGTTCTTATTACTTGATTAAACTGCAAATTATTTTCAGAATATCCGTTACCTGTTGCAATCCAAATTTTTATTTAACGTGTTCAGGAGTGCGAAAGATATTGCTATGGTCATCTGTTTATGCCATGGAAGTGAATTTGTTGAATAAGCGGGATCGTGCAAGGATGTGTGGGGCATAACAGTCTAACTGACCCATTCAGCCAGCGGACTGGACAGGTCAACATGTAACTTGATGGAAGAGGAGGAGGATGAATAACCAAGGCTTATGTTCAGCCAGGAAGACTGACGAGTCAGTTGTTGATTGCCGGGGTTTTTAACTGAAAAAGAAGCTCCACTTGTTGCTCTGCATTAATAATTTTAGAATTCTCTCCACTCAATATTAGTTCCAATATTCACCTGCTGGTTATAATGCCTCACCTACCATGACTGCCATTACTCCCAGCATGACTCGTATGTTCCTTCTGAGAATAAATCTCCAGATACATCCATACAAAGGCGCAGGCAGTTTATTTTACTTTGCACCTTTACTTTAGGGTTTAGTTCCTAGATAGAAAGGATGTTGTAATTTATAATAAAAGACATGATAGATGAGCATCTTGAAACAGAATATCCAGTAAAAATTGAGTGGATTCCAAAAGGCAAAGACATGCTTAATAAGGTTGCTGGCATTTTCCACAGAGGTAATGGAAAGAATAGATAGATTGTAGATGTTACATAGTTGGATTTAAAAAAGGCTTGCAATAAAGTACACTAGGTTTCGACAAATAACTAAATCAAGAGCAAATTAACTAAATCATTGTTGGGAGTAGAGGTATAGGCTAATTATTCATATTGAATAAAGGTAGAAAACAGTGTCCAAAGTTATTCATGATTTTAGTGATGTGGGTTTAGAAGCAAGTGACTCGGTGTCAAAATTTGCAGATGAAATCAAACTGGAGGGTAGGCTACCACTGAGGAGGTATGCATCATTGTGCAAGAAGACATTAGAAAACTTGAAATTGAACAGTTAGATGACAAGTTAACTTTAACATAAAAAAATATGAGGCAAATGTGTGAGAAAAGTTGAAAAAATAAGAAACTGAATGGGGTGGAAAAGCAAAGTTATCTAAGAATACAGGCACAAAAATCATTTAAAGCAACATCACAGGTCAACAATACACTCAGTTATTCATAGAGCATAGAATTGAAATGTGGGGTTAAACTTTTATAGGTTCCTGGTCAAGATGCACATAAGGGGCAAAATTCTCCGACCCCCAGCAGGGTCGGAGAATCGCCTGGGGCTGCCGAAAATCCCGCCCCCGCCGTGGCAGAGATTCTCCGCCACCCGGGAAGTGGCGGTGGCGGGAATCTCGCCACTCCGATCGGAGAGGCCCCTGCGGTGATTCTCCGGCCCGGATGGGCCAAAGTCCCGCCGCTGGGAGGCCTCTCCCGCCGCCAAGGTTTGAACCACCTGTGGAGCGGCGGGATCAGCGGCGCGAGCGGGCCCCGGGGTCCTGGGGGGGCGGGGGGCGATCGAACACCGGGGGGTGCCCCCACGGTGGCCTGGCCCGCGATCAGGGCCCCCCGCTCAGACTCCGGGCCAGTGCCCTGGGTGCACTATTTCTCCTCTGCGGCCGTCACGGCCTCCGCCATGGCGGAAGCGGAAGAGAACCCCACATCGCGCATGCGCCGGCAGTGACGTCAGCGGCCAGCTGCCGCTGACATCACTGCCGGCGCATGCACCGACCGGCGAAAGCCATTCGGCCAGCCCCGCTGCCGGGGGCGCCGCTGATCCCGCTGTTACAGAGGTGGTTCAAACCTCGGCGGCGGGAGAGGCCTCCCAGCAGCGGGACTTCGGCCCATCCGGGCCGGAGAATCACCGCAGGGGCCTCTCCGATCGGAGTGACGAGATTCCCGCCACCGCCACCTCACAGGTGGTGGAGAATCTCTGCCATGGCGGGTGCCGGATTTTCGGCGGCCCCAGGCGATTCTCCGACCCTGCTGGGGGTCGGAGAATTTCGCCCCAGGGCTGAATGGTCTGTTTATGTGCCATATATTTTATTTTTTTACTTCCATCACTGAAGGTGAACAGAGTTTTTGCCAGTTTGTTTGGCTGTATGCAACCTGTGTGGGTTTCCCCTGGGTGCTCCAGTTTCCTTCCACAGTCCAAAAATGTGCAGGTTACATGGATTGGACATGCTAAAATTGCCCCTTAGTGTCCAGAATTGTACAGATTAGATAGAGTTGTGGGGATAGGATGGGGGAGTGGGCCTCGGTAGAGTGTTTTTTCAGAGGGTCAGTGCAAACTCAATGGGCCAAATGGCCTCCTTATGTACTGTAGGGATTCCATGCATATATCTCAAAAATGTTTCAGTGAAACTTGTTACACAGCAAAGGTATGTCCCAAGGAAGAACTGATTCTCTTTTGGCCAGGTTGTGGATCTGGATATTGGAAGTTTTAAAGAATACTTTAATATTTGGTGATAGGGTGAATTGATTTAGTTCAGAACATTTTCGAGGTTGTGTTGTTTAGAATGTTCGTGATTGTTTTGGAATGTTGTGGATTGTTTCAGCGGCAATAGCAGAATTTGTCACAGCTCTCAAAATATGAGCAGAGTTTTCTGAACATGTAGTTGGATGCGGATTGACCTCCTCATTGAGATGGAAGCTCCTAATAAAATGATTTCTTGTTTCAGCTTTCGCATTACAGAGCATCCACTGGACAGGAAAAAGCCTCAATGAAGAGCTGCATAATTATGATAATGTTGAGTTCATAGCATGGCGGAGATATGTACTCTGCTGAGTGCTTACTTATTTAAGTTGTTTTCGATGTTTTCCCTTGGAGAGAGTATAGGATGTATTTGTCTAGCTCCTAGTCTCATGTTGCTTCTAAATATAATCTCAGATGGAAGGAGCAGGTTTGGTGACATGTTACTGCTCTTCAGTGCATGTGCCAATTCCTCACTTTCTGCTGAGTCATGAGACAGTCCTACGACAACAGCAAAGACTTTAGTTACTGTGCAGGTGAGCCACACCATTCCACCTGCTTCTTCCATTGCTCTCTCATGGGGCCAGCTGGATGGGACAAATGATCATCACCAAGAGAGGTAAACTCAATATAAGTGTTCCTCCCTGGATTGCCCATTGAACATTGGCAATCTGGAGGATTCTCCTCAGCATTAAATGGCCACTTTTGTTGACTGCACTTCCTGCAACAGCATCTCTGGGCTCTCACGTCTTCTAATGACAGCTTCTGAGACAAAGTAGTCAAACTCCAGTTGCAATTATATATGTTATTGCATTTCTTATTCCCTGTCTAACAGCTCCAAGAACTTTCCCTGTGCATGAGAATAGGAAACTCATTCAAATTATTATAATTAACTGGCCCTCCCCAAATTAAGGGAAGGTAGTTGTAAGAGCATTGCTAATTTTTCTCTGAAATTATGGAAGTGGCTCTGTAGCTCATTTATTTACTACCATTGTACAGCCTATAACCTCCACCACTGATGGTGTGGAGAGGTAATGTTTCTGCCCATCAGTCTGTTTGCCTGATATCTCCAAAACTAATGGACAGATGTCAATGAAACTTGGTACACAGATACTATATGGTCCAAGAAAGAACTGATTAGTTTTTTGCCGAAGATGCCAATTCAGATCCTGGAATTTTTTGAAGGATCCATCCATTAATATTGGGAAATAGGGTGAATCGACTTTTTTTTAGAATGGTGGGGGTTGTTTGATACATCGTTGATCGCTTTGGAACGCTATGGATTGTCTCAGCTGCTGTGTTGGAATTTGCCACAACTGGCAATATGCAAGCAGAGTTTTCACAGCAGGTTGTTAGACATAGATTGGACTGAAGCCTCATTTGTGAGGTGAAAGCTCTCAAAAATATTTTTTTTTTTCAGGTTTGTAGTTACAGAGCATTAGCCAGGCACGGAAAAGCCGAAGGAAGAGCTGTGTAATCGTAATAATGTTGTGTTAACAAAGCATTTTGGAGGTATTTGCTCCACTGAGTGCCCCCTTCACTTATTTCTAATCTGATTTACCATATTGCTATGTTATTACCATTCAAAAAATCTTATTTTACATGAACTGAAAGTCCAGCTTAACCGTTGATAAGTTCTTGCTACCTTCACACAGATGTTGTCATGCACCCCCATTATTCCCTTGGCTGTATGCACCACGTACCTGCAGCAACTTTACTGTCACTAAATTCCTGTGAATTTGTAGACTTTGAGTGGAATCTCAAATCCATTCTCCCCGCCTGCTCGATCGGCGGCCAGGGCGGAAAATCTTGTGAGAATCGGGAAGCGCAGTTCTCGCCGGAGGGATTACATTTATCGATTTTTCCTACCCTTCACCAGTGATATCATAAGATTCACAACCACAAAGGTTGTGAACCTAATTTTAATGCCATACCCACCCCTCCTGCCAAATGGCCCCTCTCACAAAATATTCATACTTCGCCGACAACAATTTGGGCCAGACGTGAGGTAGTTGAGGGGATCCCTATGGGGGTGCAAAGGTAAGTATATCACCCCGGGGGGAGGGGGGAAGTGTTCTGGTACCCCTCCCTAGGACAGGATGGCACAGCCCTGTGGGCACGGCCAGGTTGGCACTGCCAGTTTGGCAATGCCAGGTTGGCAGGGGCGGACCCTAGTGCAAGCCCCAATGGGAGGGAGGGTGTGGTGGGCTGGAGAGAGCTGACACTAATGGGGGGGGGATGCCGACGATGAATGTTGCTGTTTTGTCTAGGATGAATATCGGGGGTTGGGAGTGGTGGGGGAGAGCCCGCGAGACCTCTGTGATATGGCTGGGGGCCATTAGGCTGCAGCGCTGGTTGGGCAGCCCGTTAAAGATGGTGCCCCAATCTGTTTTGAGCCACTTCCCAGCTCTAAGAGGCCCCGCCCCACCAGAGTGATGGCGTAAACCACACTCACTCACTTAATTTTGGCAAAGAGGCTCAAAATTCCGTGAGAAAACTAGTCTGTGGAACTCTAGAGTTCCACAGACCAGTTTTCTGTGAGCCTGACACTTTGCCAAATTCTGGTACGATTCCGCTCTTCGTTAACTATAATTAATGCATCTAATATATAGAAATGTGTAACAAAAGGCTCTCCGAAACTTTAAAAAAGCAATAAGTCAATAAAATAAATGCCAGTACTCCAACAATACTAAATCCCTGGTCAATTGAAAAGGCCCCTTTGTGGTTTATTTTGATAGGGCAAGATTCTACTGTGTCCTGTTAAATCACACTTACTAATATCAAGGTGGCCATACAATTCTTGGCACATAACTGGCAATGTGCCTTAGCAGTGTTGACATTTGCAGCTTAAATAGAAATCCAGTTACTATAACTATCCAGTGATTTACTCAGATACTTTCAATGTGTCAGGCATAGTAACAGCAACATTTCACATGTTAATCTAAAGACCAAGCAGTAAAAGATAGATTTGGTGAATTTATACCCCACCATGGATGAATTATTCTGCAAGGCCCATTGATCTCTTCACTCAGGCTCCTTCTATACACAACTACTCAGCAAAGCTGCCTCCAGAATCAAATTCTATTTAAATCTGTCTTTCTAAGGCATAATGTGAGAGATATGGGGCTGGATTCTCCGCAGCCCTGCGCCGAAACCACGTTTGGCACCGGGGGGGGGGGAGAGAAACCACTTTTACGACCGAATCGGGCCCTTCGCCGCTCCCATGATTCTCCGATCCCCGGAGAATCGCTCGCACGTGATTTACGCAGTCCGGCTGGGGGGCCATTGCCAGAGGCTCTCCCCAGCAATGCTCCGGTCCCGACTGGCCAGATTCCTGACGGCGTGGTCTAACTACGTCTGGCTGGTCGGGATTCTCACGCGGCGGCTGCGGACTCGGTCTGCGGCCACCCTAGTAGGGGGGTGGGGGGAATCAAGGGCGCGATTCTCCCAAAACGGGAGAAATCGTAAAGCTGGCGTAAAACCCGGGCGGGTTTTACGGCAGCGCACCCCTTCCCGACCGGGAACCGATTCTGGTCCCCGGTCGGGGTTAGCAGCCCGACGCCGTAGGCTCCGGCAAGACGGGCTTAACGAAAATCGTTAAGCCCGCTTGCCGGAGTTAGCGCCGGCTGACGCGTCATATGACGTCAGCCGCGCATGCGCAGTTTGGAAGACTCCAACCCGCGCATGCGCGGGTGACGTCATCGCGTTTTGCGCGAAACCCGCGCATGCGCGAGCCGGGTTGCCCCTCAGCCGCCCCGCGAATGGATACTGCGGGGCGGCGGAAGGACAAGTAGTGCGCGGGCATCGGGCCCGCTGCCCGCAATCGGTGCCCACCGATCGCGGGCCCATGGCACCCTTGGCACGGCCGTGGTACGGCCGTGCCAATCAGTGCCATGGTTATTAATAGCGAGTTAGTCACGCCGTTTTTACGAACGGCAAGACCAGGTGTGTTTGCCGTTCGTAAAAACGGCGTAAAGGGCTGGGACTTCGGCCCTTCTAACAGCTGTGAATCGCTGCCGGCCGTAAAAAAACGGCGGCAGCGATTCGGGTCGGGACTTCGGCGGGGGGGTGGGAGAATAGCGGGAGGGCGGCAAAAATGTCGGGAAGGCCCTCCCGCTATTCTCCCACCCGTCGTGGGGGGCGGAGAATTTCGCCCCAAGTACCTGGGAGGGGACCTTATGGGCAGCGCGAGGCAGATCGTTGGGACCTTCTTTATTGGTCTAGGTCTGCCGGCTGAGTCCGCCATCGCGTTCGGCACGGCCGCTGGAGGCCGCCGCCGTGTGCAATGCACAGACTCAGAACCGGACATGCAGAGGCCTGTTCGCGCAGCAAAAGCTGTGAGAAGCACGCCGGGGCCCTGCCAGCCCCCTGCAGGTAGATGAATAGGTTTTTAAGTGAAGTGCCAGCATTATTACACCGGCGTGGGGACATAGCACCATTTTTGGAGAATCCAGTCCAGTAACTTGGAATAAAATAACTGAAGGACTCAATTCCAGCAACCAGACTTGGCTTCCTGTGATTCAGAATGGTTTGCCAAAATTAGTTTAGTTTCATCAGATATTCAGGATACTTTGTGGTGTCCCATGTATAGGCGAGACCAGCTCAGGGAGAATCTGGTAATAGCCTGCTCTCTTTTTCCTGATAAGCGCTGCTTTGGATGTACACCTAAGAAAATATCAAAAATATTTATCAAGGAAAATTGTGTTCATGTGGAGTTCCTTCAATTTATGAAGGCAACCTATTTCTTCATGAGCATCAACTGATATGTTTCCTATCATTATTTATTAATTTCAAATCCTCTATTAGGGGGCGGCATTCTCCCCTACCCGGCGTGATGGAGGGTGCCGGCGTAGGGGAGTGGCGCCAACCACTCAGGGGTCGTGCCTCCCCAAAGGTGGGGAATTCTCCCCACCTTTGGGGGCCAGCCCCGCGCCGGAGCGGTTTGCACCAGAAGACTGGCGCAAACACCCGGCGCCCCCGCCAGCAGGGCTGGCCGAAAGGCTTTCGCCGGTCGGCGCATGCGCCGGCAGCCGCTGACGTCACTGCCGGCGCATGCGCGATGCGGGGTTCTCTTCCACTTCCGCCATGGCGAAGGCCGTGGTGGCGCGGAAGGAGAAAGAGTGCAGCCAGAGCACTGGCCCGCAATCTGAGCGGGGGGCCCCGATCGCAGGCCAGGCCACCGTGGGGACACCCCCCGGGGTCCTATCGCCCCCCGCCCCCCCCCAAGACCCCGGGGGCCTGCTCGCACCGCTGAGCCTGCCGTTCCAGAGGTGGTTTAAACCTCGGCGGCGGGAGAGGCCTCCCAGCAGCAGGACCTCGGCCCATCCGCGGAGAATCACCACAGGGGCCTCTCCGATCAGCGGGGCGAGATTCCTGCCCCCGCCACTTCCCGGGTGGCAGAGAATCTCCGACCCTGCGTGGGTGGGATTTTAGGCGCCCCCAGGCGATTCTCTGACCCTGCGTGGGGTTGGAGAATTTCGCCCAAGGTTATTAAATGTAAGACTTAAAAGTGAATTGGAACATAATGGGCGCGATTCTCCGCTGCCCAGGACGGGCCGGAGAATAGCGGAAGGGCGTCCCCGACATTTTTCACGCCCTCCCGCTATTCTCCCCCCCCCCACGGCCGCCCCACGACACGAATCACTGCTCGCCGTTCTTTACGGCGAACAGCGATTCTCCCCAGGCCTTTACGGCCGTTTTTCCGGCAGCAAACACACCTGCTTGCTGCCGTCGTAAAAACGGCCGCGACATGCCCGTTCTGGGCATCCAGGGCCCCGATTAGCACGGCCGTACCACGGCTGTGCCAAGGGGGGCATGGGCCCGCGATCGGTGGGCACCGATCGCGGGCAGTGCGTCTGTAACGGACGCACTCTTTCTCCCTCCGTTGCCCCGCAGGATCAGTCCGCGGGGCGGCCGAGGGAGATGACGGCCCCGCGCATGCACGGGTTGGAGCCGTCCAACCCGTGCATGCGCGTCTGACGTCATTGTGCACGTCAGCCGGCGTGACGCTTGCCGCGCGGACTTAGCGACGGTCGCTAAGGCCGCGATGCCGTGCTTCACGGGGCCCTGCTGCTAGCCCCGCCGGTGGGGGGGAGAATCGGGTCCCGGGAGGGGGCGCCGAGGCTGCCGTGAAACACGGCCAGTTTCACAGCAGCCTTTACGATTCGCCGCATTTGCAGAGAATCGCGCCAAATAAGTGGCATAAGTGTATACTCCGCCCCCCACGCTGGGTGGGAGAATAGCGGGAGGGCCTCCCGACATTTTTCACGCCCTCCCGCTATTCTCTCCCCCCCCCACGCCCGAATCACGCCACAAATCGAGGCCGATGGGCCGAGCGGCCGGGCCTTCATGCCCGTTTCAACACGGCAGCAAACACACCTGCTCGCTGCCGACGTGAAACGGGCGCCAGATGCCCCTTTGGGGCATCTAGAGGCCCGATTGGCACGGGAGCACCACGACTGTGCTCGGGAGGGGACAGGCCCGGGGTCGGTGCCCACCGATCGTCGGGCCAGCGTCCAAAACAGACGCGCTCTTTCCCCTCCGCCGCCCAGCAAGATCAAGCCACCACGTCTTGCCGGGCGGCTGAGGAGAAAGACGCCAACTGTGCATGCGCGAGTTGGCCTTGTCCAACCTGAGCATGCGCGGCTGACGTCATTGGCCGTGTCAGCTGCCGTGGCGCTTGACGTGCGGCCTTGACGACCGTCATCAAGGCCGCGCCGCCGTGACGCATGGGGCGCGCTCCTAGCCCCGCCCGGGGGGGAGAATCGGCCCCGGAAGTGGCCGTGAAGGCTGCCGTGGGTCACGGCCTGTCCCACGGCAGCCTTTACGATTCTCCGCATTTGCGGAGAATCTCGCCCTGGGACTTCAAAAGCTTTGCTTCGAATTTCTTCACAGACATAACTCAAAAAAATTGATCCATCTGCTGCCAATTATTTGTTCGAAGTGTTTCAAAAATGTACGTGTAAATTTTTTATTTAAAAAAGAGCTCTGAATCTTTGACACAGAGCCAAATATATAACTGATTCATATCTCTAATGTACTTGTGCAATCCCTATTATCACAAATCTTTATTGGACTCCATACAATGCTCTTTGATATTCATTATTGGCTGTTTTTTATTTCCCAAAATGTATGAGTATGTGTCAGTATCCAACAGATGAAATAACATTATAACAGCGTGACCCAAAGACCAAACAAATGTTTGCTTTTTGGATACTGGACAGATTTTAGCGAAAAGCAATGAATGTGATTTCTTCTATGCACGACAGTTTATCCTTCCTGCCTGCAATATTAGAACAATATTAGAACATAGAACATAGAACATAGAACAGTACAGCACAGAACAGGCCCTTCGGCCCTCAATGTTGCGCCGAGCCATGATCACCCTACTCAAACCCACGTATCCACCCTATACCCGTAACCCAACAAACCCCCCTTAACCTTACTTTTATTAGGACACTACGGGCAATTTAGCATGGCCAATCCACCTAACCCGCACATCTTTGGACTGTGGGAGGAAACCGGAGCACCCGGAGGAAACCCACGCACACAGGGGGAGGATGTGCAGACTCCACACAGACAGTGACCCAGCCGGGAATTGAACCTGGGACCCTGGAGCTGTGAAGCATTTATGCTAACCACCATGCTACCCTGCTGCCCCTTCTTCTCCATGTAATTGATCAGACAGCCAAAGAAGTTTGAAATAATTTCCATGGGATAGAAAATGTTGAGTTTGCAAATGTCTGCACCTCACACAGGGGTTCTCCAAAATTATGGCAATTTACAAAGAGAAATGTACAAGAACTGTTGTGCATTTTGGGGAACAATGAATACTGATGAAAATTTATTATACTTTGATAGAGTTGGGAATGGGGGCCCGTACAACTTAAAAATAGTGGCCAGGATTCTTCAGGACCGTCTGCCAGTGGAGGGAATCCTGATGGTCCACTGAATCAGGCGTTGGGCCAAAAGCCCGTTGCAAGTCTCCCAGCGCACCCATTGGCCCCAACCAGCTTCCCGACGTCCCCAACGAGGTTCCCGCCCAGACGTGGCAGGAACATGCATACAGCATATGAGAACTGTTTTGAATGTAATTTTCGGGCAGGATGCCTAACTCACCTACCTCCAGGGATGCTCTAGCCCCAACCGGCATGGATTGTGCAGGTCCTGAGAAACGGGGACCTGGCAAATTGCAGTCCGAGGGGTGGCAAAGGGGTGATTACCCTCCCTACAAATGCCTCCAGAGTACTGAAGGGGGGTCCTTCATAGGAGGTTGGCGTGAGGGGGGCTTTGTGCTGGGCTGGGCTGGAGGGGTTCAAGTCGGGGTCATTTTTGGGATGGGGGTCTATTGGATGCTCTTCCCTTTGCAGCCTCATAGCGCTGTCTGTCAGAATCTTAAAAATACAGGTCTTGTGACAGTAAAAGTGTTCCCATATGTCCTCCTAAACCCTTTAAATAGTCTGTCAGAGTGCTAAGTTCAAAGACCTGTGAGATTCGGATTTGATTTGTTGTCACATGTACCGAGGTACAATGAAAAATATTGTTCTGCGTACAGTCCACAAGATCATTCCATACATGAAAAAAACATAGGACATACGATCATACACAATGTAAATATATAGACACAGGCATCGGGTGAAGCATACGGAGTGTAGTGCTACTCATAGAGAAGATGTGTGGGGAGATCAGTTCAGTCCATAAGAGGGTCATTCAGGAATCTGGTAACAGCGGGGAAGAAGCTGTTTTTGAACCTGCTAGTGTGTGTTCTCAGAGTTGTATCTCCTGCCCGTTGGAAGAGGTTGGAAGAGGGAATAACCTAGGTGGGATTATGTTGCCCACTTTCCCAAGGCAGCGGGAGGTGTAGACAGAGTCAATGGATGGGAGGCGGTTTCACATGATGGACAGGGCTGTGTTCATGACTCTCTGAAGTTTCTTACGGTCTTGGGCTCTGCAGTTGCCATACCAGGCTATGATACAGCCAGATAGGATGCATCTGTAAAAAGAGTCAATGTGGACACGCTGAATTTCCTTAGTTTCCTGAAAAAGTATAGGAGCTGTTGTGCTTTCTAGGTCGTAACATTGACGTGGGTGGACCAGGACAGGTTGTTGGTGATGTGCGTACCTAAGAATTTGAATCTGTCAACCATCGCCACCTCAGCACCATTGATGCAGACAGGGGTGTGTACGATACTTTGCTTTCTGAAGTCAATAACCAGCTCCTTATTTTTGCTGACGTTGAGGGAGAGATTGTTGTTGTTACACCATGCCACTCGGTTCTCGATCTCCCTCCTGTACTCTGACTCAAGGTTGTTCCGGATCCGACCCACCACAGTCGTGACATCAGCAAACATGTAGATGGAGTTGGAGTCGCATTTTGCCACACAGTTATGTGTGTATAAGGAGTATAGTAGGAGGCTAAGTACGCAGCCTTGAGGGGCTCCAGTACTGAGGACTATCGTGGAGGAGGTGCCATTGTTTATCCTTACTGATTGCGGTCTATGGATCAGGAACGTGAGGATTCAGTTGCAGAGGGAGGTGTCAAGTCCGAGGTTTTGAAGTTTGGATATAAGTTTGGCTGGGATTATGGTGTTGAAGGCAGAGCTGTAGTCAATGAATAGGAGAGTGACGTCGGAGTCCTTGTTGTTGAGATGTTCCAGGGATGTGTGAAGGGCCAGCGATATGGTGTCTGCTGTGAACAGCTTGTGGCAGTATGCAAATTACAATGAATCGAGGCACTCTGGAGTCGATGTGTCTCATGACCAACCTCTCGAAGAACTTCATAATGATAAATGTCAAGGCCACTGGACAATAGTAGTTGAGGCATGTTGCCTGGTTCTTCTTTGGCGCTCCTGGAATTGGGTCTTGAAGTAGACGTGATCGGGCATTCTCCTCCTTAGCTCCATCTGCCAATAAGTCAGGTTGTTGGGCAGGTCTCTCCGGGTCGGATCGCTGGGCGAGCCTCTCTGGGTCAGATCGGACCGGGTTTTGTGGCCGGGGGCCATGTCGGGCATTCTGGTAGCTGGATCAGGCGCTTCGAGGGCCGGGGTCGCGGCCCAGGCCGGGCCAAGCACTCTGAGATCCGGGTCAAGTCCCACACGAAGTTGGGCCTCATCCACTTCCAGATCAAGGCCAGGGTTGGGAGGAGTCTGATTGGATCATGTGGACTGGCCCATGGACGTCGGAGGGTCTTCAGAAGGGAACTTAAAAGAGAAATGTTAGAGATGTTGGGCGGGATTCTCCAACCCCCCGCCGGGTCGGAGAATTGCCGGGGGCGGTGTGAATCTCGCCCCCGCCAGCTGCAGAATCCTCCTGGCGGGGGCGGGAATCGCGGCGCACCGGTCGGCGGTTGCTGGCAGCGGCCCCCCCCGGCGATTCTCCGGCCCGCGATGGGCCAAGTGGCCGCCCGTTTTCGCCGGGTCCTGCCGGCGTAAATCATAACAGGTCATTACCGGCAGGACCTGGCTCCACGGGCGGCCTGCAGAGTCCTCGGGGGAGGGGGGGCGGGGGGCGTGGGGGCATCTGACCCTTGGGGCTGTCCCCACAGTGGCCTGGCCCGCAACCGGGTTCGCCGATCCGCGGACGGGCCTGTGCCGTGGGGACACTCTTTCCCTCCGCACCGGCCGCTGTCAACCTCCGCCATGGCCGGTGCGGCGAAGAAACCCCCCTGCGCATGCATTGGGATGATGCCAGCACACGCTGGAGCTCCCACGCTGCGCCAATGGCGGAGGCCCTTCGGCGGCGATTGACATGGTGCCAAGCCCTTCCGCGCCACCTGGCGCGCCGCAAAACACTCCAACGCCGGCCTAGCCCCATCCTCCGCACCTTTGGGGTGGCCCGATGCCGGAGTGGTTCTCTGCGCATGAGTGCCCCCCCCGCCCCCCGCCGCCCATTCGCGGAGAATCCCACCCAATATTAGTGTTAGAATTTGGTTTTAAAAGGTTAGTACGGTTATAAGAGATGTAGGAAAAGGATCTGTGGGAAGGAGCTCGCAAAGAGTCATCCTGCTCCAGTGCCATCTTGAGCTTTCTCTGCAGCTCTGCAGATGAAGTTAAAAGTTCCCTTTAATGTGGTGGAAACCTTTGAATTGGTTTTTGATTGTGCTGATAGAATGTTTAAAGGGTTTAAGGTTGCAGATGAGGAGACTTTCACTTTATTCTCAGAGAACTTTAATTTTGAGATGTTGACAGACTGTTCAAAGAGTTTAAAGGTCACAAATGGGAAGGGTAGCAAAACTGCCCCTTTCACAGGAAAGAGCTTCAAACCTTGTTGCCCCTCAGAGTGCAAGCCGCCAGGTGAAAGGGAGAATTGGGGGAGCTCAAGTTGGGGCCTGGGAGGGGTGAGGGGTGGAGTGAGGGGTGGTTGACGGGGGAGAATGAGGAGAGACTGATGTGGGGACAGGATGTGAGGGGAATGAGGGAGGTCTGGGAAGGTCAAGGAGGAGTGAGGGGGGCTGATGGGATTGGGGGGCATTTGGGGGGACAATGAGGAGTCTGATGGGTGACTGGAGGGGTGGGGAGGGGATTTTGGGGGGTGGGATACAGCAACACTCTTTGAGATAGGACGCGATTCTCCGCTCCCACGCCGGGTGGGAGAATCGCAGGAGGGCCGTTCTGGCATCCCCCGCGATTCTCCCACCCCCCCCCAAATGGCGTGTCGTGTTTTGCGACACGCCACTCGGAGAATCGCGGGCCGCTGTTTTTCACGGCGACCCGCGATTCTCCGACCTGGATGAGCCGAGCAGCCTGCCGTTCCCAACCGGTTCACACCAGCGGCAACAACACCTGGTCGCTGCTGGCGTGAACAGCGTGCCAAAGGTGAGTATGGGGCTTGTGGGGGGCGGAGAGGACAGTGAGCACCACAACCGTGCTCGGGAGGGGACTGGCCCGCGATCAGTGCCTACCGATCGTCGGGCCGGCGTCGCAAAGGGACGCACTCTTTCCCCTCCGCCGCCCCGCAAGATCAAGCCGCCATGTCTTGCGGGGCAGCGGAGGGGAAGACGGCAACCGTGCATGCGCAGGCCACGTCATTCTCGGTGCGCCGGGCCTTGACGCCAGCAGCAAGGCCCCGCGGCCGAGATTTACGGCACGGCCCTCCTAGCCCCCCGGGGAGGGAGAATAGGGGGCGAGGATGGCCTCCAACGCCGTCGTGAACCTCTCCGGGTTTCACGACGGCGTCGGGCCTTGCGGATAATTACGCCTGATGTTTCCCCAAATAAATCTCTGAGGAGAGGGACCTGTCCGGGAGATCCAGTGCCACCTCTCTCAGGTTTAGCAAGAACTCCAATGTGCCATTGAATGGCATGTCAGGTTCGCTCCTAGCACCAGTGGGAACCACTCCGGTTTTTCCAGCAGCGAGGGAACTGAGTCTTCAATCAGGAGAATTGTTCCCAATGTTCCCGGAAGGCATATCAGGCTGCTGATGACTCTGGGAGGTACTTTAATTTCAAAGGTGGGTGGGAGTGGTGAACTGAGAACCCACTTGCCTCTAATTAATGGCCCATTAAACTTCTTGAGGAGCTTGATAATGGCTTAGGGAGAGCAAGAATGTCCACATCAGTGTGTAGCTGTTGGGTTCAAAATGGGGAGAAGTTCATTTTGATGCAGTGAGAAGTATATGAATGTGGGGGATCTTGCGTTGGTTCAAGCATAATACCTCGTATTTGGTCATATAGCTACTGTTCTGAGCGTTTATGCTGCGGTCCCTCTGAAGATCTGCCTTCTACCTTTAGCAAGGTAGTAGCAGGATCCATCATGGCTGTTGCCTGCCTTCGCTTTTCACACTCTGCAGGCACCTCTCGTCTCCTGGAGATATCTGCTGCCACCAACTTGGGATTTTGTTATGAAGAGGAGTTAAATAGATTGGGCTTGTACTCATTGGAGTTTAGAACAATGAGAGATGACCTTATTGAGATATATCGTATTCTCAGGTGCTTGGCAGGGTAGATGCTGAGAGGTTGATCCCCTTATGGAAGACTCTAGGGCCAGAGGGCATAATCTCAGAGTAAAGGGTAGTCCAATTAAGACAAAGGTGAGGAGGAGTTTCTTCTCTCAGAAGATAGAGAATATGTCAAACTCTTTACCGCAGAGGTCATTAAATAAGTTCAAGGCTGAAATAGACAGATTTTTAATCAGTCTCGATGGGCCGAGTGGCCTATTTCTGCTCCTAGGTCTTATGGCCTTATGGCCTAAGCTTGCCTTCAGGCCAGTTAGGGCATTTACATTACAAAACAGCGTTTTGCGGGGTCAGAAATTGTCCAGGAATTGAGTTCCCAACCCTACTTTGAAAATCCAGTCCAAAAAAACTAAATACTGATATTAAAATGAAAACGATTACAAGTCTTCAAGAATGGTGAAGAGTTCATGTGTTCTTGATACTCAATTTTCAGTAAAATGTCAGTAAGCAGAAACCAGGCGAGATGGTGGAAGTTGCAGTCATGTCACTCAACGCTGCTCGAACACACAGTGAAAGAGACTTAAGTCTCCTTTGCTAACATAGGCAGTTTTATACCTTTAGTGTTCTTTCAAAATTCTAATGAACGGATTAGCCAGGAAAATGAAAGAGAAAAATGTGTCTGTATCCCCAAGCAATTCACTTGTAAACAAATATGATCTGTGCTCTCAATCTTTGTCTGGCCTGCAGAAAGATAAGGGAAAAAGACTCCTTTCCGAAGGAAACACAAAGCATTGAAACGCCAGAGCCCAGGTAACCCAAACATCAGTGCCTCAGGCACCCTATAATATAACCTGTGTGCATTGAGGTGGGAGATCCAGGTCTATTCCCACACTTGAAGTTCCTACTAGCCTTACCAGGACATATTATCACATCTGTCCCTGTCAGAATGTAAAGTTTGTGGTACAAACTGAAGGTAGAAAAATGTTTGCCTCAAAAGATCCTGCCAGTTGAGGAGTCAAACATCTATGTTGGAAGTAAAAAGCTTTGGCGGTCCCATCCGTAGGAAATAATTTTCTGGAAGTGGCTCTTCAGGGCAGATCGGGGGGAATTAAAATAGTTTCTACCTTGCCCACACTACACTTGCGTCCCTGCCGTTTGAACATCTGGGCCAGCTCAGAGGCTCTCGCCCAGGGCAGGAGCACGCACGGAAGAAATTCAGAAAAGTAAATTCTATAACATTTTTACGGTGTCTTTGTAGGCTGAAAGGAATAGGAGTGTCCCTCCAAGCCCTACAGGGAAATCCTTGGGCTCTCCTGCCTCGGAGGTTAGTCCCTTTCAAAGGTGATCATGGGCGGCATTCTCCCCTACCCGGCGTGACGGAGGGTCCCGGAGTAGGGGAGTGGCGCGAACCACTCAGGGGTCGGGCCTCCCCAAAGTTGGGGAATTCTCCCCACCTTTGGGGGCCAACCCCGCACCGGAGCAGTTGGCACCAAAAGACCGGCACATGCGCCGGCAGTGACGTCAGCGGCACCTGGCCGCTGACGTCACTGCCGGCGCATGCGCGATGTGGGGTTCTCTTCCGCTTCCGCCATGGCGGAGGCCGTGGCGGCCGCGGAAGAAAATAGTGCAGCCAGGGCACTGGCCCGGAGTCTGAGCGGGGGGCCCCGATCGCGGGCCAGGCCACCGTGGGGGCACCCCCCAGGATTTGATCGCCCCCCCGCCCCCCCAGGACCCCGGGGGCCTGCTCGCGCTGCTGATCCCACTGTTCCAGAGGTGGTTTAAACCTCGGCGGCGGGAGAGGCCTCCCAGCGGCGGGACTTCGGCCCATCCGGGCCGGAGAATCACCGCAGGGGCCTCTCCGATCGGAGTGGCGAGATTCCGCCACCGCCACTTCCCGGGTGGCGGAGAATCTCTGCCACGGCGGGGGCGGGATTTTAGGCGCCCCCAGGCGATTCTCCAACCCTGCTGTGGGTCGGAGAATTTCGCCCCATATCTGTGCACCCATGCCACCTTCACCATCAATTCATGAATCAACACACTAACTTGAGTGTGCTGTTTCTGTCACAGATTCCTGGTGGCAGCCTTCTGCCATGCAGACCCTGATCTCCTACCAGCCCTCACAGTACACCCACTGAGGCTAATGTGGTGATAAGACTTGATGATAAAATGGTCGGAGCCTCAGGTCAACAGGTTGATTCAACCTGGACTTTTGTCCCACCAGAGCTTTGCTGACACCTCTCCTGGGTTAAAATCAGGAATTAAAGGCCCGATTTATGTCCTTTGTTATATTTTTTAAAAAAGGAAATGGACAATTTAGTCCTGAAATTAATTACTAGCTAGGCTTTAGATATTACAAAGGTAAAAAACCTTTATTAGGGAAAGATTTTTGATCTTCTCAATTGGTTTCCCAGAACCACACATAATCCATGGGCACAGCCACTTAAAAATTGACTAAGTGCCATTTTGGGCGCGTTTGATGGAATGTATCAAATCAGCTGTAAAGCAAGATCACGGCCTGTATTCACCCACATTTAGTGCAAAAAATGAGCCCCCACGTGAATCTGGCTATGCCTACCTCTCTCGCCGTCTTATTCGCCCGACAGGGGTCTCAGCTGCTCGCCGATAACAAAGGGGAGCTGCTTTTAACTTCTCCCTCAGCATTCACTCCCAGTCAAGACACGAGGATGCCATTGCAGAGGTCTGCTCCTCGCTTTGGGGATGCTGACCTGGCCAGGCTTTGCGACGTAGTGGACGAGGGGCAGGGCAGTCAGAGGTCAGCTGGATCCCAGGACTCAGCTGCATCCCAGCCAGATGTCGAGCCTTGGACAAGGTTCTCCAAGAGCTGATATACATGATAGGGCATAGCCGTGACATTCAGGAGGCGGTGTCAGTGATATTCCAGTGACTGCAAGGCTGATTGGAAATGTCCCAAAGTGCAGGAGATTGTGTTGGCATTGCGTGGCACCCAGGCCAACACTACTAAGGTAGCGACTGCAGAAGAAAACCTGGAGCATGACGTCAGCGCCTTGAGTGACGGTGTCCAAGGCATGGCTCAGTCTGTGACGAACATGACTGAGGGCCTCAACATCATGTCCCAGTCAATGATGGACATGTCCCAGATGCAGATGGATATTGTGGAGGCACTCCCGAGCATGACCCAGTCACTGAGAACCATCGCTGAGGGCGTCAACACCGTGCTGCAGACAATGGTCCAGGACTGGCAGCGTCAGATGACTCAGAGGCTTCTGGCGTTCACTCCAGCTGCCCCTGGGTCCCATGGACTCACCCAGGGTCCGAACGGCACCTTCAGGGAGGTGGAAGTGCTGGAGCCCATCCCGGGACTTGCCTCCAAGGAGACTAGGGCAGTCTCCAGTTCTTCTGAGACCCCCCCTCCTGACACTGGCGCATCTCAAGGGCAGCGGGCATAACAGGGTGGTACGGCGATGCCTGTGACACAAGTAAGTCGACCGGGGCCCCCCTGCTTCGGACCCTCCAGAGGATGTTCGCCAAGGGCATCAAAGGCCACAGGGCACAGAAAGAAGTAGGTCTGGGCGTTACAATAGACCATGGACAATCAGGAATAATGAGGAGCACTGAGTGGGTACTGATGGCCCCCATAGAGACACCACCAGTGAGAGCCCATGAAACCCACAGTGTCAGATATCCTGGAATGCAATCTCCACCACTCACTGGACACCGACATTTCCTTCCCCACTTCCCCCTCCCCCACCACTCCTCCAACAGTAGTCCAAAAAGCATGTTGTCCAGCGAGCCAGTTGCGCTGGCTACCCTCGCTCTGCACACTCACCCCCGGCCAGATCAGCAACCCCTAGCCCCAGACCTCTGCCAGCAACATTAGGGAAGTTGGGTTTAGCTGTCCTCTACTCATCCAGATGCTTGTCCTTTGGCTGCGAGAAGGTCCTCAGTGATGAAGCCCTGCTCTTTAGTGTTTGATTATTGGCAGCACTCTCTATGGTACTAGTCCACTAATCATCCTCTCAGACATAGCCCCTGTGCCTTTGAGGAGGCACTTGAGAGTTCAGGAGCATGAAGTGCTTTCACAACTAACAAGGCTAATCCCTCCTTTGAAATTGCCTTCAGCAGTGAAGCTAAAGACTGCTCACAGTCAAAGGGGGTGAAGTTGACTTTCATGAGAGAAGCCACAGCAGGGCTCTGTCCTGGAGGTGTTTGGAGACAGCCAGTACCTGTGGTTTCCCCTGTTATGGGTCTCCACAATGTAGAAAAATGACTTGAAGGTCTCACGGACGCAAAGCCCCTCACTGCCCTGACCCAGGGGCGACCCCTGATCAACCCCAATCTCCCTGAAGGCCCCCCAGCACCCCGACCCTGAGTACTGGAACAGCAGCTCCGATGCCCTTAAGCTGCATGCTGATAAATGGAAATGACTCACCTCCTTACTGTCCCTTGGTAGCCATTGCACCAGATTCCCGTTTTTGTAGAGGAATACTAAACAACGCCCATGTGGATTTTTGCTGGGGAGTCGCTAGTGAAATTAAAATTAATACAAATTAGGCTTAATGCACTCTCACCACTTTTGGAAGAGATCTGGCAATTGCCATGGGATTGGGCCTGTTGAATTGCAAAATGGTTTGCAGCCAATGTGAAACTCGATTTGGGCCTCTCCCGCGATTCATCCTGTGCACCCGGATTGTAGCTGGGCACAACACGATGGGAAAATCACATCCCATATCTACTCTGGTTCGACCTCAGCTGGAGTACTGGAGGTTTGGGCTTCAAGAAGGATGTGAAGGCTTTGGAGAGGGTGCAGAAAAGATTTACTGGAATGGTTCAGTGATGCAGGACTTCAGTTACATGGATAGATTGGAGAAACTGGGATAGAGAACAGCATGCTGAGAGGAGATTTGATAGAATTATTCAAAATTATGAGGTGTCTAGGCACAATAGATAGAGAGCAACTGTTCCGATTGATGGAAGTATTGAGAACCAAACATAACTGATTTAAGGTGCTTGGAAAAAGAACCAACGGTGACATTTATTTAAAAATTCCAATTAAGGGGCAATTTAAAGTGGCCAATACACCTACCCTGCACATCTTTGGGTTGTGGGGGCGAGACCCACGCAGGCATGGTGAGAATGTGCAAACTCCATATGGACAATGACCCGGGGCTGGGATTGAACTCGGGCCTCACGGTAGCATGGTGGTTAGCATCAATGCTTCACAGCTCCAGGGTCCCAGGTTCGATTCCCGGCTGGGTCACTGTCTGTGTGGAGTCTGCACGTCCTCCCCGTGTGTGCGTGGGTTTCCTCCGGGTGCTCCGGTTCCCTCCCACAGTCCAAAGATGTGCGGGTTAGGTGGATTGGCCATGCTAAATTGCCCGTAGTGTAAGGTTAATGGGGGGGATTGTTGGGTTCGTGGGTTCGTGATCATTGCTCGGCACAACATCGAGGGCCGAAGGGCCTGTTCTGTGCTGTACTGTTCTATGTTCTATGTCCTCAGCGCCGTGAGTCAGCAGTGCTAACCACTGCACCACCGTGCCGCCCAACCAACGGTGACATGAGGAAAAACCTCTTTACTCAGCGAAGGGCTAGGATCTGGAATCTACTACCTGGGGGTGTGGTGAAGGAAGATCCAGTTGAGGTTTCCTGAAGAGAATTGAAGAAGCACCTGAAAAGAATAAACTTGAAAGGCTACAGAGAATGGGCGGTGGAGTGGGTCTTGGTGAGTTGCTCTTGTGGAGGGTCAGCACTCAGGCTGATTGAATGTTCTCCCCCCCCCCCCCCCCCCCCCCCCCATCCCCATTACTGCCTATGGCTTTCAAGGCAGGAGGAGTTCATTAAGTCCAGTGGGCGGCTTGTCTGCCACCTGCCCATCCACTCCTCCCCCACCATAATTACACCGGCGATGGGAGTGGCGTCATGTGACTTGCCCACTTCGTACCTACTTAAGGATCTTATTATGCCACCACCAGGACAGGCTCACATCATGCGGTCAGCCAGAAGGTTTTCCTGGTGGCAGACCAAGGATTGTGAGTTTCCTATTTGACGGGCCCACTGGGCACATCGGAAGCTCCCACCCAATCTTTTACTCCCGCCCCACTCGGGTTGCCTTCCTCCAATGACATCTCAAACTCCAAACTCCATGCAATCCCTCAGGTACCTAGCCACACCAACAGAACATTACTGCTTCATAGCCTGTACTAAGGTATTACCAACTTTAGGATTACTTCAAATATCTAGCTTCTCGCTAGCCAAAGTCACCAGATCTGCACCTTTCAGTTCTATTTTTAACCGGGACCCTTCACCAGCCCTTTTAAATTCAGTGAACAGTACCTTGTTCAGATTCCAAATCTTTGTCCCTTTGACTTCATTCTTCCTGATACTCCTCTTTTCATTCCGTGGTTTTGAGAATAATCTTTTCTTTAGTTTCTCAGACTTGCTTTCAGCTCTTTACTCCAGTTTCTGCGAGAGCTGCTTTCTTCTCAGGTACTTGGTTCCAACTGAATCACAAGAGCCAATGCTTTTCAGTGTGAGCCTCTGGTTGCTAAGCGATAGCATGGGGGCAATTGTATGCCCATGTTAAACTAGCAGCGAGAACAACGATGCGGGTGGAAAATTCGTCGAGAATCAGAAAAGGCAATTCTCACTGGCGAGATTGTGATTTCTGATTTTCCAGGTTCGTCTTAAGGGACATAATGAGAAAAACACCACAGAAAGTTGGGAACCTCATTTAAAAACATTATTATATCATTAACGAGCCCTCCTGCTGGAACTTCACCCCTCAATGAATAATCATCAGTCCAACCGGCGCAATCTACAACAGCTCTATGAAAACAAGAACGCGTGCTTATCTCTGAAGGGGATAACGGAGGTAAGCACTCGGATTGCCATTACCATCCAGGGTGCCAGTAGCAGAGGGGGCAGCGGAGGGATACAGGAGACCCAGGTAAGTGCAACTCGGGGCTGGGGGAGGGTTCAGTATTGGCACCTCGACGTGGGGTCGCTTGCAGGCCTCAGCAGCCCTTCATGTCCGTGAGTCTCTAATCAAAGCTTCAACCATTTTTTACACAGAAACACAAAATTAAACTTACCTGAAGCTATACCTTGTTTCTAACACCCACAAATGCAACTATCGATGACTTAAAACTACCTCTGTTACCCACTAATAAAACAAATACACAAATGGATATTTTACCCTAATTTTTCCACACCTGTTGTACAATTGGTTAACGCTTGCTCTTTCTGGTTGCAGGTTTAACCATAATATCTAGATTAGCATTGTAATAGCTAAACATGAAAGTTATAACAGCAACATAAATGGTACGTTGTACATCAGGTTCAATGCTCCCCACAATAGCAGCCTGTTTTTCCAAGATGTGCCTCTGTTTCCACTCAAAGCAGATCTAAATTTGTAAGTGCTGGATCATGAAATAAATGTTGCAACAGAAAAAAACTTTAATGCAGCAAAACTAAAACTGTACTGTGGATTTATTTCGTATTTGCAGTCCTTTGTTCTCCATACCTACTATAATATATTTCCTTCACCTAGCACTAAGTAGAATAAATGTACATGTAGATCTCCATTTTTTTTTAAACCACCTAAACTGAGCGCAATGAGAATTGTCAGGGTGATTTGGAGAATTTTGAAACAATGCGTGATGTTTGTCTAAAAATATTCACTGTCACATCGTAAAGAGTGGAATTATGCCTTTAAAAATGAGCAAGTTGTAGCAGTTTGTATCAAATCTCTCTCTTTCCCACAGCTGTTTTGAATTAGTTATAGTTGTTTAAGGAGTTCTGCAGATAGATCTCCATAGATTGTAACATTCCTCTCATATAGTGTAAGCAACCATTTATACTGGATTTCTGTGGGACCTTTTTCGAGGTCTGGTGTTGAGAAATGACATAAGGTTCAATGGATTAGGGAGTGCGTTCAGCCAGTGCTTTCAATTGAAAAGTAAAACAGGAAATAAGTGGCACACGGATTAGTGCACTAGCTTTCACTCTCAGATTCCCCTGAGTTATGAAACCAGCTGAAAAGTAGTGGGGTTGGAAGTTTCCTGCCTTTGCTGGTTGTTAGCCCTAGATGAAATTACTTTGGTCACTCTTTTAGTTCTTGCCCCTTACGTCATTCCGGCTTTTCCAGATCCTGCTGCAGCACTGTTCAGATTTCCCACACTTTGATCACCTCTGGGGGCAATTGGAAAGGAATTTCCACAGAAATCGTTTTCCATGCTTGGCCTCCGCTTTTTTCCCCCTGTCATGCCTTGTTTTATGGCAAGAGATTGCTGGTGGATAAGGAACATTGAGGATCATGATTATCAATTCCAACATTACAGTAAAGGACAGGTTCAGTGGAACAGCTGGTCTGGTCAACGTGCCTTCATTTATTGCAGGGTCAATTCCCTCTTGGAAGCAGGAAGACCACCATGAACCTACCATATATGGATGTTGTGGCCCAAGCCAGAGACGTTGGTCAAGGTTGTGGAGAGTTGAAAAGGCTGGCAGAAGAATTGCTCCTTTGGAACCTAACCCCAAAAAGAATAACCTCAATCTAACTGTCAAATGAAAAGAACCATATTCCACCCTTGATCGCACAAATATTTACCAAAAAATTAAATTGTAAAAATATCTTAACTAATCTACCCCTGAGAATTAGAAGTGATCTTACTACTTAAAAGGTTGAATTATTCCACAATTCTGATTAAACAATAGAAATAACAGAACTAACTACAAAGATAGAGCTATAAAAATAGTTTGAATCATTAGTTTGAATTACACGACTTCAATTAAGAGAAAACTGTGTCTTTGCAATCCAAAAGGTTTATTTTAGTCTAGGTTTACTCTCTTCTTTCAGTTGCTCATTTGACCTAAAGGTTTCTAATAGTTTGAATCACTTACAATTGTTTAGGCTGAGACCCTGTTAAGCGAATCCAATACAACAAAGCAAACATCATAGACACATTCCACAGCTACCTCTATGTGGACTTCAACTTGATGGGTTGTTTTCTGGGATTAATAACGAACATTTTGTTTTGTAATTTTGGATAGCTAGAACTGTTGTTTTCTTTGGGAAATATATTCTCCGCCGGCAGAATGCTCTGTTTTGCCGGCAGCCTGGGGGTTTCCCACAGGGTGGGGCTGCCCCACATTGGGGAACCCCATTGACCAGCCAGCAAAACGGAGCATCCCACCTGCGTGCTGAAATAGAAATGTGACACAGTGGGACGGAGAATCCAGCCCATTATTTAAAGAAAGAGAGATAGAGCAAATGATTAAGTTGAAAGAGATTGTGGAGTCGACTTGATGCTCAGTTTGTCTAACCAATGGAGAGCAGCAATGAATGCTGCCTATAGAATGTTAAACATCACAGTCAAATTAGCAAAAAGAAGCCAGAGGATGTTGTGACTGAACTGTTGAATGCTCAGTTCAGACTGCACCTGCGATATAGTATATGATCCTGGTTACCAAGACATAAGGGATACATTCAATAGTTTGAGGTAGTGCAGCAAAAAAAGATGAAGCTGGTTCCTAGTGTTGGAGTGAGTTCTGATTTACTGAAAGAATGTAGGCTTTACAGCCTTGAAAGGAGGTGTCTGAATAATGATCTTATCGGGGCATGTAAGATAGTAAATTGTGTATAAAAGGGAAATCCAGGAAACAAATTTATATTGCACGAGCAGACAATGGTAAAAGAGAACTAGTATCAGGAAATTCTTGTTGATGAAGTGTGGTCAATACATAGAACGTACTCCCTGATATTCCAGTGGAAGCCAAATCTCTTCATCATTGATGATGATGAATCATCACCAATGAGTTAATTGGATGCTGCAACAGGGAGATTAGGGTCTTTCTGGATGCTCCGACTTGCTGGCAGGGTGGCAGACCAGTAGAGAAATTACCTGCTCATGATAGAAATTTCTTGATTTTCATTCTATAGAATGGAAATCAGGTGGATTCTAAATCAGGCTGACAGCCAACTCCACTAGATTAATGCCCAGTCAGTGAAGATGAAAATTCACTCCATTGTGCCAGATTTCTAATCACTGACAGGAACATTGTTTAAATACTGATTGCGGGTGTTATTCATTCTATATGTCACAGAACTGCCGTGTTTAATGCCACAGTAATCGACTGGCATTCTCTATTGTCTAAAAATATGTAGTAAATGAAAGGATCCATATTTACAATTTGTGGTCAAAGCAAACCTTTGATAGAAGGATTTACTCCAAGATCGACTATATTCCAGAACTAAGCATGTTACACAAAAAGTATTCAAATGTGTGCCCTGTTCCATATGTGATGCATGCAGGCTTTACTTCATAGTTTTATTAGTTGAGTGCATTAGTCTCCACAAGATTGTATCTCAAGCTCATTGCCATCCACAAGCTGACAGGTTTTCCAATTTTATGGCCATTTGAGCAGAATTAAAATCTGATCGGACAGCCACATTCCACAAAATCAGATATCATGAATTGGCATTGATACAGAAAAGTCTTGACATCCTGACGAAGGATAGAAGTGTAGAAATGGGAGGCAGCAATGATTGACCCAAACTGGACAAGAAAGAAAGATAAATAAATAAATTATTTAATCTATATTACAACCTCAAGCAAGTATCAGTAAAATATGAAATTAAATCATTTGAATTTAACTGAAATCAACAATAGTTTCTTTAGTCTGTGCATAATTACTAAAATAGAGATATTAACTGGTATTCTCTGGTGTGTTGCTTCCACAGTCCGTGGTCTAGCTTTCTTGTCTCATGTTGATGAGTATTCAATATGAGGTGTATTACAGTGCATAGAACTAATATGAAACCAGTGGCCTGTCCATAAGAGACAAAGTTGGAGGGAAAATCCTCATTGAACCTTTGTTTCCAACCTCCTAGCAACTGTCTAAGGTTGGTTAAAGACCAAAGAAGAAATTACCTATCCTCTCAGTAGAACTCAGGGTAGTGCAAAGATAGAACTATTGTGTATGGATTTTCCTAGTCTTGTCTCTACAGGGTTTGGGCAGATCTTACACATCTTACACCATTCCATGACCCAGATCATTAATCATCCATGGTAGTATCCAACAGGATTTATGTCAACCGTGACACCCCCTGTTATTCGATGGGAAAAGCCATCATAAGAGACAGTAGCTACGAACAGGGAAAAGAGGACCCAAAATCATCAGCATCCCATTGATGACCTTGTTTAAGGCAGGTGCTGGAGATGAAATGGAGAGAGACGGCACTGCTACAAGACTCTCTTCAGCCTCCTCGCCGCCAGGCTAGAAACAACTATTAGGCATTATATGCCATTTGCCCCCCCCCCCCCTCCACCGAACCCATCTGTATTTGCATGCACTGGGCAGACAAGGCGGCGGCAGCAATGGTCCTAGCAGGGGTGAGGTAGGGTTGAGTTTCGGAGACATTGGTAGGCCTCTGTGCCAATTTTGTCTCCATTTTCAGGCAGGGTAGTGAGAACAAAATCCAGCTCCTGGTGTCAACGTAAGTTCAGACGACCACCATTGTGTTGCAATTGAGTGTTAAATATTTAATCAAATGACATAATTTCAAAGTATCACCTGATGCAACTTCTGGTATATTCAAAGCTCAACTTCAATCCTCTTCCTTAACAAATGGGTACATAATATCATGCTACAAATAACTGGACTGACATTAACTTCTCACAGTCCAAACCATGCAGAGGTCTGCTGGTAATCTGGGACAGGGCCGCTTCTTAAAAAAGAAACATCTGGGTTCTTTGGAATAAAAGTGCACTTACGTCAATGATGCAAATACAGTTTTAACAGTGGCACTCAAATCTACAAAGTAATGCTTTGTGTTCTACAGCTGCCAGCCTTTTTGACAAAATGTTCAGCAGGAAGCAATCTTAAGTCGTAGTTGAACTGCAGCTATTGATATTATGCCTTCATTAATATGCCCTCAGAATCTTTTTTTATTATGAGAAAGACTTACATGGGTCAAATATTTATGTGAAAACTTAGAAGTGATGCATGTTTCCTGCAGTAAGTAAATCAGTTGTTGCTGCCATGCCTCGAGAGGTGATGGACAGATGGAGCAGCTATTAGATTACAAGACCCGCATTATTAGTCTCCTGAGACTTTATTTTAAAAATGGAATTAAAAGAAACAATCTCTGCTTGTTTAAAACATAACTTTGCACAAGTTTTTAAACAGTGATTGATGGCGCAGAAATGATAAAATAAACTTGGGCAATTTTGTGAATTTGTGCTCCTACGTTCTCATGTTCCTCAGGTGGCGTTTCACCCCTCGGGAATGCACACTCGCCCTTACTGCCAGCTTAAGTTCAGAGACCAAAGAGAACTTGGCTGCAGAGGGCAACACACTGTGGGATTTTCTGTCTGGGAGTGCACAATCATAAAATCACCCACCACATTTTTGTTTTGTCATACGACGCTCAGGAAATAATAGCACTGACTGGGTCTTATCAATCATAGTGGTGCTTGTATGATTTTCTTTCATCTAAAAATGTAGCTCACTTTGGCTGTAACTATCGAGCAGGTGGTGCTTTGGCAGTGTGAGTTTGTAAAAACATTGCAATGAAAAGGGGCATGGGAGTCGCACATATGGGCTGAATTCTGTGTGGTTTGAAGGGATGGGTTAGGAGGCTTCAGGGATTTGAAAAACTGGGACGGGAGGAACTCGCCCAGAAATTGACGCTGTGACACCAGTTCGGGATTTTAGCAATGGCGTGAGAACTACCGCCGTGATGCAGCCGGACTGCAAGTTAAATTACCGAGCAGGCACTGAACATACATTTGCATGGAGATTTCTTCAGCTTTATAAGGGCTTTTGAATTTAATGAGCAGCGCATTGGGATCACATCCTTCTGATTCTCGCCCGCTTAAAGGTGATGGTACCTAAGCAAACCCCCTGTGCCACTTCAGAAAGGCAGTCATTAGTGGTGCTGAGTGAAAGCAGGTAGGGGAACAGGGAGCCGGACCGACCTCAGCTAACAGGAATACAGCATAGCCGGAGCAGACGGCATGCCATATTCACGGAAAGGCTGGGGGAAGAGGGGACATGTTCAGAGGATCGGAGTGGCAAGTTATCAAAGGCAGGGTCCTCTTTCCAGCATCATGTGTTGGGGGGGTGGAACCAGTGGGCATGGATCTCACATATCTGAGGTGGGATTCTCCGACCCCCCCCCCCGCCACCTCGCCGCCCCGATGCCGGCTGCTGTATTCTCCAGCGCATTTTCCGGACGCGGGCGGGGGTTCACGGCACGCCGGTCGGGGGCCGTTGACAGTGGCCCCCCTGGCAATTCTCCGGGCCCCGATGGGCCGAGCGGCCATCCATTTTGTCCAGTCCCGCCGCGTGGGTTATGCATGGTCCCACACGGCGGGACCTGGCAGGTAAGTCTGCTGGGGCGGTCCTAGGGGTGGGGCGGGGGGATCCGACCCCGGGGGGGGCTCCATGGTGGCATGGCCTGCGATCGCCGCCCACCGATCTGCGGACGGCCTTGTACCGTGGGGGCACTGCTTCCTTCTGCGCCGGCCCCTGTAGGGCTCCGCCATGGCCAGCGTGGAGAGGAGAACCCCCCCCCGCGCATGCGGCAAAACACGTTGGCGGTTCCGCGCATGTGCGCGATCACGTCGGCCCTTTGGCTGGAGCAGCGCCAACCCCTCCGCCGTCCACCTAGCCCCCAAAACAGGTGAGAATTCCTCACCTTGGGGGCCCGTTGACGCCGGAGTCGTTGCTGCCGGTTTTCCTGCCGGCGTGGAAAACTTAGTACCTGGAAAGGAGAATTGCGCCCCTGATCTTCATAGACCCCTGTGCTGTGCAGCAGAGGCACAGAGGAATTTTTAAAAATTATTTCATGGCATGTGGGCTTCACTGACTGGACCAGCATTTATTGCCCATCCCTAATTGCCCTTGAGCAGGCACTTTTTTAAGAGTCAATCACATTGCTGTGAATCTGGAGTCACATGTAGGCCAGACCAGATATGGATGGCAGATTTTCCCTGAAAGGCATTAGTTAACCAGATGGGTTTTTAAACAATCGACGATGGCTTCATGGTCATCAAAAGACTTTTAATTCTAGATTTTGTATTGCATTCAAATGTCACTATCTGCCATGGTGGGATTCGAACCCAGGCTCTAAGAGTCTTCTTGTGTTTCTTCATTACTAGCCCAATGACAATATCATTATGCCACTACCTCCCCACAATGGTCAGGTGTCGCCTGGACAGGCAGTGCTCCACCAGTGGAGTGACAGCTGGCCGTACTAAGTAGGGATTATCAGTTGCATACAGTACATCAGATTTGCAACATCTGCCTACAAATGTCAAATTGCCAGTACCAGTGAAGACGGTGGCTCTTTCAGGTATCTGCCACTGAATCCATACAGTGGAGAAGAGGTCATTCGGCTCATTGAGTCTGCACCAACCCTCCGAAAGAGCACCCCACCCAGGCCCATTCTCTGCCTTGTCTTCGTAAATCCACCTAGCTATATTGCAGAATGAGCTGAGACCAAGGGTTCAATGGATACTCAATACCTGTGGCCCTGAAGATCACTGTGGCATTCAACTTTTATGCATCTGGATCTTTATAGGGATCCACAGAGAACATGTGTAAAACCTCACAGGCAGCATTTCAAAGGAAATTTGGCATGTCCACATTGATCTTTCCAATTTTCACAGATGCACCATAGAAACATTATATCTGGCTGCATCGCAGCCTGGTATAGCAACTGTTTGGCCCAAGACCGTAAGAAAACACAGAGAGTCTGAACATAGCCCAGTCCATCACGCAAATCCGCCTCCCATCCATTGACTCTGTCTACACCTCCCGCTGCCTTGGGAAAGCGGGCAGCATAATCAAAGACCCCGCCCACCTGGGCTATTCTCTCTTCCAACCTCTTCCATTAGGCAGCTGATACAAAAGTCTGGGAATATGCATTAACAGATTAAAAAACAACTTCTCTCTACTGTTACCAGACTCCTGAATGACCCTCTTATGGACTGAACTGATCTCTCCATGCATCCTCTCTACTGTGTAGCACTACACTCTTGTATGCTTCACCCGATGTTTGGGTCTATGTATTTATATTGTGTATTTAATAATAATAATCTTTATTGTCACAAGAAAGCTTATATTAACATTGCAATGAAGTTACCGTGAAAAGCCCCTGGTCACCACATTCCGGCGCCTGCTCGGGTACGCTGAGGGAGAATTTAGAATGTCCAATTCACCAGACAGCATGGGCGCGATTCTCCGCTCCCCACGCCGGATGGGAGAATCGCGGGAGGGCCCTCCGACAAATTTCACGCCCCCCTGGCGCCCCCCGCGATTCTGCCTCCCCCGGCTCGGAACAATCGCCGCTCGCCGTTTTTCACGGCGAACGGCGATTCTCCAACCCGGATGGGCCGAATGGACTGCCATTCGCGGCCGTTTCACGACGGCAAACACACCTGGTCGCTGCCGTCGTGAAACGGGAGTGAGAAGCCCGTTTGGGACTTGTAGGTGGCCTAGCAAGGAAAGAGCACCACGACTGTACTCGGGAGCGGACAGGCCCGCGATCGGTGCCCACCGATTGTCGGGCCGGCGTCCAAATCGGACACACTATTTCCCCTCCGCCGCCCTGCAAGATCAAGCCGCCACGTCTTGCGGGGCGGCTGAGGGGAAAGACGGCCACCGCGCATGCGCGGGTTCGTGCCGTCAGCGCCATGACGTCAGCCGCGCATGCGCGGGTTGGAGCCGGCCAACCTGCGTATGCGCGGCTGATGTCATTAGGCGCGCCGGCCGCGTCATTCTTGGCACGATGCCCCCGCAGCCGAGAGTTACGGAGCGCCGCTCCTAGCCCCGCGGGAGGGGAGAATAGGGGGCGAGGAGCGGCATCCGAGGCCGTCGTGAAACTCGGCCGAGTTCACGACGGCCCTCACGATTTTTCCCGGGAGCGGAGAATTCCGCCCCATGTCTTTCGGGACTTGTGGGAGGAAACCTGGCGCACCCGGAGGAAACCCATGCAGACACGGGGAGAACATGCAGACTCCGCACAGACAGTGACCCAAGCCAGAATCGAACTTGGGACCCTAGCGCTGTGAAGCAACAGTGCTAACCACTTTGCTACCGTGTCGCCCGTTTTTTCATGAATGGAACAATCTGCTTGGATTGTACGCAGAACAACACTTTTCACTGTACCTCAGTACATGTGACATTAAATCTAAATTTAAATCACTGCACCATGGAGTTGACTGATATCTTGTTCAAGAGAGCTGGCGAATACATGTTCTACCCGACTGATGTGACATTTAGATGGAAAGAGCTATCAGCTTTGGAGCCATTGCTGGATTTCTACACGTGCAAGGTGTCCATGGCTTCAAAGCTGATGGCTGCACACATGTGGCCATCAAGGTCCTCTAGGTCCAGCCAGCAGCCTTCATCAACAGGAAGGGCTTGCATTCCATCAATATCCAACTGGTCTGCAACCACCAAAACTCCATCCTGCAGATTAGTGCATGGTTCCCAGGAAGTAGCCTTGACACCTGTATACTCAGGCAGTACCATGCGTCACAGTCTTTCCACAACCCCACCCTGGATGTCTTCAGGGATGTGCTCTTGGTAACAATGGCTACCCATTGAAGACATGGTCACTCACAACTGTGGGCAATGCAGCAGGGGAGAGGTACAATATCTGTCAAGAGACATTCCAGCGACCATCGTGCTGGTCATTCGGCTGCTGAAAATGAAACTCTGATACCTCCATTGATCTGGAAAAGCTCTGTATTGTTCCTCAGCCAAGCTCATGTGCATTGTGCTAATCTGCTGTGCTCTCTACAATTTAGCAATGCAGAGAATGGAGGCCTTGCAACACGAAGACATGGCTGATTGACATGGCTCATCCAATGAGGAGAACATGGGGTAGATGCTGAGCAGGCAGCTCAGGGTGAGGAAGCCCTTGAACTGTCGATGATGGACGTTGAGCGATGCACAAGGGGACAGAAAATAATCTAATATATACCCAGTTCCTGCCTCCGTTATGTCCTTTCCTAATGAGCTCAGTAAAGATTCACCTCATTGTGTAGTGCCTGTCACCTTCCTGTCACAATCCAACACCGAGAGCTGAGGTTACCACATGCCCACCTCAAAAAGCTGAGTGGGTAAGCCAATGTTGGCAAACCCTACACTGGCAACCCATTGAAGGTGAGGCTAGCTTCTGCCAAGACACTAAGGGAAACATGAGAGATTTTCTACAATGAAAATGACCTCGTTTTATTTAAAGTCTCGCAACAACCAATAATATGACCCAGTTGTTAACCTGTGTGAGACCCTAAGTCCACCTTGGTGTTCTTCATGCACTTACTGTGTTCCTATGAGGTGCTGCCTCTGCGCACATAGTGGAAGTGACAGCAGCCTGCTGAATTTCCTACCCTGTGTGGATAACCTTGGGAGCTATTCTCTGGCAGCCAGAGGCCTAGTGGGCCTTGACATGCTGAAGGAATCATGCATTGAAACAGGAGCCTGCGACTGAAGCTGGGTCACTGACAGGTGGGTGCCCTGAGAGGATGTTTCTACTCATAGGAGAAACGAGAACCAGAGGGCACAACCTCAGACTAAAGAGGTGATCCTTTAAACCAGAGATGAGGAGGAATTTCTTCAGCCAGAGGGTGGTGAATCCATGGAACTCTTTGCCTCAGAAGGCTGTGGAGGCCAAATCACTGAGTGTCTTTAAGACAGAGATAGATAGGTTTTTGATTAATAAGGGGATCAGGGGTTATGGGGAGAATGGGGATGAGAAACAAATCAGCCATGATTGAATGGTGGAGCAGACTCAAGGGGCTGAATGGCCTAATTCTGCTCCAATGTCTTATGGTCCTCAGGCTCACTTGAATTTCCCTGCTGATCAGAGAAGGATGGGGACCTGGTGGAGAGTCCAGATGTCTTGTACCTCTCTCACCTTGCTGCTGCGACTGTATTGAACGAATGGACAAGGCAAAGGTATGCAGCTGTGATTACATCTGCGAATTTGACGGCATGTGAAGGTCACCGACCTCTCAGTGGAGGAAGCTTTAAGTTCACATTCCTGGGGGCAGCACAGTGGCGCAGTGATTAGCATTGCGGCCTCACGGTGCCGGGGACCCAGGTTCGATCCCGGCTCTGGATCACTGTCCGTGTGGAGTTTGCACATTCTCCCCGTGTTTGAGTGGGTTTTGCCCCCACAACCCAAAGATATGCAGGGTAGGTGGATTAGCCACTTAAATTGCCACTTACTAAAAAACAAAGTTCACATTCCTGAGACATGACAACAGGTTTGACTCCCGGCTTGGGTCACTGTCTGTGTGGAGTCTGCACGTTCTCCCCATGTCTGCATGGGTTTCGTCCAGGTATTCCGGTTTCCTCCCACAGTCCAAAGATGTGCAGGTTAGGTGGATTGATCATTCTAAATTGCCCCGTAGTATCCAAACATTAGGTAGGGTTACTGGGTTACAGGGATAGGGTGGAGGTGTAGGCTTAGGTAGGGTGCTCTTTCAGGGGCCGGTGTAGACTCAATGGACTGAATGGCCTCCTTCTGCACTGTAAATTCTATGATTCTATGACAGCATTTATGACCTGGATGGACTCTTGCATCGACCACTCATGGCTGTTCTTTGTCTACAGTAAGTCTGGAAAATGCTCCCTCGTGTTTCTTTTAGCTCCAGCATTTCCTGTGTTGCAGTTGGTTCATAATCAACCTGGGCTTAGCACAGCACAGCCTCCCACACTCCTCTGACTGTCTATGGCCTTACCTTTCACAGCCTCCCACACTCCTCCGACTGACTGTGGCCTTACCTTTCACAGCCTCCCACAGTCCTCCGACTGTCTATGGCCTTACCTTTCACAGCCTCCCACACTCCTCCGACTGTCTATGGCCTTACCTTTCACAGCCTCCCACACTCCTCCGACTGTCTGTGGCCTTACCTTTCACAGCCTCCCACACTCCTCCGACTGTCTATGGCCTTACCTTTCACAGCCTCCCACACTCCTCCGACCGTCTGTGGCTGTACCTTTCACAGCCTCCCACACTCCTCCGACTGTCTGTGGCTGTACCTTTCACAGCCTCCCACACTCCTCCGACTGTCTATGGCTGTACCTTTCACAGCCTCCCACACTCCTCCGACTGTCTATGGCCTTACCTTTCATAGCCTTTGTCTGCCTCTCGGACAAGTGTGAGGTGCTCTTACCAGTTTGTGACTCAGAATCTAAGCTCGAGCACATACAAACAAAGGGGAAAGCAATCTCTTGGTGGCACTCTAGTCTCTCTGTCTGCTCTGGAACAGCAGCCTGGGGGGCCGATAGTTCAAGGGCCTTCTCCGGGTTTAGCTCGCAGCAGTGCCTTCATACCTTTACGTCAAAGCAAGTAGCTTGAGAAGAAATGCTCATGGTATCATGGTATCATGGTGAAAGCAGCAAATGTTGGCAAAATCTCTACAGCACCAACCTTGAAGTTTGCATGGGGCGGCACGGTAGCACATTGGTTAGCACAGTTGCTTCACAGCTCCAGGGTCCCAGGTTTGATTCCCGGCTTGGGTCACTGCCGATGCGGAGTCTTTACGTTTTTCCTGCGTCAGCACGTGTTTCTTCCGGATGCTCCGGTTTCCTCCCACAGTCCAAAGATGTGCTTGTTAGGTGAATTGCTAAATTGCCCATGTGTCCAAAAAGGTTTGGTGGGGTTACAGCGATAGAGTGGAGGTGTGAGTTTAAGTAGGGTGCTCTTTCCAGGGGCTGGTGCAGACTAGATGGGCCGAATGGCCTCCTTCTGCACTGTAAATTCTATGATTCTGTGAGTACCAGGATTCCACCTCCACTCTTTGACCTTTCCTGGGGTTGGGGACACCTTTTCTCAGAGTCCAGACACACCCTGGACTCTGATTCAGGCAGAGACAGCAGTACATTTGGGTCTGGCAGCAATTGAAATACGGTGCCATCATTCTCATCACCTGATGACCCGATTGTCGCCTTTTGCCGACCCCATGTCTTGTGATAAGGAGCAGATCATATATCGATCCTCTCAGTTATTGGTGTAGAGCATGGTGCTGTGGATTGGGGAATTGAATCGGACCTAAATGACGTGAATATTAATCATTTTTGCATGTTACTGTGTATTGTGTTAAGGAAGTGTGCCTCACCTCATACTTCATTGGTTAAATCAAACTTGCTGCAGTGTTTTCCATTTGAATGTTTTGAATATTTATTTTGAAATTTGACGCGCTATCAATTGTACTAAAGACTTGAATTGGTTCAATAGAGGCTTTATTACAGTTAGATATTTGTCCTCCGACTGCAGCTGGTAGAATGGCTGCACAGGAGAACTCATGCATATTTATACGGCTCCTTGTGGGCGGAGCTAGCCGGCAGGGGCTACCGGCGAACCTGTAGTATAGGTACTACTGTACATCCCCTAATACAGGCACACACACAATTACACAGTGGATCACCACATTCACCCCCTGTTAAAAATGAGTCCGGCAGGGGTGGCATGGAACTATATACAGGATTGTGAATTATTTACAGAGGGGAGGGAAAAAAAATATATGTCCATCTTGTGACTAGGTGCCCGTCAGAGGTTAAGTCTGTCCGGTGGTCTGACGGTTCGCTGGGAGCGACGTAACAGTGATGGCGATGTCTGTACAGATGGTGGCGGCGTCGGTGCTGTCGGTGCTGGTGCTGGCGGTGTTGGTGCTGGCCAGTAGCTGGATGACTCCGGGAGCGTGCCGAAATCTTCCTCGTCCTCTAGCGTGGGAAGGGGAAGGAGGGATGGACCTGGTGGGGCTGGTGCTGGGAGCGCGGGTGGCACGTAGGTGGGGAGGTGTGTGGGAGTGGGAGTGGCACCCGAGGGAGCCACGTTCCTGAGCGAGACCGTATCCTGGCGGCTGTCGGGGAACTCCACGTAGGCATACTGGGGGTTTGCGTGGAGCAGGCGTACCCTGTCCACCAAGGGGTCCGCCTTGTGGAGCCGGACATGCCTACGCAGTAGAACCGGTCCTGGAGCTGCAAGCCAAATCGGGAGCGACACCCCGGATGTGGACTTCCTAGGGAAGGTAAAGACACGTTCATGGGGTGTTTTATTCGTGGCAGTGCATAGTAGCAACCGGATGGAGTGCAGTGCATCCGGGAGGACCTGCTGCCAGCGAGCGGCTGGGAAGTTCCTGGACCATAGGGCCAGCTGGACAGCCCTCCAAACCGTCCCGTTCTCCCTCTCTACCTGCCCGTTTCCCCGGGGATTATAGCTGGTCGTCCTGCTGGAGGCGATACCCCTGCTGAGCAGGAACTGACGCAGCTCATCGCTCATGAATGAGGATCCCCTGTCGCTGTGGATGTAGTCGGGGAAACCGAACAGAGCGAATATGGAGTCAAGGGCCTTGATGATGGTGGCAGACGTCATATCCGGGCATAGGATGGCGAATGGGAACCTGGAGAATTCATCGACCACGCTAAGGATATATGTGTTGCGGTTGGTGGAGGGGAGGGGCCCATTGAAATCCACACTGAGGCATTCAAAGGGGCTGGACGCTTTCACCAGGCACGCGCGGTATGGCCGGTAGAAGTGCAGCTTGCACTCCGCACAGACCTGGCAGTCTCTGGTGACTGTCGGTACTTCCTCGACGGAGTAGGGCAGATTGCGGGCTTTGACGAGGTGGTACAACTGAGTGACCCCCGGATGGCAAAGGCTGTCGTGCAGGGCACGGAGCTGGTCTACCTGTGCGCTGGCACATGTACCTCGGGAGAGGGCGTCTGGGGGCTCGTTGAGCTTGCCGGAGCGATACAAGATCTCGTAATTATAGGTGGAGAGCTCGATTCTCCACCTCAAGATTTTATCATTTTTGATCTTGCCCCCGCTGCGTGTTGTTGAACATGAAGGCTATCGACCGCTGGTCAGTGGGGAGAGTGAATCTGCTGCCGGCCAGGTAATGCCTCCAGTGCCGCACCGCTTCAACGATTGCCTGAGCCTCCGTTTCAACAGACGAATGTCGAATTTCAGAGCCAGGGAGGGTGCGGGAAAAGAATGCCACGGGTCTGCCTGCCTGGTTTAGAGTGGCGGCAAGGGCGACATCTGAAGAGTCGCTCTCTACTTGAAAGGGCAGTGTCTCATCTACTGCGTGCATCCGGCCTTGGCTATGTCTGCTCTAATATGGGCGAAGGCATGTTGTGGCTCGGCCGTGAGGGGAAATTGAGTGGACTGTATCAGTGGGCGGGCCTTGTCCGCGTATTGTGGGACCCACTGGGCGTAATAAGAAAAGAACCCCAGGCAGCGTTTGAGGGCCTTGGGGCAGTGAGGAAGGGGAAGCTCCATGAGGGGGCGCATGCGGTGGGGATCGGGCCCCAGGAGTCCGTTTTGGACTACGTAACCGAGGATGGCCAAGCAGTCAGTGCTGAACACACACTTCTCCTTGTTGTAAGTGAGGTTGAGGAGAGATGCAGTGTGGAGAAATTTGGCAAGGTTGGCGTCGTGGTCCTGCTGGTCATGGCCGCAGATGGTGACATTATCTAAGTACAGAAACGTGGCCCGCAGTCCATACTGGTCAACCATTCGGTCCATTTCTCTTTGGAATACCGAGGCCCCGTTAGTGACGCCGAAGAGAACCCTAAGAAATTGATAGAGGCGACCGTCCGCCTCGAAGGCAGTGTATGAACGGTCCAATTTACGGATGGGGAGCTGGTGGTATGCGAATTTAAGGTCAATCATTGAGAAGACCCGGTACTGTGCAATCTGATTGACCATATCAGATATGCGAGGGAGGGGGTATGCGTCGAGCTGCGTGTACCTGTTGATGGTCTGGCTGTAGTCCACGACCATCCTGTGTTTCTCCCCAGTTTTAACCACTACCACCTGGGCTCTCCAGGGGCTATTGCTGGCCTCGATAATACCCTCCCGAAGCAGCCGCTGGACTTCGGACCTGCTGAAGGCCGCGCTGTACCGTCTGCTCCTGGTGGCGACGGGCTTGCACTCCACAGTCAGATTGGCAAAGAGGGAGGGAGGGTCAACCTTGAGGGTTGTGAGGCCGCAAACGGTGAGTGGGGGTAGGGGCCCGCCGAATTTGAGGGTAAGTCTCTGGAGGTTACATTGGAAATCCAGGCCCAGTAAAAGTGTCGCACAGTGATTGGGGAGAACGTACAGGCGGAAACCGCTGAATTCAATGCCTTGTACGGTGAGGTTGACCACACAGAAACCTCGGATCAGGACAGAGTGAGATCCGGAGGCCAGGGAGATCCGTTGGTTGGCGGGATGGACCACGAGGGAGCAGCGCCTTACCATGTCCGGGTGGATGAAGCTACCAGTGCTCCCAGAGTCCAGTAGGCAGGAGAGCACGTGGCCGTTGATTAGTACCGTCGTCGAAGCGGTGGCCAAGTTGTGAGGACGGGACTGGTCCAACGACATGGAGGCAAGCAGCGGGCGGTCGTCTGAGGAGTCCGATGAGGAGCGGCAGCGACCCGGGTCTAGCGGTCCAGTCCCGAGGGGGGGACAAAATGGGGACGTCCGAAGCACCTGTGTGGGAGAAGATGGCGGCGCCCATGCAGCGCACGTTGCGGGCGCGGGGCAAGATGGCGGCACCCACTGGCCGCACGTGGCCACGGGAGCAGAGGATAGTGGCGCCCATTGTGCGATCAGCTGGGGGAAGGGAGCGAAATCGGGCGCGATTGCGGCAACTGTGCGGGCCTGGCACACCACCGCAAAGTGGCCCTTCTTGCCGCAGGATTTGCAGGTGGTGGCGCGGGCTGGGCAGTGCTGGCGGGGGTGCTTCTGTTGGCCGCAGAAGTAGCAGCGGGGACCCCCAGAGTGCGCAGTGTGGCGGGCAGCGCAGGCATATTGCGCAGGAGTGGCCCCAGTCGGGAGGGTCGGTTGCGGCGTCCACGAGGGGTAAGATGGGTGGGCCGTGCGGTGAGCGGGGTAGGACTGTACATCACGAGAAGCGACCGTCATGGAGAGCGCTAAAGCTTTTGTCTCCGTTAGGTCGAGCGCGGCCCCTTCCAGCAGTCGTTGCCGGATGGGGCCCGATGCAAACCCCGTCACGAATGCATCACGCATGAGGAGATTTGAATGTCCCGTGGCCGTGACGGCCTGGCAGCCGCAGTCCCGTACGAGAGGAATAAGGGCCCGCCAGAAGTCTTCAATCGACTCACCAGGTAGTTGTAAGCGAGTGGCAAGTACATGCCTTGGACGTAGTTTTCTTTAAGGAGGTCCATGGCGCCTGCGTAATTCAGCGCATCCTGTATCAGCGGGAACACACTGGAGCTCAACCTTGAGTAGAGAACCTGGATTTTCTGAGCTTCCGTCGGCTCGGGGGTCGCTGAGTTGATATAGGCCTCAAAGCAAGCCAGCCAGTGATTAAACTCCTTTCTGGCGTTTGGCGAGTGCGGATCCAGCTGCAAGTGATCTGGTTTGATCCTGATGTCCATGATGCGGAAATCTAACTGTAATAAATTGATGCGCTATCAATTGTACTAAAGACTCGAATGGGTACAAAAGAGGCTTTATTACAGTTAGATGTTTGTCCTCCGACTGCAGCTGGTAGAATTGCTGCTCAGGAGAACTCATGCATATTTATACTTCTCCTTGTGGGCGGAGCTAGCCGGCAGAGGCTACCGGCGAACCTGTAGTATAGGTACTACTGTACATCTCCTAATACAGGCACACACACAATTACACAGTGGATCACTATAAAATTATTGAAGGTGTGTACAATACTTTACTCAAAGAGAACAGCTTTAAGTATTTTAACTGTGGAACAGAATTTATGAATAGCTCCTTTGGGCCTTTTGGAAGGTTGCGTTTGATGAAACTGTGAGTAGAATCCATAGAATTCCTGCAGTCCTAAAGGAGGCCATTTGGCCATTGAGTCTGCACCGGCCCTTTGAAAGAGCACCCTACTAGACCCACTACCCCCCCCCCCCCCCCCCCCCCCCCCCCCAATATCTCCACCTAACCTGCACATCTTTGGACACTGAGGAGCAATTTAGCAAGGCCACTCCACCTAACCTGCACACTGTGGGAGGAAACCCATCCAGACACGGGGTGAATGTGCAAACTCCACACAGACAGTCACCCAAGGCCGGAATCGAACCCGGCTCCCTGGCGCTGTGTGGCAGAAGTGCTATCCATAGTGCCACTAGAGTACATTTACAATAGCGTTGATCTGACAGATACAGAAATCCCTCAGCATGCTTGTGAGTTTTCCAAAGCAAACTACTGAGAAATCCACACCAGTAGACTTCTGTTTACCCTCTATGAAGTACACATAGCATGAATACACTCACTTAATTGCAGGATGCAGGTTAACGAGAGTCAATGGTTGGGATTTTCCAAACGTGCAGGGAAACACAATGGTTTGAACAATTGAAACCATACAGTTGTTATGCCTGCTAACACTAGCTAAGTAATACAATGTGAAGTTCAATTCCCAGAAAACTAGTTCATTAAATTAATTTTTTCTGCATCAGCTTTTCCAAACAAATCGATACTTACTTTGACCTGTTTGGTCTGTATTAAGCTGTGTTCAGATCCCAAGTATGGTGTGTTAGAGAGCTCTGGGTTTGCCCCACTGTAATTAACCCTTTTCATCATGGCTGATGATAGACTTTAGCCAACTGAAAATGGTTTAAGTATCATTCACTGTAATGGTGTCTGCGATCCGTTTCTATAGGCTGGTGAGAAGGAATATCTTACTGTCCACAACCCAGCATTGCACATGAATGAATCGTGATCAGTGGAAATTGCTTGAAAGTAAGAAAAAATAGAAAAGCTCACAAACCCACATTCTATAATACTGGCTACTTCCTAAATAATCCATTCAGACTGAAGGAGCTGAAATATCTTGGTACCAGGTCAAGTTTGAGTTTGGGCTTTCATCTATTGACCTGTCCTTCAAGGATATCACGTGAATCTCAAATGAAGCTAATTCCATTAATTAAGAGAAGGAAGGTTCCTTGAGCAAAGTGGTCTGAATTTTCCTTCCAGAGGACAACCCAGAGGTTTCATTCAAAATTTCAACCAAAGCCATATTAATTTGCTGATGGCAAGTTACATCCACATATTCCAATCTATTTGAACATGCCCGACCTGTAATCGAGCATTAGTTAGCTTAAACGACTGGAGCTCAAAAAACACTGATCTATATTATATCTGAACCCCCTGCATTTTAAAAATAGAGTTTCATTCAGCCTATTTAAACATCATTTAGGCAAACTAACCATAGCTAATGTTTAAGAACCTGCAATTTGGGAAACTTTTCAATTTTTAATGGGACATATACTTTATTATGGATGAACTCGGCTCAGAATAAGAATAAGAAGATACATTGCCATGAAAGCCTAGTCAAAGAAAGAGAAAATCAGCAGCGGGCCACAGTGATATACATTCAATAGAAAAGCCGCAAAACTATTTTCCTATGTGCTGCGCCCTGAAATCTCGCCGCAATGTTGAGTGATTCCACTCCCCCTCCCACTCTCCCCATCACTGCCCCTCCCTCTTGCCCCCCCCCCCCCCCCATTGAAGAATAACCGAATAATATTTACATTTCAGAATCATTGGCTTTCTTAGGCAGAGATTTGGTCGGACAAAAGGCTTGATGGTCAAGGATCAAGGAGACTCGGATGTGCTGCAGTTAAGAACGTAACTCATCTGAGGCTTAGCAGTACTTTTGGATACAGAATGGGCTTGTGCCTGATCATAGATATGTACATCCCTTTGTCTGGAAAAATCCAGGCCATTGTGTTTACGAATCACGGCTGAGAGAAAACAACAAAGCTGGCTAGTTTAATAATAAGATAAGGGTGGTGGAAGTCCTGAGATCTTGTTTAGAGGTGAGAGAAAGATTAAGAGGACTGTTTTGTACATGTAGCAAGTTATTAAATAATTAAATAGGGTTTAAACAACTTGTGTACATCTGGATTGTGTGGCAGCACGGTAGCATTGTGGATAGCACAATCACTTAACAGCTCCAGGGTCCCAGGTTCGATTCCGGCTTGGGTCACTATCTGTGCGGAGTCTGCACATCCTCCCCGTGTGTGCGTGGGTTTCCTCCGGGTGCTCCGGTTTCCTCCCACAGTCCAAAGATGTGCAGGTTAGGTGGATTGGCCATGATAAATTGCCCGTAGTGTCCAAAATTGCCCTTAGTGTTGGGTGGGGTTACTGGGTTATGGGGTTAGGGTGGAGGTGTTAACCTTGGGTAGGGTGCTCTTTCCAGGAGCCGGTGCAGACTCGATGGGCCGAATGGCCTCCTTCTGCACTGTAAATTCTATGTAATCTCGAGTTTATTCTTGAATTCTAATTTTAAATCTTGTGTGTTAATTCCAAGCATGGCTATATTTAAATGGATCTAAGGAAGAGAACCAAAACTAACGTAATATTACCTCATTTATATCTTTCAGTTAACTTGTTCAAATAACAGATTGAATTCAGCAATCATAGGTCAACATAATGATCATATTTGCTTGAATCAGCCTTTAGATGTTTCTCATAAGAAAGATATTTGATCCTAATTCCACTGAAAGTGACCAAAGACCAAAGCATTTACTGAGGATTGGATGGTATATATAACTTTTTATGACTCTAAACACGGCACCTTCTCATATTAGTTCTGAGTAATATAATGCCACTGTGAAATTTTAAAAAAACTTAAGCACCACAAGGTTTGTATTAAACAAATGTGAAGAACGTGTTTCCAATCATATATTGAATTTATCCACTCTGGATTGCTGGAGGAAATTAGATCAAAGTATTGAATTTGCAAAAAATGTATCCAATAAGTAGACAGATTTTATTGTTAAATAAATGTGAATATTTGCTTTTCATAGGGGTCGTTGGCGATTACATTTTCCAGAAAATGGTTGTTGTATCAGATATCATTCAGATGATTTACCATATGAGATACTGTAAACTCCACCATTATTGCTAATTTTATTGATATTGCTGCAAATCAAAGTAACACAAAAATATTTAAACCTGACCATCATTTTACTTTAAGCACAGGATGATAGCACTACGTCCTGCTGGTAGGCACAGGCTGAACCTCGCTATCGTAGCCAAATAATTGTCCAATCCCATCCTTAATCGAGCAGAGGTCACTGGTCAGCCTGGAATGTGACTCTTTCTCGCTCTAAAACAAGGGCACTGAGGCCAGCAGGAGAATCCACTTATCAGTTTGAATGAAATTAGGGCGCAAATGTTCCAATCAGCTCCAGAGCTGCTGAGTCCGATGTCCTCTAAATGCCAAACTTCCAACATACCAGGATACATCGAAAAGGCCAGACTTTCAAACTACAATGAGGAAGAACTGCCTCAGTGCGGGAACCTTCACAGAACAGTGAAGAGAATCGGTGCAGAAGACACGCTCCCATTTTACAGCACTAGCTACCATAAAGTAAGCTTAAGTATTCAGTATGAATATTAGTGAATGCCGGGTCACTGTCTTGATTTGATTTGATTTCTTATCACATGTAACAAAGTACAGTGAAAAGTATTTTTCTGTGGCCAAGGGAACGTACACAGTACGTACATAGTAGACAAAAAAAAGAATAGCCGACAGAGTACATTGACAAATGGTACATCGACAAACAGTGATTGGTTACAATGTGGAACAAGGGGCCAAACACAGGGCTAAATCGCTGGCTTTGAAAGGAGACCAAGGCAGGCCAGCAGCACGGTTCAATTCCCGTAAAAGCCTCCCCGAACAGGTGCCGGAATGTGGCGACTAGGGGCTTTTCACAGTAACTTCATTCGAAGCCTACTTGTGAGAATAAGCAATTTTCATTTTTTCATTTCAAATGCATGAGCAAGAGCAGCATAGGGCATCATGAATAGTGTTCTTACAGGGAACAGATCAGTCAGAGGAAGAGTAGTTGAGGAGTCTAGTAGCTGTGGGGAAGAAACGGTAATTCAGTTCATCGGGACGGGCAGCATGGTAGCACAGTGGTTAGCACAGTTGCTTCACAGCTCCAGGGTCCCAGGTTTGATTCCGGCTTGGAGTCTGCACGTTCTCCCCATGTCTGCATGGGTTTCCTCCGGGTGCTCCGGTTTCCTCCCATTGTCCAAAGACGTGCAGGTTAGGTGGATTGGCCATGCTAAATTGCCCTTAATGTCTAAAAAAAAGTTACGTGGGGTTACTGGTTTACAGGGTTACGAGGATCAGATGGAGGTGTGGACTTAAGTGGGGTGCTCTTTCCAAGGGCCGATGCAGACTCGATGGGCCGAATGGCCTCCTTCTGCATGTAAATTCTATGATATGGTTCTATGAAGAAGCCGTTCCTATGCCTAGATATGCGTGTCTTCAGACTTCTGTATCTTCTGCCTGATGGAAGGGGCTCGAAGAAGGCAAAGCCTGGGTGGGATGGGTCTCTGATAATGCTGTCTGCCTTCCTGAGGCAGCGGGAGGTGTAGACGGAATCAATGTGAGGGTGGCACTCCACACTCAGTGTGGAGTTTGCACATTCTCCCCGTGTCTGCGTGGTTCTCACCCCCACAGCCCAAAGATGTGCAGGGTAGGTGAATTAGTTACGCTAAATTGCCCTTTAATTGGAAAAAAATAATTGGATACTCTACATTTATTTTTTAAAAATGAATGTTAATGAATGAATAAGTGGGTAGGGTGGGTTAGGTAAGTGGGTTGGTTGACAGATGGGTAGGTTGGTGTGTGTAGGAGTCTCAGGGGGTAGTTGGGTCGAGTCAGGAGTGGTTGTCAGGGTGGGGGCTGTGTTCTGGTTGGTGGGGTCTAGTTCAGTCAGGTCGAGGGGATAGTTGGTTTGGGGGCGATCAGGGCAGGTCGGGGGGGGGTGTTAGTGTGAGTGATTGGGGGTGGAGGAGGGGCGGAGGTCAGTTGTATAGCTACCCAGGAGTTGGGCTAGGAATTTTCAGCCCAACATTTCCTGAGTAACTATTCAAATAGTTTGAATTTTCCTACTTTAACTCAGAGTTGGAAACTTTCTCGGAGGTACCAGGGGCCAGGGGTATTCTCATTGGAAGTCCACATTTCCCAGGCAGTTCAGTGCATCAGGACAGACAGCACAGTGGCATAGTGGTTAACAGTGCTGTCTCACAGTGCCAGGGGCCTGAGTTCGATTTCCGCCTTGAGTGTCTGTGTGGAGTGTGCATGTTACTCCCGTGTCTGCGTGAGTTTCCTTCGGGTGCTCCGGTTTCCTGCACAGTCCAAAGGTGTGCAGGTTAGGTGGATTGGTCGTGATCAATGCGCGGGATTAAGGGGATTGGGCGGGGAGTGGGCCTAGCTAGAGTGCTTTTTCGGAGGGTCGATGCAGATGCAATGGGCCAAATGGCCTCCTTCTGCACTGTAGGGATTCTATGGTACCTCCGCGGGTCCCAATGCGTATGTTGGATCAGCCGTGATCCCTAACCTACAATAACTACCAGTGCAGCAATAACTCAATTTTAAAATTCTCATTCTTGTTTTCAAAACTCCATGGATTTGCACCTTCCTAGAGCACGACAGCCTTCTGAGATGTCTGTGCTGAACGATTTCTAGCCCCTTGCACATCCTCAATTTGTATTACTCCACCATCAGCTCCTGGGGGTGGCAAGGGGCACAGAATGTACTCAGGGTGAGGGTCTTTAATGTCCCTATCCTCATCCTCAGCAATCTACCTGTCATAGACGCATCTGACCATGACAGTATCAGTAGGAGTGACCACTGCACAATCCTTGAGGAGACAACGTCCCGTCTTCACATGGAGGATACCCTCTATCTTGTTGTGTGGCACTACCATCATGCTAAATGGGATAGATTTCAAACAGATCTAGCATCTCAAAACTGGGCATCCATGAGGTGCTGTGGGCCATCAGCAGTAGCAAAGGGCCATCAGCAGCAGCAGAATTGTACTCAGCAACAATTTGTAACCTCATGGCTCGGTATATCCCCTGCCCTACCATTACCACCAAGCTGAGAGATCAACACTGGTACAACAAAAAGTGCAGGAGAGCATTCCAGAAGCAGAACCAGGCATACATAAGAATTAGGTGTTAATCTGGTGAAGTTGCAACACAGGACTATTTGCATACCAAACAGTGGAAGCAGCACATGATAGATACAGCTAAGCAATTCCACAACCAATGGATCAAACTTAAGCCCTGAAGTCCTGCATCATCCAGTCGTGAATAATAGTGGACAATCAAGCAGCTGACTGGAGGAAGAGTCTTTGCAAATATCCCCATCCTCAATGGTGGGGAAGTCCAGCACGTCCATTTAAAAGACAAGACTGAGGCATTTGCAACCACTTTCAACCAGAAGTGCCAATGGATGATCGATCTCAGCCTCCTCCTAAGGTCCTCAGTATCACAGATGCCAGTCTTCAGCTAATGCAATTCACACCATGTGATATCAGGAAACAGCTGAAGTCACTGGAGACTGGAAAGACTATGGGCCCTGCCAACAATCCAGTAATAATACTGAAGACTTGTGCTCCAGAAATTGCTGTGCCCCTAACCAAGCTGTTCCATTTCAGCTGCAACATTGACATCTACCCAGCAATATACAAGGTTGACCAGGTGTGTCCTGTCCACAAAGAGTAGGAAAAATCCAACCCGGCCAATTACCGCTCTACCAGTCTACTCTCAATCATCGGTAAAGTGATGGAAGTTGTTGTCGACAGAGTCATCAAGCGACGCTTACTCAGCAATAACCTGCTCACTGACACTCAGTTTAGGTTCCACTTGGACCACTCAGCTCCTGACGTCATTACAGCCTTGATTAAAACATGGACAAAGGAGCTGAACACAAAAGGTGAGATAAGAGTGACAGCCATTGACATCAGAGCAGTGTTTGACTGAGTGTGACATCAAGGAGCCCTAACAAAACTGGGGTCAATAGAAACCGGGGGGGACTCTTCACTGGTTGGAGTCACAGCTACATCAAAAGAAGATGCTTCTGGTTGTTGGAAGTCATCATCTTAGTCTCAGGACATTGCTGCAGGAGTTCCTCAAGGTAGTGTCCTAGGCTCAACCATCTTCAGCTGCTTCATCAATGACGTTCTATCATAAGGTCAGAAGTGGGGATGTTTGCTGATAATTGCGCAATGTTCAGCACCAGTTGCGACTCCTGAGAGACTGATACAGGCCGTGTCTATATACAGCAAGACCTGGACAACATTCAGGCTTGGTCTGCTAAATGACAAGTAACATTCATGCCACACAAGTGGCAGGCAATGACCATCTACAACAAGAGAGGATCTAACCTCCTCTCCTTGACATTCAATTGTATTATCATCACTGAATGCCCCCACTATTGACATCCTGGGTGTTACCATTGGCCAGAAACTGAACTGGACTATCCATATAAATACTGTGGCTACAAGAGCTGATCAAAAACTGGCAATTCTGCAATGAGAAACTCACCTCCTGATTTCCCAAAGCCTGCCCACCATCTACAAGGCACAAGTCAGGGGGGGTGATGGAATACTCTCCATATGCCTGGATGTGTGCAGCTGCAACAACAACCCAGAAGCTCGACACAATCCAGGACAATGCAGACCGTGTGATTGGCACCCCATCCACCACCTTAAGGATTCACTCTCTCCATCATCAATGCTCAGTAACATTAATGTGTACCATCTATAAGATACACTGCAGCAACTCCCCAATTTGTCAACACGTTCCAAACCCAGAGCCTCTACCACTAAAAGGACAAGGCAGAAGAGGCATAGGAACTCCACCAGCTGTAATTCCCCTCCAAGCTACACACCATCCTGATTTGAAACTGCATTGCTGACCCTTCACTTGAGCTGGGTCAATATCCTGGAACTCCCTTCCTGGGCACTGTATGTGTACAAGTCCTACATGGACTGTAGCAGTTCAAGAGGTAGCCATGACTTTCACAAGGACAGTTAGGGATAGGCAATAAATGTGGCGACATCCATACCCCATTAACTAATTTCAAAAGGAAACTCAAGAGGCTGCTACCAATTGGCTCCGAGGGTAAACACCTTTGTTCTCAGTAGAACAATCTAAGCCTTTTTTTTAACCTTGAACAATCAAACCACGCAGGCTTACTGTCAGGTAGACTGCAGAACAGTTCCATGAGACCTCTCATCACCCCTTATTTTAAATCTACAGTCCAAAAATATAATAATCCCATAAACTTCATAATTATAACATACGGTTTTGTACAATCATAGAATTTACAGTGCAGAAGGAGGCCATTCAGCCCATTGAGTCTGCACCGGCTCTTGGAAAGAGCACCCCACTTAAGCCCACACCTCCACCCTATCCCCGTAAACCAGTAACCTAAAGGGGCTGGTTTAGCACAGTGGGCTAAACGGCTGGTTTGTAATGCAGAACAAGACCAGCAGCACAGGTTCAATTCCCGTACCGGCCTCCCCAAACAGGCGCCGGAATGTGGCGACCAGGGGCTTTTCACAGTGACTTCATTGAAGCCTACTTGTGACAATAAGCAATTATTATTATTTAGCATGGCCAATCCACATTTAAATTTTTAACATTTATTCACAGCATGTTTTACAAAGTCCCTTAATGGGGAACTTCGATGTTCATACGTTCCAGTAAACAGTGGCTAAGTGTGAGCTTGGTTTACAGCACTCATGCTGCTTTGCCAGAAGATTGGCTTTCAAGCCCACTATGGACTTGAGCACATAAATTAGGCTGACACAAAGGCACATTACTTTGGGAGTGCTGTATTATCAGAGTTCTCGTGTTTCCAATGAAATATTAAACTGAGAGCCAATCTGCCTGCCCCTGTTGATATAAAAAAAATCTCATGGCACTTTGTTTTGAAAAAGAGCAGGGCATTCTCGCCAAGTAATTTGTTAGTTGCAAAGTGCTTTGGGTCGCCCAGAGGATGTGACAAGGGACAATATAAATGCAAGTCCTTTCTTTAACACGGAGTTAATCAAGCAATTTCTACTGTAATGAGCCATAATAACAACTTGAAATACCTCAGGATTGACTCTCTGCATGCTGCCCATCTTATCAGATTTTTCCAAGCAATGTGTCTGACCTCATTTTTGGCAATACGTTATGTGATAAAATGAGTGGAAAATTAAAAGACCTGAGTTTGAACAGCAGAAAAAGTGATTATAATGTCAGTGCAAGGTAAATACGAGACTATATGCAAGGATGCCTCTCTTTAATGTTGATTTCCAAATCATCAAATTTATAATGAAAATCACTTTATACTCCTGACAATTATAACCGCAAGTTATTTCCAATTTATAGTGCCAGTGGTTGGGTAGTTGTAATTAAGAAGAGCAGCCTGCATTGAACCACAAAGTACGTCCACTCGTATTTTAACAAGAGATATTTTGGCCGGGATTTTCCGCCGGCGTGATTCTCCGTTATGCCGGCGCCCGGGAGTTTTCCGACACCGTGGGACTGCCCCACAATGTGAAACCCCATTGACCGGCTGGCATAATGGAGTATCCCGCCAGCCAGTCGGGGCAGAAATGTGGCGTGGCAGGGTGGAGAATCCAGGCCTTTATCTTTGCTATTTTTATGTTGTTTTTAGCAGCTACACATAAAAATCTAACTGGGGTGCCATTGGTAGCAGACACAATACTCTTAATTATATGCGACAATTCACACCTTTTTAACCTGTGATTATCCCTCTCTCCAGTCACTCTGTCTGGACCTGTAAAGAATTAATTACCTGCAAAGACTGGCATTAAAAATATCGTCTTGCATCATTGACTGTCTATATATATGTTTCTAGAACCCACCTCTTCGTTCACCTGAGGAAGGAGCTGCGCTCCGAAAGCTAATGCTTCGAAACAAACCTGTTGGACTTTAACCAGGTGTTATAAGACGACTTACTATTAATACTTGACCTGACCTTGAGAAACTCAGTTGTATCACAAACATTGCTTTGTGAGTCTCTCCAACAATCGCTGGGTTACCAGACAAAAGTAAAAGATGAACAGCCCCCCTTTTGGTGATGTGGATTGTGGGCCTTGGAATTAACTTGGAGTGGCATAAGAAAGGAAAGTAAAGAAGGAGGAGCTCCATATGGGTGTACTGCCCCAAAGAGCATCTTTAATTTGTAAAAACATATGAGATTCCAAGAGAATAAGTAGGAGATGTCAGTATCGATGGTTTGGTTGAATTGGTGGGCAAGAAGCAGATGGAATTCAATCCAGAAAAGTGTGAGTTAATGCATTTGGGGAGAGCAAACAAAGCGGAGAAATTCTCAACACATGGGAGGAAATTGGGAGGGGTAGAGGAAGTGAGAGATCTTGGAGTGCATATCTCCTGGTCCTTGAAGGTGGATAAGGTGGTAAAGAAAGCATTTGGGATGATTTCCTTTATTGGACATAGAATACCTTGTAGGGATGTAATGCTGGAACTGAATAAAATGTTGGTTAGGCCACAGCTGGAGTTTTGTGCTCAGTTCTGCTCACCATGTTATAGGAAGGACATAATTGCTCAAAAGAAAGTATCGAGGAGATTTACAAGAATGATGCCCGGGCTTGGAAATTGCAGTTATGACGAGAGATTGGATAGGCTAAAGTTGTTTTTCTTGGAACTGGGGAGACTAAGGGTTGATCTGATTGAGTTGCACAAGATTAAAAGAGGCTTAAATACAGTAGATATGAATTCCCTATTTCCCCCAGCATAGAGGTCAATTACCAGGGGATACATATTTAAGGTGAATGGTGGAAAGTTTAGAGGAGACATGAGGAAAAACGTCTTCACCCCGAAAGCAGTGGGTGTTTAGAATTCGCAGCCTGCTTTGGTGGCAGAGGCAAAAACCCTCAACTCATTTAAAAGGCAACTGCAAGGTTACAGACCAGGTACTGGATGGTGGGATTAGAATGGGCAGCTCGGCCGGCACAGTTACAATGGGCTGAATAACCTCTTTCTGTGCTGTAACCTTCCTTTGGTTCTCTGCCCCTTTCTATTCCATGGAGTGGTCGGCTTCATAAAAGGTGGCTAAGTGAGCTGAAGTTAGATCTTACTGTACATTTCCAGTCTGATCTACAGGCTACTCAGGAAAGTAATGGGCACAACAAACTTGCTTCACTTTTTTGTCGTAAGTTTAAGAAAACCCTGCAAAAAAAGTAAATTCTCAAATATTTTCCAGTAGTTTAATTAATGAATTTTATTCATGAATGCTGTTTCTCAAGGTGAGGATGTTAACATTGGAATTAGGAATGCTGTCAAAGACGTGACCTATTCATAACTTTAAGCATGGACTGTGCTCGTATGGAAACTTCTGGAACTGACTTTTATTTATTTAAAATGGTAGCCAAGGGGGTCAAGGGACCTTTGCAACTTCAAAAGAGTCTATCAAGCTTCCAGAAAGTTCTGAGTTTAATAACCATGGGTGGGAGAATGTCCACTTGAATGACACACCCAGACGGAACCTGTTTGTGGAATTCACAGCTGCTCTTTTTTGATGCTTACCCAAATACAGAATCAATGGACCTCTATCTCCAGGTTTGTAATGTAACAAAGGAAAGCCGATGAGACCAGTTATCCACAATTGAAATGTAAAAGACGATTTATCTCCTATTTTATAGCAATGGCCTTTTAGCTTTTGTGTGGACATTGGCCATTCACCACATGACTGTAACTGGCTTTTGAGGCTAAATGATTTGTCATCCCAAGACGTCGGCTGCAGGATGATATAGATTGGGACCTGAATTTTAATGTTGGGTGACGTTTAGAAAGGAGTTAGGAAAAGTTGGAGGGTTGGCTCTGTTAATTAATTGTGGTATTAACCTTGTAGAGATGAATGACCGAAGGTCAGGAAACGAGGATTTAGAAGATGTTTGGGTCAAGATGGGAAATGATAAAGGCAAGAAGTCACTTATAGGAATGATATTCAGGCCACTAATTATAATTACAAGATAGAACATAGTATAACAGAAGAGATAATGGGAGCCGGTCAAAAATTAAAGCAAAAATCACAGAGAAATATAATCTACATATAGATCGGAAACAAAAGATGAGCCAAGGTAGCATAGATGAGGAATTCATGGAATGCTTTCAGGATGGTTTCTTAGAACAATGCATTCCAGAGCCAACAAGAAAGCAGGCTATGTTGGACCTAGTTTAAGCAATAAGATAGGATTAATTGATAACCCCATAGCAAAGACATCCATTGGTAGCAGTGATCATAATATGATTGAATTTTACATTCATATTGAGAGAGATAAGAGCGTGTCCAAGACTAGACAATGGAAACAGAGGGCGGGATTCTCCCGCACTTGGCGCGATGGCCTGACGCTGGCTCCAAGAGCAATGCGAACCACTACGGCATCGGGCCACCCGGAAGTTGCGGAATCCTCCGCACTTCCGGGAGCAAGGCCAGTGCTAGAGGGGTTGGCACTGCGGCAACCAGTGCCGAAGGGCCGCCGTGGTCCCGCGCATGCGCAGAACCGCCAGCGTGTTCTAGCGCATGCGCAGAACTGCCAGCGTGTTCCTGCACATGCGCAGGGGGTTCTTCTCCACGCCAGCCATGGTGGAGCCCGACAGAGGCCGGCACGGAGGGAAAGAGTGCCGCCACAGCACAGGCCCGCCCGCATATCGGTGGGCCCTGATCATGGGCCAGGCCACCGTTGCCCCCCCCCCCCCCCCCACGGCCCCCCGAGGACCCCGCTAAATGGCCGACAAGCCAGGTCTCGCTGTGATGGACCATGTCCATTTTACGCCGGCGGGACTGGCCGAAAACAGGCGGCTGCTCGGCCCGTTGGGGCCTGGAGAATTGCCCGAGCGCTGCCAACGGCCTCCACCGGCACGGCGTGATCCCCGCCCCTGCCCGAAAACCGGCACCGGAGAATTCGGCAGCCAGCGCAGCGGGGCGGGATTCACGCCGCCTCCCGGCGATTCTCCGACCCGGCGGAGGGTCAGAGAATCCAGCCCAGACTCTTTGAATGTTTTCAAGGCCGGGGTAGATTGTTTCTTCCGGTAAGGCCAGGGTACATTCAGATCAGCCATGATTTAATTGAATGGTGGAGCAGGCTCAAAGGGCTGAGTGGCCTAATCCTGTTCCTAATTAATTTGTTCATAACAGATCGGAGGCAGTCTACAGAAGAACACTTGTTGCAGGATACTAGCTGCAGATAAAGGCAATTATCTGCCTTAAAACTGGCGACTACATCTTCAAAGTTTCCCAACCTAATTCCTAGAAGTCCACCCATGAAGAAATTTGGCCTCCTGATAAGAAAGCTATGAGTCCCTAACTTCATGAGCCACTGAACATTTGTCTCTTTGAAAGAATGTTGCAATAATTCTAATAACCGACTCCAGCTATTTGAACTCAGCACAACAACAATTTAGGAGCAGAAAGGATCTCCTTTTATCATAGAATCCAAAAAGACTGTATTCTGAGCTCGACATGTGAATTGTTAACCATGTCTTTGGTTTAGTATTTGTAGAAGTGCACTATCTTCTTTAACTGTATCTTTCTTGAATATGTGGTGTGAGTCCCATAGCACCTAGATTTTTCTGGTTGAGTGTGTAAAGAGATAATCCTCTTTATTTAAAACCCACAAAAGTCTGCTGCTGTTACTTTAAGTTGACCACTTGCTAACAGAGGCTTGGAAATACACACGTCTACCTTTTCAAAGAAAGTATCACACTGATTATGGACAGAACGGAATGGGAGTTTTCAGTTTAGCTATCCTCACCTATCATTAACAAATACCTTCCACTGTTAGATCAGCAAATAGTTCAGAATCAAATATATAAGCTAATTTTATGAAGTCTCAATCACAGCAGCTGAGGCCCTCGCCAGATGCACTACTTTGTAAAACCGTTCTATAAAGCACAATTGTAACTGCTTAAAGGGGGGCAGGTTTGGGTGCAGGCGGTAGGTTTTAAAGCTAAAAAATGGTGTCAGGTCAGGAACCTTATACAACCCCGTCCAATTCCAAGTTTAACCTGAGTGTGTTTGCTTGTGAGAGGGGGAACCTCTGGGTCTACTGGTAAGTAATTGAAATACAGAAAGAGACAATGAACTTAATTTAATATAGCATTCCGGCTTTAATTACGCAGAGCATGGGTTTCCGGAGCTATGTAGCCATGGTCAGTGAGCTGAGAGCATAACATGTGTTACGGCAGTGAAACTGACACAGCCGGGAAGGCTGCAGTGAAACTGGCAGGCTGGGAAGTCTTCAAACAGTGAAACTGACCAGCCCCGGCCCTGCCGAGGTGAAAGACTCACCGCACTTCCTCCGAGAGAGTACTCTCACCGCTTGATAGGTGGTTCTAACCTCTAGAAAGTCAGTTCACCTTGTCTTGGACTTCATTCACCTTAATGGGGGCAGCATGGTAGCATTGTGGATAGCACAATCGCTTCACAGCTCCAGGGTCCAGGTTCGATTCCGGCTTGGGTCACTGTCTGTGCGGAGTCTGCACATCCTCCCCGTGTGTGTGTGGGTTTCCTCCGGGTGCTCCGGTTTCCTCCCACAGTCCAAAGATGTGCAGGTTAGGTGCATTGGCCATGCTAAATTGCCCTTAGTATCCAAAATTGCTCTTAGTGTTGGGTGGGGTTACTGGGTTATGGGGATAGGGTGGAGGTGTTAACCTTGGGTAGGGTGCTCTTTCCAGGAGCCGGCACAGACTTGATGGGCCGAATGGCCTCCTTCTGCACTGTCAATTCTATGAAATATGCACTTCCCCCCTTTCACAACAGTATGGGAGCAGTTTATGCAGCTCTATATTGCACCTCTGATGAGGAACAAGAGGACCGGCACAGGCAGCAACGCCAGCTGCCTTTTCCTCAGCCACATGTCATTCCACAGGATAGAAAGCGTGCGTGCAGCAATCCAGCGATTCCCCCATCACAGGGTTGGCAGGCAGGTTTGCTCTCAACATGTCAGTGCCTCAGGAGGCTCAACCTTTCACAGCACATTATAGCTGACATCTGCAGTCTCCTCAAAGGCACCTTCTTCCCAATGGGCACATATTGCCAGTGACCACCAAGGTGAAGGCTTGGCCTCTAATTAGAGGCTGCCCAATCCTGCCTGGGTTCACTGCCTCTCTCTGGAGTTCTGTGCTTTGTCTCCTGCAAGAAGAGAAAGCAAAGAGATGTGAATATTAGAAATAGATTGTTTGGTGAGGAAGGACGGGCAACATTTGTGGACGGTGGGTGTGAGAGAGCAGAAAAAAGAATGTGCTGCCGTTCAGGTATGGATGTGAGGCGATGGCAGGAGAGAGAGGAATAAGTAGAACTGCAAAGTGTGAGGAATGCTGTGCTGGAGAATGCTGGACAAGTCTGTGGGGGCTTGGCAGCTGGAAGTGTTAAGCCAAAAAATTTTCCACCCTCCTGAGGTTATTGATCCTCTTAGTGTACTGTCTCCAGTTTGGAAGGGCCACACTCCTGCTGCCACTCCCCTAGCCATTTCCATGCATGTCTGCTTGGATTTTGAGGCTGGCTTCTTCCTCCTATCCTAGGAAAATCTTACCTTGTTTCAGTTCCTCAGATCCTATAGGGAAACCTTCAGATAAGGGTCTGAGACATAGGTGGGGTAAGGCAGCCTCCGCAAGGTTCTATTCCATTCTGTGGGTGCTGAAACCTCAGGAATTAATGGAGCCAATCTGACCCCTGACATATGTCCAGGCACTGCACATTTTTAACTAAACAGAAGCTTGGGGGAACATCCCCTGTGGCAATGCTTTGGTCAATTAGAGTTGACTTGTCCGGTTTGAATTTAAACAAAACCTGGGAGTTAACTCTTCCCTGGTGATTTCCCCACGGCAACATCTCTCCCAAACAGAGTTCACTTACCAACCAATCAGCACCCTTTTCTCATCCAGCATAAATTGGTGTTCCCAATGAAATTTGGTATTTTTGCATCTGCTCTGATGAGTGCAAAATTGAAAAGCCTCGACAGCATGGCGCTTTTTCCAGCAATACTCAAGTTTCGTACTACCAATCAGCTAGTAAATGCAAGTGTAACAGTAGACAGGATTGGAAACCTCTGTATGGATTGAACTTTCTGTTAAATTTTATTTATTCATTCAAGGCAGCACCTTTTCCCAATTAGCACTCCATAAGAATCAAACCACACAAAGTATCTGATTAACTTTTATGTATTTTGGTTCCGTGTGTTTTGACTGATGTTTTCCAAAGATATGTTCAGTGGAAAATATGACACATTCAAAAGAATTCACTTGGATGACTGAGTGAGATCAACTGACATTTCGGTAATGTAGCCAGTGCTGTAGCAATATTTCACCATTCTGCCTGTTTGATAACAACAATGTTATTGGCACTGGAATCATCAGAAATAAAGATCATTGTGATGCTGCATTTTGCTGAAGCAGTTACATGTTTTGGGATGCATCTTTGGGCTGTCAGTCCCTCATTTCATAGATTATCATAGAATTTACAATGCAGAAGGAGGCCATTTGGCCCATCGAGTCATTTACTGAGTTCTGAAAATTTTATCACGTAATAAAGAACCAAATGGAAATGCAAGGCAGAAAAACATGAAGAAAAGGCATTTCACACATACTGCCATAAGCTGCTTTCCTTGTGGTACTGGGGGATCTGGAACAGATATAGCTAATAGGATAGATGGTGAAATACCAAAAACAGCAAGAAAAAAACAATCATAAAGAGGCAGAAAAATGTTACCGCTAATCACAATTCTGTGCAACTGTGGTTTTGAAATGAAATATTAGCAGTGAGATTCTCTCAGTGTTCTGGTTGGCATTAACAAAATGTTGGTAGACTTGTTGCATGTTTCTTATTAAAGTATAAAGTGTCAGATGGATTTAGAAAAAATATATAAATTGTGGTAGATTTTGGTGTTCCACGTTAGGGCAGTCACCAAAAGAAAGGAATAGTTTAGATTAAAATTGGAATTCTCTACATCTGCTTAACTTGGTAAAGCCAATGATTTGTTATTAATCTTTCATTTTTGGACAGGACATGGACAAAATTCAAGAATCTGCGAAACAAGGAGCTTCAATCATCGATTCATTAACAAAGCAGCGAAGCCCAGCTCTAATTGGACAGCTCCTTGTGGCTTGACTGCAGTCACTAACTGGATTTCTTCAATCGCAGATGTTGTGATGTCTGAATACCGGGTGAAGGAACATACTGCCCTCTGATGGTGGCTGTGAAAAACTGCAAGCATGCACTGTCAACTTTGTCTCAGGAAGCTAGAAACAGGACAAGAAATCTAGTTTAGAGCGATACGGTGCTCTCAAAATTTAGGATCCGGAGTTACTCAGATCAACGATATGAAGTTTACTTATCTGTTACTGTTCACCTTGCATTTAACAGGCTCTGTTCATTGATGGCCCATGTGAGAATCAATTGTGATTCTGCTGACCCTGAACTTTATGAGTGCAATACTTACAAAAGAAATGCCACCCCATAACTTCAAAAAAGAGGCCTCTTCCCACCAGCAATATAAAATTACTTGGAATACAGCCAGACAGTACATTATATTAATGGAGGTACAAAAACCTGAGGAGAAGCTCATGCAGGCGAGCTGTCATTATGATTTAAATGTTGAGTTTTGTTTTTAAATAAATGTCTGGTAACTACATTTCCACAAGATTACAGTACGGTGTTTTAAAGATACCAGGAGCTGGATTTCTTTTTAAATTGCTGTTCTAATCAGAGAATTAAAAGCAGTGGGGAAATAAATTTAAAAAAAATAAATTTAGAATACCCAATTAATGTTTTCCAATTAAGGGGCAATTTAGAGTGGCCGATCCCTGCACATCTTTGGGTTGTGGGGTCGAAACCCACGCAAACATGCGGAGATTGTGCAAACTCCACACGGACAGTGACCCAGAGCCGGGATCGAACCTGGGACCTCAGCGCCGTGAGGCAGCAGTGCTATCCACTGCACCACCGTGCTGCCCGTGGGAAAATAAAATGACAGTAAGTTGCAAATTAAAAGTTTCTCGGTACTGATTCCTACCACATTAACAATATTTCCATTTCAGTCCCTCTCAATTTAATGGAGAAAATCAGTCTCAAGTGTAGCATTTGAACTGTCTTTTGGTGACCGCAATAAAATTGGTGCCTCTTGGATTGTGCAACTCCCCTGTTTGTATTCCTGGGAAGCTGCTTCAAAACACAAAATAATTATCTCTCACTTTCCCAAAATGCTGTCCTCCCTGAACTTTTTCACTACACTACTGGGTGGCACAGTGGCACACTGGTTAGCATTGCTGCCTCATAGTGCCAGGGAGCAGGGTTCAGTTCTCAGCCATGGGTGACTGCCCTGTGTGGAGTTTGCACATTCTCATTGTGTGTGTGAGGGTTTCCTCCAGATGCTCCCACAATCTAACGATGTGTAGGCTAGGTGGATTGACGGTGTTAAAATGCCCATTAGCGTCCAAAAGGTTGGGTGGGGTTTCAGGGATAGGGTGAGGGCAAGACCTAGTTAAGGTGCTCTTTCAGAGGGTCGGAGCACACTTTATCGGCCAGAAGGCCTCATTTTCCACTGTAGGGATGTTATGATAGTGCTCTTTGCGCCACTGCTGAACTCATTCGCACACGATATGTATACGCAAAGGCCGGCTCAATTTTTAAAAATGTAATTTGCCTTTTTTTGCATGCAAGTAACAAAACGGACAAGAGTAAGTAGCCAAATAGCAACCAAGAGATATGGAAAGTAGAAGAAGGACTGGGTAGAGGGTCAGAAAGAGATAAAAGGAAAAGGGGTATACACTGAAAAAAATAGGAGATCCAGAAAACAAGAGATGGAATTAGGAAGAAATCCAGAAATTGGACAAAACTAATGAAAGAAAATCAACAAAAGGTCCAGACACAATAGGTAAGAAGAGATGCAATGAGGCAACATTGGCAATGGGAAAGCAAGAGAAATGTCCCAAGAAATGGGAAGAGCAAAGGCAAAAAAGAGTTTTGAAGTGATCCAACAAGAAGCCAGATGAAGGTAAAGATCTGAAATTAATGTAGTTATCATTTCTACTGCAATGTTATCGCTTCATCTGGATTGTAAACATTTAAGTGTTTGGATGCGATTTATTTCTTTGATTTACTGTCTTATTTGGTACAGGTAGATCAAAGAATTCAATCACCTATGATATTTTACAGAATTACAGTATTATAGTAAAGATGGTATCATAGAAGAGAAACCTAATAACAATAATCACAGGGCATTCGAAGCAACATTACCCCTATCCATTTCCTCCTCACTTCATCTACAAGCTTTCACTTTTACGCAGGCACCAATTTAAAATCCAATAGATTTAAAAACCTGTATATTATTAACATTCTTTTCTAATACCTTTCATCCGTGCCGAGCTAGAAAACTGGCAACACTTTCTGACACTTGTGGAAACACCGTTATGCCTGGCCCTCCCCCACCTGCTCACAACAAAAGGCCAACAGACTGCAAACAATCTTAAGTATGGGTATTATGATGAGGAGGAATTAGTCTGAGAGTGCAGCAGGAAAGCTAAGTTGCAGATTCCTCAGTGAGTTTAAAATTTTAAAATGGGAAGTTCGATCCCAGCTCTCCTCCAATCTACCCACTTCTGGTTTTAAGGGGGGGTGAAAGGGAGGAATGCTGGGGTAACCAACCCATTCTGAGGAGGTGGATTGTTCACTATAACATAGGTCACCTTCATTTCTTCTATTCTTCAGCAATGAAATAAGGTGTTTCAGTTCCAGCAGGTGAGGGCTTTATTGTACTGCTTGAGGATGAGAAGGGACAGATGTTCTTTCCCCTGGCTCACATGCAAACTCATTTATTTGATTATGCCCCAGTGATCTCCCACCTCGACAGCTCCCCAAAGTGATTGAACCACGCTGAAGATCGCAAATCTTCCCCGACCCTCTTGACCTAAACCCCAAACACCCTGATCTCTCCCCAAGCTCCCAATCCAAACTCCAAAGGTTCCAGATCAAAGCAAAATCACTGATCCAAAGGACTTAAGTGCAGACCCGATGGGCCGAATGGCCTCCTTCTGCATTGTACGCTCTATGTTCTAAATCCCAAAGACCCAGATCTCTCCCCGACCCCTGCGAGCCAAAACCCAAAGACCCTAACTCTCCCCGACCCCCTAATCCAAACCCAAAGACCTCTCGTCACTAGCCAACCCTCTGGATCGATTCCCAAAGACTGTGGACTCAGCTTAATGCTCCCAATCCTCGGCCCAAATACCTCAGTCTGCTCCCTGCCTAATAAGGAACCAGCATGTCAAGCTATTTGGCAGGAAACCTATGAAAATATTTACAATGGGCCTTGCCAAACCAACACTTTCCTGTTTTTCCCATTCCTTTATCCTCCCCCACACCCCACCCTGTTCCCACCTCAAACTTCTTCTCGGAGCCAGTGATTTAATCAATGTGTTACATAGCTGGAAATATGCAAACATGTTAGAACAGATGGTATCAGAAGACAAGGAGGTGGTGTGACAGTTTTTACTAACTGTTAAGGCACAAGTGAGAGACGTTAAAGATTTATCATGGAGAAGCTGGAGTTCTTCCCAATCAATTTTGCATGATAGAAACATAGCAAATAACAGCAGGAGGAGGAGGCCAGTCAGTTATTCGAGCCTTGTCCACCACTCATAATGATCATGGTTGATCATCCAACTCAATCACCTGATCCTGCCTTCCCCTTGTGGTGTTCTTTGTGTTGCTTGTTTCAGGATGGCTGGCATAGTGTTCACAAAGACCACAAAACAACTTGAACTTAAACAAAGCTATAAATTTATTAACACTACCAACTTGGATTCGATGCATACTCTAAAAGAATACACAGTTGGTTAATAACATCTTACCTACACTCATCTAATCTCACTGTTGGTTTAAACTATGATCTGCACTCACTTACACTATCAATACTCCTGACTTTCTTGAGCTAACACTCTCCCACAAGGCTTAGCATCACTGCCTTCTATAGTTGTAACTGTAGCTCCCTCTAGTGGCTATTCTTGGCACTTCATTAACCCTTGCAGTTCTGACAGTTATGATAATACCACCCTTCCCCCCCCCCCCCCCCATTTCTTTGATCCCCTTCACCCAAAGTATATTATCTAGAATTGGGACCGGCACTTGAGAGCTTGATAAGCTGCAGCCACATATAAGCACTCCACTCCTCATACACATTCATTCCAGCCTACAAGATGGCACCCCGAAGTGCGGCACCCCGTTTCACTGATGTGGAACTTGAGACCATGCTGGGTGCCATGGAGGAGAGGCAGGCACCTTGTTCCCAGGGTGTGAAGGTGGCTGCCATCCGCGGACATCAACTAGGCGCAGGTGGCAGAGGTACCGATCATCGTCCCACACACCCGTAGCCCTCTCTCCGCCCCCCCATCCCCGAAGGCAGTCAAACCCCACCCACCAGCAGACTGCCCACACACCACTACGTGCCACACGGCAACCACCATACAGCCTGCCATGGCCAGGTGCCCTGCATGCACAGGCAACCAGCTGTGAACCCCCTGTGCTGCCCGCATCCGAATGTTTCACTCTGTGCATTATCTGTTCCCACAAGTGCAAAGAGAGAGAGAAAACCGGAGGGGGCCCTCCGGACCTACGACCCTTCAACCCTGCATTGGGGAAGAACTAAGCCCCGATAGATTGCGATGTCCCCATGGCATGTGTCGCACCTCCCCCCCTCCGCCACCATCATCCCCACACCCCACTACACCTCCCATCTCTTACCTCAGGCAGCCATGTACAGGGCCACGTGGACATTGCGGCAGCGCTCCAGGGCTTGGCCTATCATATTGGGCCATGACTGCGGGAGTCAACGGCATTGGCCCGCTGCTGGAATGACCTGAACCAGTCACAAAGGGACCTGGCACGATCACTGAGTGCTGTGGCACAGTCCTAGAGGGATGTCGCCCAGCCCCCGAGGGACTGGCACAGTCCCTGTACTCCAGGGCCTTGAGCATTTTGACACTGATCGAAACGAGAGCAGGCCTCCAGGACTGGGAGCGCCAGATGGCACGGGAGCCCGCGGAGCTCGCTCAGGCCACATCCCTGTCCCCATGAGTAGCCCAGGGGCCATTGAGCATCCACCGTAGGGGGAGCTGCTTGGGCCCGTGCCGATGACTCCGACAGGGGAGATGTCAGAATAGATCCCTCTGAATCTCTCCCTGCCCCACTCCCGTCCCTAGTGCATCTGGGATACACGAACGACTGCAGATCCTGTCCAAGCCCAGTTGCTCCAGAGGACAGGCGCCAAAGGGGACCCAGGTCACGGTGGGATTCACAGCAGGTCACCTCCACTCCAGATATACCGCCTGGGGAACCACCTCGACCAATCATTAGGGCCCATAAGGCCAGAAAGCTAGATACCATTTAAGTTGGCACAGGTGCAGCAGATAGGATAGTGTTGGTGGCTAGGGCACATGTATATGTACACTAATGTTCTGACCTGCCGTGGTACTCTGTCTGCAGGATGTGAGGGGTGGGCTGGGCTGGAAGCAGAGGATGTGCCAGGTAGGGGGGACAAGGGCATCAGAGATGGGCATGGGCCAGGGTCTTCAGGGCAGCCACCGGACAACGTCCTGGTCCCAGCCCTACCCCGTCCAACTCCCCAACTGCACCCCGGAGCCCGTCCCCTTTTCCACCACCCCAAGGGTTCAATGGGACCGTGTGGTGGGATGGCCAACTCGCATGCAGGATCACCCAGGTGGATGGTTGAATGTGCTACCCAGAGCAGGAGTCAGACTCCATCCAATGATGCAGAGCACCAGAGCGGAGAAGGTTCTCATCATCCTCCATCCCATGGACCAAACCCGCTGATTCTGCCAAACCAGGGCCAGCACCATGTAGTGAGGCAGATATGGAGCATGGACGCGGGGGGAGGGGGGGGCTTAGGTGTCCAGTAGTGGAGTGTGCAGGGAGGGTGGACAGCTGCAGTAGTGATGGAGCAGGTAAGTGCAGGAGGGTGGACAGGAGAGGGGTGTTTGTAGGTGGTGGTGGGGGGGGGGGGGGAGGTGGGGGGGGGGGAATGATAGGGCTGCCAGCGGCCAGGGCCCTGGAAGGCTCCTCCAGAGCAGTCAAGGCACCTCAAACGCATCTTGAGCACGCTGATGCACATTCGATCATGCCCCTACTCACTGTATGGGTGTCATTGGAGCGAATGTTTGCATTAGTCCATGCCTCCAGATAGACGTCAGCCACAACCATAGCGGATAATCCCTGTCACCCAGGAGCCAATCCCTCACCCGGGGGGGCACCTCAAAGGTGTCGGGAACCGTTGAGTGTGCCAGATGAAGGAGTTGTGCACACTGCCCGGTTACCGGGTGCAGACGTGCACAATGTGCATCACATGGTCACACACCAGCTGCACGTTCAAGAAGTGGAACCCCTCTCTGTTCGTGAAGACCACCTCCTCATGCACCAGTGCTCACAGGGGGACATGTGCCCCATTGATCACCCCCTGAACCTGAGACATCCCAGCGATGGCTGCAAATCCCGTTACCCGAGCAACCTCATGGGCTCGGCCCATGTTGAAGGTAATGTACTTGTTGAAGGTAAGGTAACGGGACTGGTTTAGCACACTGGGCTAAATAGCTGGCTTGTAATGCAGAACAATGCCAGTAGCGCGTGTTCAATTCCCGTACCGGCCTCCCCGAACAAGCGCCGGAATGTGGTGACTAGGGGCTTTTCACAGTAACTTCATTGAAGCCTACTTGTGACAATAAGTGATTATTATTATTATTCATTGTACATTCGGGCCTCCGTTACAACACAGGGGCACTACTGCATCGAAGTCTGCAAGATCCCAGACATGTCCCCACTGTCGCCTGGAAGGACCCCGTGCCGTAAAGGTACAGGGCGACCATCACCTTGACGACCACCACGAGCACGTGTCCTCCCCATATTCCTAATGTGCCAGATGCACCATGATCTGACAGCAATATCGCACGGTTCCCCGCTCAGCCGGAGTCTTCGGCAACACACTCGGTCCGTCACGTCCTCGAATGACAGGCGCTGCCAGTATACACGAGGTGTGATGCGGGCGCCTCTTTCCCACTTCCTCCTCGGCCTGTTGGGTGACTGGCTGTTCCCCCTCACCAGCTGGCCCCTGTTCATCTAGAGCAGGGAACTCCCCGAGCAGCTCCTGCTCGTACAGCCTCAGTGAGTCCACCAGGGCTGCGGATAGGATAATGGCAACTATGCCTGGTTGGTACCCCTGTGCCCGATAATGTCCCACAGACTACATAGTGCCCTGGCCTGCTTGCAGCCCCTGCTCCCTCATGTCCACCTCCCACCCTCCCCTCCTAGCCTATCCTCACACCCACCCCCGCAGGCCCCCAGCACTCTGCCCTCCGCACTGCACCTGTGGCCCTGTCGGTGCATGGCATTGCTGGACCTCTGGCCCTGGCATCCCTGCACATGCCATCCGGAACACTCTGCAGCCCCTGTCCGGCACCCTTCTGTGTAATCTACTGTGGGCATCCTCCTTGGGTGGGCCATGTGATGCCCCGCCAGCAGGATGGGGCCGAGAGTGGGTGTGGGGGGGGGGGGGGGGGGCACCCATAGTGTTAGTGTCATTCTGCGAAACCATGGGCCACAGGAGAAGGTCAGTGGGTTGTGCAGCAAGATGGCTGCCTTGCAGGCTGCGGCAATGTCGGCCTGAACCTGGACACCCCAGTCCCGGGGGTCACCCCGACCCCACGGCCCTGGCAGATGCCCCCCCCCCTGTAGTGTTATGCATCATTGTGTATACACAAGGGGCTAATGTAAATACACTAAAACTAGGTATCCACTAGAGGGAGCACCAGAGATGTATATATACACAGACAAACAGGAAGTCAGGACTCTTCACAGAAACGGCAGCTGGTGAGCAGGACACAGACAGGCAGCTCAGATGTAACATAGTATAAACGCTGGAGAGAGAGCAAACTCCTAGAAATAAAGCTTCTACTTCAACTGTACGACTGCGAGCTTTATTCAGACACAAGGAATAATACATGGTACCAGGTGACTTCTGAACGCTTACTAGAAGATTACACAAGATGCAGACAAAGCAAGATCAAAAACAGAAGAAAACTCGTACATGGGAGGAATTTGCTGAGTCGATGAAACTTGTTGGAACTCCACCGCAGCTGAAAACAACCATTAATTTAAGTCATAGATGGAAAAGCCATAAACAAGCATTCGAACTGTATGTCGTAACTAATGAGTTGAGCGCAGCCTCAGAAGAAATGAAAATAACACTTCTACTAGCAGGGCATGAAGCTCGAGAAATCTAAAACTGCTTTAATTACTTGAAAGGTGAAGACAACACCAAATTAGAAGTAATACGTAAAAAATTTGAAGATTACTGTAACACCAGTAACAATGCTGCTTGAAGACATTCAATGCACAGAGACCAAATTGCACAGGGAATGAGTGTTGCAAAACTCAAACAATCATCAGAACAGAAAGGTTTAATGCTGGAAATCGCGATTGACAAGTGCAGATTGCAAGAAAAAAATAACTTTAAGTTTTTAACAAGAAAAAACGTCGAGAAAGTTGTTTTCCACGGGTCTGAAGAAGTTAAAATGGCGTCTGAGCACATTTTAAACTATCCGGGGAACAAAACCGCAAATCTGGATCTGCGCATGCGCAGGAAACCACAGTCGCGCAGGCGCAATTGAAAAAAGAAGCTTTGGGCGCAGATCGTTCTGCGCATGCGCGAAAAGTGCATGTGCAGTTGAACAAAAAGAGCGCACAGCTCGAAGAGGGATCTGCGCATGCGCAAGCCGTGTATGTGCAGTTTACGAAAAAGCGCACAGGAAAGGAAAATTGATTTGCGCATGTGCAATCGATTCCTATGCTTCACGTCACGAATGTCATGACGTTGAACAACTCAGATCATGCCCACTTAAAGGGGAAATGCCCGAAAATCACAAACAAGGAACAAAACCAACAAATTTAACCTCAACAATGCCTGAAAGTATACCATGATGTGGAGATGCCGGCGTTGGACTGGGGTGAGCACAGTAAGAAGTCTTACAACACCAGGTTAAAGTCCCAACAGGTTTGTTTCAAACACGAGCTTTCGGAGCACGGCTCCTTCTTCAGGTGAATCAAGTTTCAGGTTTCACCTGAAGAAGGAGCCGTGCTCCGAAAGCTCGTGTTTGAAACAAACCTGTTGGACTTTAACCTGGTGTTGTAGATTCGACTTCCGGGCGGCGAGCGAGGAGGTCGCAGGGAGAGGGGCTCCCGCAAGCGCCAGGAAGGAACCCCCCCGACAGGCCGGACGGCGGAGGAGGAGCGGGCGGCAACGGCGGAGGAGGAGCGGGCGGCAACGGCGGAGGAGCGGGCGACAACGGAGGAGCGGCGGGCGGCAGCGGCGGGCGGCAGCGGAGGAGAAGCGGAGGAGAAGCGGAGGAGGAGCGGGCGGCAGCTGAGGAGGAGCGGGCGGCGGCGGAAGGCGGAGGCGAGGAGCGACGGCGACAGGGAGGCCCAGCAGCGGCAGGTCCAACCCCTCTCTCCCCCCCCCCCCCCCACGCGGGCCGGGAACGGTGCGGTAGCGGCGGGCCCTCTTCCCCCCCCCAAACCAGCAGCGGGACACCACCTTCCCCCCCCCAATCAGCAGCGGGGACACCAACTCCCCCCCCCCCCCAACCAGCAGCGAGGACACCAACTCCCCCCCCCCCCCCCCCAACCAGCAGCGAGGACGCCAACCCCCCCCCCCCCCCCCAACCAGCAGCGAGGACACCAACCCCCCCCCCCCCCCCAAACCAGCAGCGGGGACACAAACCCCCCCCCCCAACCCCCCAACCAGCAGCCCCACTCGCCCCTCCCCCTCCCCCCAACTGCAGTGACCACCACGTGGCAAGGACAAAGGGGGACTCTCTCTCTCTCTCCTGGGCGAGTGGAGAGAGAAAACAAAAGAAAAAAGAGACTTATATTTCTGTTCTTTTTTTTAAAATAAAAACCCAAAAGAAAACTGGTAAAGAGAAAAGGGGTGAAATAAAGGGGTAAAGGAAAGAAGGGGGGAAATAAATTTTTCATTTTTAAAAAAAAAATATATACATATATTTTTATATATATATAAATAAAATTAAAATAGGGTGCGGAAAAGGGGGAAAAGAAGAACAAGGAGAGAAGAAACGATGAAGGGGAAGGGGGAGAAAAAAATGCCAGAAGGGACCCAAGAGAAAGGGGGCACCGGAGGTGGACGGGGCAAAGGGCAAACCAGCTTGGGCGAACGAGTCAACACGCGAAGCAGCGGGAAGAATGTATCGCCGCATCCAAAAGGGCTGGACGGGCGGGCAACCTCTCCCCTGGGGTTAGAGGGGGGCGTGAATTGGAAGGAAGCCATTGCAGAGGTGGTGAGGGAGCAGCTGCAGGCAATCAAGGCAGAGTTAAAAGCAGACACAGAGGCCGCAGCACAGGCAGCAATGACCAGGGCCATGTCAGGGGTGCAGCAGGCTCTGACCAGAATGGAGGAGAAAGTGGATGCCCAAGGGAAGATACTGGAAGCCCACGGGGCAACCATTAAAGAGCTGGAGAAGGCAGCGACTGACGTGAGCGACCGGGTCATGTCCCTGGAGAGGGAAATGGCGAAACTGAGTGCAACACAGGGGAGCCTGAAGGGCAGGGTAGACGACCAGGAGATCAACTCGAGAAGGCAAAACATTAAGATAGTGGGCCTGCCAGAGGGGATAGAGGGTAGAAATCCCACAACATTCGTGGCTGCGATGCTGGGCTCCTTGGTGGGGCGGGAAACTTTTCCCACCCCACCGGAAATGGACAGAGCTCATCGGTCACTGCGCCCGAAGCCCAAGGAAGGGGAAAAACCGAGAGCAGTTATAGCCAGACTGCACCGGTACCGGGATAGGGAGACAATCCTGCGCTGGGCCAAGGAGAATAGAGCCTGCAATTGGGACGGGCACGCCATCAGAATCTACGAGGATTTTGGAGCGGACATAGCTAAGAGACGGGCGGAGTTCAACAGAGCGAAAGCAGCTCTCTATAAGAACAAAGTACGTTTTGGTATGCTGTACCCAGCAAAACTCTGGGTCACATACCAACACAAGGAATATTTCTTTACAGCCCCTGCCGAGGCGAATAGATTCGTTGAGGAGCACGGGCTGGAAAAACGCCATGGGAAGTAGGGACGAGGGGCCCATGGCAAGGAGATACGTCATGCCGACGGGGGGGTGGGGAGGGGCGAGGCAAAGCCAGCCCCCTCCCCCCTGGCAGGAGCACCCAGGAAAAACAACCCAATGCCCAAGGGCCCGCTCCAGGTGGGAGGCCAGGCCCCGGCACGAGGGAACGGGAGTACTGGAGAGGGGAGAGGGGAAGGGGGACAGCAACCTCCGAGCGGGGAGCCACCGTGCTAGCAGGAAAGCTAGCGAAGGGGGCGCGCAACAGAGCAGGGCCGCAGCGCACCCCCAACAGGGGGGAAGGCGCCAGGCAGGGGAGGGGGGGGATCACCCATCAAAGGTGGGAGAGCAAATGGGGACAGGAATGGGGGAGAGAGGGGCAATGGAGGGGTACACAGGGGTATCCCCGAAAGGGATAGAGCGGGGGGGGGGGGCACTCGGGGGGCGAGAGACCAGGGAGGGGAAATGCAGGGACGAAGGGACAAAAGAGGCCAGAAAGGGAATAGGGCCACAAAGTGCCACAGACAAGGGCTCGAAACAGGGAACTGCTGCAAACACCCACCCAGTACGGTCTGTGGGTGAAGGGGCCCCCCGGAGTGCAGGGGGCTACCCGCGTGGCGGACACACAGTGGACGGCCATGGCGGGTGTCCCCGGGACAAGGGGGAACCCCGGAGCGCAGGGACCCGACCGCATGGGGAGAGCAGTGATAGTGGACATCCTGGACGGCCCCCTAACAAAGGGAAACCCCAGAGGGCAGGGGCGCGTCCACCGGACAAATATGGTTAACCCCACAGGAGCAAGGGGGCAGAAGCCCCCCACCAGAATAGTCACCTGGAACGTAAGGGGACTTAATGGCCCAGTGAAGAGATCTAGAGTCCTCACCCACCTTAGAAACATGAGGGCCGACATAGTCTTCCTCCAAGAGACGCACTTGAGGGAGCAGGACCAACTGCGGGTAAGAAAGGGCTGGGTGGGACAAACCTATCATTCCTGTTATGGGGCAAGGGCCAGGGGGGTGGCGATCCTGATTGGCAAGAGGACAATGTTTAGGGCGACAAAGACGGTTACGGACCCAGGGGGACGGTATGTCATGGTCAGCGGGGCCCTGGATGGGGCGCCGGTAGTCCTAGTTAACGTGTATGCGCCCAACTGGGACGACACGAGCTTCATCCAAAAGACCATGGCAGAAATCCCGGACATAGCGACGCACCGACTAATCATGGGGGGGGACTTCAACTGTGTACAGGACCCAACGACGGACAGATCAAACCCCAGAACGGGGAAAACCTCAAACATGGCAAGGGAACTCAGTCACTATATGGAGCAGATGGGAGCAGTAGACCCCTGGAGATTCGCCCACCCGGGGGAGAAAGAATTCTCTTTCTTCTCCCCAGTACACAACGTGTACACCAGAATTGACTTCTTTGTGGTGGGGAAAACGGTGCTTCCAGAGATAGACAAGGTGGAATACTCCGCAATTGTGATATCAGACCACGCCCCACACTACATGGATGTGCGGCTAGAGACGGGAAGGGCCCAGCGCCCCAAATGGAGGTTGGACGGTGCCTTACTAGCTGACAAGGCCTTCAGCGAAAGGATAGCGCGGGCCATAGCGGAGTACACTGAGATCAACCAAAACGGGGAGGTCTCACCCTCCACGTTCTGGGAAGCGCTTAAGGCCGTACTAAGAGGGGAAATCATAGCCTACAAAGCGCAAAGAGATAGGGAGGAAAGGGTGGCTAGGCAGAAGCTGGTCGACTCCATACTGGAGGTAGACCATAAATACTCCGAGGCCCCGACCGTAGAACTCCTGGCGGAGAGGAAAGAATTACAAAGGAACTTTGACCTGCTCTCCACCAGGAAAGCAGTACACCAACTCCGCCAGGCACGCGGGGCCCTATACGAACACGGAGACAAAGCCAGCCGCCTGTTGGCCCACCAGCTGAGAAAGCAGGCAGCCAGCAGAGAAATTGCGCAAATCAGAGATACCAGAGGCACGTTGGAAACAGAACCAGAGAGGATTAACAAAACCTTCAAGGCCTTCTACCAAGAGCTGTACACCTCAGAGCCCCCAACGGGGAAGGCTGGGATGAACCGGTTTCTTGACGGACTGGACATACCAGTTGTGGGAGAGGGCAGAAAACGGGATCTGGAAGCACCACTAGCACTGGGAGAGATCATGGACAGCATTAGCTCCATGCAGGCGGGGAAGGCGCCGGGACCGGACGGATTCCCGGCGGACTTCTACAAAAAATTTGCGACAGCGCTGGCCCCGCACCTGCGGGAGATGTTCACAGACTCGCTAGCTAGGGGCACATTGCCACCCACGTTAGCACAGGCCTCAATCTCGCTGATACCTAAGAAAGACAAAGACCCAACGGAATGTGGGTCATACAGACCCATATCTCTGCTGAATGCAGACGCCAAAATACTGGCCAAAATCCTAGCCAAGAGGCTAGAAGACTGTGTACCTGAGGTGGTCACAGAGGACCAGACGGGCTTTGTCAAAGGTAGACAGCTTACCGCGAACATCAGGCGCCTGCTGAACGTGATAATGACCCCCTCCGGGGAGAGAACACAAGAGGTGATCGTCTCCCTGGACGCAGAAAAGGCCTTCGACAGAGTCGAGTGGAAATACCTCATAGAGGTACTGGAGCGGTTCGGGCTTGGAACAGGGTTCACCGCTTGGGTAAAGCTCCTGTACAACGCACCCATGGCGAGTGTACAGACCAACAATACCAACTCCCAATACTTCCAGCTGCACAGGGGCACCAGACAAGGATGCCCACTGTCCCCGCTGCTGTTCGCACTAGCAATTGAACCGCTAGCAATCGCGCTCAGGGCAGCAAAAAATTGGAGGGGGATCCGAAGGGGAGGTAGAGAGCACAGAGTCTCACTCTATGCGGATGATCTGCTCCTCTATATCTCGGACCCGCAAAGCAGCATGGACGGAATCATCGCGCTCCTGAAAGAGTTTGGAGCCTTCTCGGGCTACAAACTCAACATGAGCAAAAGTGAGATCTTCCCAGTACACCCGCAAGGGGGGGGGGGGGCAGCACTAAAGGGGCTGCCGTTCAATCAAGCCCGACATAAATTCCGCTACCTGGGGATCCAAATAGCCCATGACTGGAAAGGGATCCACAAATGGAACCTCACCAGCCTGACGGAGGAAGTTAAAAAGGACCTGCAAAGATGGAACACACTCCCGCTCTCCCTCGCGGGGAGAGTTCAGACGATCAAAATGAACGTACTGCCCAGGTTCCTCTTCCTGTTTAGATCCATTCCGATCTACATCCCCAAGGCCTTTTTCAAAGCGCTGGACAAACTCATCATGGCGTTCGTATGGGGGGGTAAAAATGCTAGGATCCCAAAGAAGGTCTTACAAAAAACAAAAACCAGGGGAGGGCTAGCCCTCCCGAATCTACAATTCTACCACTGGGCAGCAACAGCCGAGCGAGTAAGGGGATGGATCCAGGAGCCAGAGGCTGAGTGGGTGCGTGCGGAGGAGGCCTCCTGCATGGGAACCTCCCTCCGGGCCCTCGCCACGGCAGCACTCCCATCCCCACCCAAAAAACACTCCAGCAGCCCAGTGGTGACAGCCACCCTCCAATCCTGGAACCAACTGCGGCAGCAACTTGGCCTGACCAAAATGTCGAACAGGGCTCCCATCTGCAACAACCATAGGTTCACACCAGCACTGACTGACGCCACCTTCAAAAGGTGGAGGCAGGACGGGGGGACACTGACAGTCAGGGACCTATACACGGACGACAGGATCGCAACACTGGACGAACTGACAGAGAAGTTTCAGCTAGCTGGGGGGAACGAGCTACGGTACCTGCAGCTCAAAAACTTCCTACGAAAGGAGACAAGGACGTACCCACAACCGCCACGACAGACACTACTGGAAGACCTACTGGACGCAAGTATCCTAGAGAAAGGGAACTGTAGTGACATGTATGACCGACTGGTAGATAGGGACGACACCGTACTGGACGCAACAAGAAGGAAATGGGAGGACGACCTGGGGATGGAGATAGGGTGGGGACTCTGGAGCGAAGCACTGCATAGGGTCAACTCCACCTCCACGTGCGCAAGGCTCAGCCTGACGCAACTAAAAGTGGTACATAGAGCCCACTTAACAAGAACCCGTATGAGTAGGTTCTTCCCGGAGGTGGAAGACAGATGTGAACGGTGCCAAAGAGGCCCGGCCAACCACGCCCACATGTTCTGGTCTTGCCCCAGACTCGTGGAGTACTGGACAGCCTTCTTCGAGGTTATGTCCAAAGTGGTGGGAGTGAGGGTGGAGCCATGCCCGATAGTGGCGGTCTTCGGGGTTTCAGAACAGCCAGATCTATTCCTGGGGAGGAGGGCGGACGCCCTTGCCTTTGCCTCCCTGATCGCCCGCCGTAGAATCCTGTTTGGCTGGCGGTCAGCAGCACCGCCCAGAGCTGCGGACTGGCTGTCCGACCTCTCGGAATCTCTCCAAATGGAGAAAATCAAATTTGCCATCCGAGGGTCGGACGACGGCTTCCACAGAACGTGGGAGCCATTCATGCAACTGTTCCGGGACCTATTTGTGGCCAATGTACAAGAGGAAGAATAGTCGGGGGAAGGTAGCGGGAGGGGCTACAGGTTCGGTACGGGGGTTCGATGGCTAGCTAAGGCCCAAAACCAAACTAAATAAACATGTTGGGGGGGGGGGGGGGGGGGGCGGGCACAGTTACTACTACGAAGATGCTTACCTGTAAATATGTATGTTAATTTTTGCGTGTTTGTTTGTTGTTTTTTTTCTCCTAACAATTTGTAATTTGTTCAATATAAAATATGAAAACTGAATAAAAACATTTATAAAAAAAAAAAAACCTGGTGTTGTAAGACTTCTTACTGTGAAAGTATACCGGCAGTTGAACATAACTTTTGCAGCACCATGGAGCAAGCAATTTGCACCACCCAAAGTGAAGAGCACAATGACAAATCCGAACCAAAGAAGATGATTTGTACATTGAAGAACACTACTCAGACATGGCTGAGTTATTCAGATATGATGATCATAAAAGCATCAGCAACACGGTTGAAAAGCTCAACACGACTCTACTCATGGTAGATGAATCCAATACCATGATGCAATGGCAGATCGTCGATACATTGGATGACAGCTACCTGTCAAATACCCAAGAAGAACACGATGCCACACATCGAGTACTGAACGACTCAGTTGACAGAACACGGATCCACTCCACAGACAGAACACTGCACAACTCCACACAGAGATCGATGAAAGACTCCACAGATAGAGCGTCACAAGCCTCCACAGAGAGCTCGTTGACAGACTACAAAATGGAAGCAACTAAAGACTCCAGAGTGAACTCCATGCATGAACAAGACCATGAAGGTCTATCAACCTTATCTGAGCAACCAGCATAGAATAGAATAGAACAGTACAGCACAGAACAGGCCCTTCGGCCCTCGATGTTGTGCCGAGCAATGATCACCCTACTCAAACCCACGTATCCACCCTATACCCGTAACCCAACAACTCCCCCCTTAACCTTACTATTAGGACACTACGGGCAATTTAACATGGCCAATCCACCTAACCCGCACATCTTTGGACTGTGGGAGGAAACCGGAGCACCCGGAGGAAACCCACGCACACACGGGGAGGACGTGCAGACTCCGCACAGACAGTGACCCAGCCGGGAATTGAACCTGGGACCCTGGAGCTGTGAAGCATTTATGCTAACCACCATGCTACCGTGCTGCCCCTAAGCAGACTATGAAAGTCTACCAAGCTCACGTGAACAACAAAGACTATGAAAGTCTACCCAGATTATTTGAGCCACCAGAAGAAGACTATGAAAGTCTACCCATCTCATTTAACCAATAAGAAGACACTGAATGTCTACCCGCTGTATGTGAGAATAGTGACAATGTGATAGCGATCGACATACAAGATGTCCAAGATCACAGTGAGACTGACAGATCTCAGTTCACATGTACAGAAGCACTCAACAATCAAAGTGGAACTACTCTTGAGTCCAGTGAGACAACGTCAATTAAAACCTCATCAACTCGAAATTACCCACAAGAAAATGAAATCTTGAAGATTTTGACTCCAGAAGAGGAGCACCAAGAAACCAACGATGATTCAAATGAACCTGAAATGACTCCAAAAGAGGAGAACCAAGAAATCAATGAAAGTACAGAACATATGTAAAAAGAAAAAAAGGGGGATGTAGTGATATGCATCACTGTGTATACACACGGGGATTAATGTGAATATACTACAACTTAGTGACCACTAAATGGAGCACCAGAGAGGTATATATACAGAGACAAACAGAAAGTCTGGACTCTTCACAGGAACGGCAGCTGGTGAGCAGGTCACAGACAGGCAGCTCAGATGTAACATAGTATAAATGCTGGAGAGAGAACAAACTCATAGAAGTAAAGCTTCTACTTCAACTGTAAGACTACGAGCTTTATTCAGACACAAGGAATAATACACCCCCCAGCCAATGGTAGCTACGGCAGCCCACAGTTACGCATTTGGGAACATGCCCTACCTCCTCACACTCCCTCAGCAGCCATGGTGCCTGCTTCCCGATTTTATGTACCACAAGTGAATCTCGCCATTGGTAATTCCTCCTGGCAGAGGCGGGTTCCGGAAAGGAGACTATCGGGCAGCCCCATTAGTGAGGCAATGCGTGACCTTGCCAACATGTGGCATAGACCTCATTCACGCTGCTGGTGAGGGCCAGAGCATGGCATTCCATTTGGTTCCTGGCGCCGGCCACGATTTTAGGCTGACGCATGATTCTCCACCCAATCATGTTTCCTGATTCTGGCGTTGGCCAACAGAGAACCCCGTCCACAATGTTTTTGCCTCAAGTTCTTTCTACAGTAGCAAATTCTACAGCTCAACACACTCTGGGTGAAATTTTTTTTCGTCATCTCTGTTTTAAATAGTCTCCCCTGTGTCCTCAGACTGTGACCCCTGGTTCTGGACACCCCACCATTAGGAACATCCTTCTTGCAGTCCAGTCCTGTTAGAATTTTGTAGGTTTCTATGATATTTTCCCTCATTCTTCTGAACTCCAGGGAATAGAATCCTAACCGATTCAATCTCTCCTCATACGTAAGTCCTGCCATCCCAGGAATCAGCCTGGTAAACCTTCTCCGCACTCCCACTTGAGCAAGAATATCGGGCGCGATTCTCCCATTGGGCGGCTACATGGCGGAGGCTGCTCACGGACCCAGCCCGCAAAATAGTGCCCCCCACTTTGGCCAGCTCACACGCCCCCAACCACCCACATACATTGCCTGCAGCCCCTAATAAAGTCCCCCCTGGCCGCGGATTGGTCCTCCCTGTGGCGGCGCTGGACTAAGTCTGCAGCCGCCACGCCATGTTTCCGACGGCTGAGACCACACGCGACCGATGCTGTTGGCAACTTGGCCGGTCAGGGGCGGAGCAATGGGGGGTAGGCCCAGGCAATGTCCTGAGGCCACTGATACATTGCGCACCGTACTCGTCAAGTACGCCGCTTTGTAGGGGGCGGAGCATCACAAATGCAGCGCCACCCCCCCCCCCCCCCCCCCACCCCTCCCCCCCCCCCCCCACCCCCGGATTTGGTCGGGAACTTCGATTCTCCGGCCGATTGCCGAATACAATTTCGGCCTCAGCGACCTGAGAATCCAGCCTCCTGTCTTTTCCCTTTCTAGCTGCTTAGTGAGGAGCTGTGTATTTCTTACATTTCCTGTTTTCATTGTCGTTTTCCAAGAATTACTATTTTTCCTTTCTATTTCCACCCAAAATAGGTAAGTTCTGGCTGTATTACTCGCTGGTTAAATGATAGCAGGAGTTGTTCACAGGCATACTACACAAGTCCTGTCAACGTGTACCATTTTCTCGAGCCATACAAGTGTACCTCAAAATGGGGAAAGTGCAGAGACAGTTTGTGCACTATCTATTGCGTAACCTCCACCTGTGTGATCTTATCAGGTGCTTGGTTTGAAAACACTAAATTTCAGGTTTCCACATGTGTTAGATACTCTGCTGGTCAAATTTTAACAGCACTCTGGGGACAGGAGAGGAGGTGGGAGGGTTGGTAATATGATGGGGGAAGGTGTCGGCAGGGAGTCTTGTGGGGAGACAGTAAGGTAAACTCTGGCACCTCCCTCGAGTAAGCAGCTCCTGGGAGTGGGAGTGGGGCGGGAGAGAGGTTGGAAAATGGTGGAGGGGTGGAAATGGTGTATCCTCTTTAATAGTCACTCCATTATTCACAGAGTGGTCTGCAAATGGGTGCCCCCATAGCTAAAGCCGCACAGCATGAATCCAACTCCCCATCCCAATCGCTAGTACCTGCCCACCTGGCTCAGGCTCACTGAAAGAAACGCACCTGAACTTCAAGGGTGTGGACACAGCCTCTTCATGATCCTGTAGTTTCACCAGCGATCACTGCTGTTTGAACTGGCAGCTCTCGGACATGTGCCACTGTCCTCAATTGGACATCACTGGCAAAGTCCACCCAGAGCCTTGCCACCCGCCAGGGGAGGGCTGCCTCCCATGTTCACTCCCAGTGGCAAGATATTTTCTGAGAAAATTGAGCACTCAGACTCAAAACAATTGGAGCAGGCTCCAATTCCTGGACTGTAGTGCCACCTACTGGATTTAGTTATGTGGCTCAAACACAAGCCGAGGGCCAAAATCAGGCCAATTTCACAAAATTGTAGAGTGGGACGTCTTTGTGACGTGTCCCGTCAATTCCTGACACGGGAGGTTTTCTCTCCTTGATCCCCAAGGGAGAACGTATTCACACACATGTCCTATTAACCAAAGGGCAGCAGGGTAGCATGGTGGTTAGCATAAATGCTTCACAGCTCCAGGGTCCCAGGTTCGATTCCCGGCTGGGTCACTGTCTGTGTGGAGTCTGCACGTCCTCCCCCTGTGTGCGTGGGTTTCCTCTGGGTGCTCCGGTTTCCTCCCACAGTCCAAAGATGTGCAGGTTAGGTGGATTGGCCATGATAAATTGCCCGTAGTGTCCTAATAAAAAAGTAAGGTTAAGGGGGGGGGGGTTGTTGGGTTACGGGTATAGGGTGGGTTTGAGTAGGATGATCATGGCTCGGCACAACATTGAGGGCCGAAGGGCCTGTTCTGTGCTGTACTGTTCTATGTTCTATGTTCTATGTTCTAAAGAGTCAAATAAATGCCTGTTTTGGATTCAAAGGAGATATATACAACTGGGATAACAGCAACTAACTGCGGATACTGGAATTTGAAACAAAACAGAAAATACTGGACAATCTCAACAGGTCTGACAGCATCTGCGGAGAGCAAAGGGAGCTAACGTTTCAAATCTGGATGACACAGTGGTTAGCACTGTTGCTTCACAGTGCCGGGGACACAGGGCCAATTCCCGACTTGGGTCACTGTCTGTATGGAGTCTGCCCATTCTCCCCATGCCTGCGTGCGTTTCCTCCGGGTCCTCCAGTTTCCCCCCACAAGTCCCAAAAGATGTGCTTGTGAGGTTAATTGGACATTCTGAATTCTCCCTCCAGGTCCCTGAACAGGTGCCGGAAAATGGCGACTCGGGGATTTTCACAGTAACTTCATTGCAGTGTTAATGTAAGCCTACTTGTGACAATAATAAAGATAGTCATTATTATTGTCAAAGCTTTTCGCTCCACAGAGGCTGTCAGACCGCCTGAGGTTGTCCAGTGTTCTCTGTTTTTGAATAAAACTTGACTGAGCTATAATTTAGAAAACAAATGCCTGGAATTGACCTTGGCATCAAAGCTGCTCGAATGTGACTTTTCCCAACCCAGGCAATATCTACAATCATTGAACTGAAATTACTGGTTTTCTCAATCAATGAGCTGCAAAGCCTGCGAAAGGGTTTGTTTGATTTAACAGGTCTCTGTTGCATCCCAGTTAACGGTGTGAGGCTGAGCTGTATGGAGCAGGAAAGCTCCAGGTTTGAGAGTCTGTGCTTGAGGTGCTGCTCTCACTGAGGGCAGTGGTGTGACACTACAATTGATCGATTTGTTTAGCTGCCAGTGTCAATCAGACTTCCTGACGGAAGTGATTGCCCATGAATTCTAACCAGGACAAAGGAGCTGTGGATGTTGGGTGAGACCGATATCAGAAGAGGCATTTTCTGGTCAGAGATGTTTGGTGTAATTTCTTCAGGCTCGCATATAATCCCACCGTTTGGGGAATTTCTGTTTGTCTGCCTATGATATCACCCATCTGCTGAAGCTCACATCCCAGATTCACACATCATTTCTTATCGAATCAGCAATTTGTTCCAATCCTCTACCCATAACTTTCTCAGGCAAGTCACTAAAAGGTGTGCAAGAGTCATCAAAAAAGATACCCTTAGTTCTGCCTCCATGCACAAGAAGGTATAAAAATCAAAGCAGGAGTAGGCAATATGGCTGATCCAAACAAGGCCGAGCTTGTACCTCAACTCCACATTCTCACCCTATCCCCATATCCTTTCATTTCCTCAATATCCAAAATTCTATCAATCTCAACTTTGAATATATTAGTCATTCCAGCCCTCTGCAATAGCTAAGTAAAAACATTCACAATTCTCTGAATTAAGGAACTTCTCTTCATTTCCCTTTTCCCTTATCCTGAAGTTCGAGTCAGGGGAAACAGACTCTCAGCATCTACACTGTAAAACCCATTAAGAATTAGGGCTGGAACATCTGAGCTCAAGGGCAGCAAAACTGGGGAATACCACAAAGCTGCATAGGGGAACCCCACCACCACCCCCTCCCACCCCCCCAAAGGTTTACAGTTGAGGTGTGCACAGCAATTTCAAGGGAAGCACAATTGCCCAGCACTCGGAGCCATCTGAAAGTGCATTCGAATTTCAAACTTCAAATGTTCCTGACTGGGATACACCAATCGTTACTCAGAACAGATTGGCAGAATTAAAACTGCTTCTGATTTCTGGGTAACTATTGGACAGAGCCACATCAGCCTCCCTCGGCACAGCCCCACGAAGACTCTCCACCCCACGATGGCACGCCCCACCTGGGATACCTCCCCCCCCCCCATGGGATTACTCACCCTCACGGAACTCCCACCCACCCGTTGAACTCTTCCCCCCCCCCCCACCCCCAACTATGGGATTCCCCCACCCCCCCGGGATTTCCCTTCCCCCTCCCTGCATTGATACTCAAACAATCTCCTCCCTCGGAACTCCCAGCTGACCTGGGAAGAAGTGCAAAGGCAGCCAAGGGCTGCTGGGGGCTGAGGCAGGCTGTTTAGATAACCACATTGGTGCCTGTGGACTTCGTCATAGTGAAAAACATAAGATTCCCTCAGCCCTGACATCTCCTTCACCCTCCAATCATTCCCAATGCCCCATCATTGCCACTAATGGCTGCCACTAACTATGCCCTATCTCTGCTCTGCCCTGCCCCCCACCCACGTGCACTGTCATGCACCCTATGCCAAGCTCTGCCCTTCCACTCTCCCCCAAGCCTAGATTTGGTATTTCCATGATATTTCATTGATCCAGTTTTTATTTTCTAGTCTGAATGAACCCTACAATGTAATGTGTAAAAAAAAAAATCTTTGAAAGAAAAGTAATTAATTGCGAAGTTTCACCATGTTTGAAAAAAATGGCTCAAATAAAGCTAGTAATCTGGATCCCGAGGTAGCGGAATCCACAAGTGGAACTCTGACCACTCTGGCGGAGGAAGTAAAAAAGGTCCTACAGAGATTGGACACACTCCTGCTCTCCCTGGTGGGGAGGGTACAGATAAGAACATAAGAACATAAGAACATAAGAACTAGGAGCAGGAGTAGGCCATCTGGCCCCTCGAGCCTGCTCCGCCATTCAATTAGATCATGGCTGATCTTTTGTGGACTCAGCTCCACCTTCCGGCCCGAACACCATAACCCTTAATCCCTTTATTCTTCAAAAAACTATCTATCTTTACCTTGAAAACATGTAATGAAGGAGCCTCAACTGCTTCACTGGGCAAGGAATTCCATAGATTCACAACCCTTTGGGTGAAGAAGTTCCTCCTAAACTCAGTCCTAAATCTACTTCCCCTTATTTTGAGGCTATGCCCCCTAGTTCTGCTGTTACCCGCCAGTGGAAACAACCTGCCCGCATCTATCCTATCTATTCCCTTCATAATTTTAAATGTTTCTATAAGATCCCCCCTCATCCTTCTAAATTCCAACGAGTACAGTCCCAGTCTACTCAACCTCTCCTCATAATCCAACCCCTTCAGCTCTGGGATTAACCTAGTGAATCTCCTCTGCACACCCTCCAGTGCCAGTATGTCCTTTCTCAAGTAAGGAGACCAAAACTGAACACAATACTCCAGGTGTGGCCTCACTAACAACTTATACAATTGTAACATAACCTCCCTAGTCTTAAACTCCATCCCTCTAGCAATGAAGGACAAAATTCCATTTGCCTTCTTAATCACCTGTTGCACTTGTAAACCAACCATCTGTGACTCATGCACTAGCACACCCAAGTCTCTCTGAACAGCGGCATGCTTTAATATTTTATCGTTTAAATAATAATCCCGTTTGCTGTTATTCCTACCAAAATGGATAACCTCACATTTGTCAACATTGTATTCCATCTGCCAGACCCGAGCCCATTCACTTAACCTATCCAAATCCCTCTGCAGACTTCCAGTATCCTCTGCACTTTTCGCTTTACCACTCATCTTAGTGTCATCTGCAAACTTGGACACATTGCCCTTGGTCCCCAACTCCAAATCATCAATGTAAATTGTGAACAATTGTGGGCCCAACACGGATCCCTGAGGGACACCACTAGCTACTGATTGCCAACCAGAGAAACACCCATTTATCCCAACTCTTTGCTTTCTATTAATTAACCAATCCTCTATCCATGCTACTACTTTACCCTTAATGCCATGCATCTTTATCTTATGCAGCAACCTTTTGTGTGGCACCTTGTCAAAGGCTTTCTGGAAATCCAGATATACCACATCCATCGGCTCCCCGTTATCTACTGCACTGGTAATGTCCTCAAAAAATTCCACTAAATTAGTTAGGCATGACCTGCCTTTAACAAACCCATGCTGCGTCTGCCCAATGGGACAATTTCTATCCAGATGCCTCGCAATTTCTTCCTTGATGATAGATTCCAGCATCTTCCCTATTACCGAAGTTAAACTCACTGGCCTATAATTTCCTGCTTTCTGCCTACCTCCTTTTTTAAACAGTGGCGTCACGTTTGCTAATTTCCAATCCACCGGGACCACCCCAGAGTCTAGTGAATTTCGGTAAATTATCACTAGTGCATCTGCAATTCCCCTAGCCATCTCTTTTAGCACTCTGGGATGCATTCCATCAGGGTCAGGAGACTTGTCTACCTTTAGCCCCATTAGCTTGCCCATCACTCCCTCCTTAGTGATAACAATCCTCTCAAGGTCCTCACCTGTCATAGCCTCATTTCTGTCAGTCGCTGGCATGTTATTTGTGTCTTCCACTGTGAAGACCGACCCAAAAAACCTGTTCAGTTCCTCAGCCATTTCCTCATTTCCCATTATTAAAACTCCCTTCTCATCCTCTAAAGGACCAATATTTACCTTAGCCACTCTTTTTTGTCTTATATATTTGTAAAAACTTTTACTGTCTGTTTTTATATTCTGAGCAAGTTTACTCTCATACTCTATCTTACTCTTCTTTATAGCTTTTTTAGTAGCTTTCTGTTGCCCCCTAAAGATTTCCCAGTCCTCTAATCTCCCAGCAATCTTTGCCACTTTATATGCTTTTTCCTTCAATTTGATACTCTCCCTTATTTCCTTAGATATCCACGGTCGATTTTCCCTCTTTCTTCCGTCCTTCCTTTTTGTTGGTATAAACCTTTGCTGAGCACTGTGAAAAATCGCTTGGAAGGTTCTCCACTGTTCCTCAACTGTTCCACCATAAAGTCTTAGCTCCCAGTCTACCTTAGCTAGTTCTTCTCTCATCCCCTTGTAATCTCCTTTGTTTAAACACAAAACGAACAAGATGAACATATTGCCCAGGTTCATTTTCATTTTCAGGTCCATACCGGTCTACAGCCCCAAGGCCTCTTGCAACTCGATAGATAAGATGATTGTGGCATTTGTGTGTGTGTGTGGTTGGGGGGGGGGGGGCGGGGGGGGGGGGGGGGGGGGGGGGGGGGGGGGGGATCGAATCTAAGGATCCCCCCAAAAAGTCCTACAAAGAAGAAGAAACATGGGTACTGGCCCTCCCAAACCTACAGCACTACCACTGGGCAACCACAGCGGAAAGAGTGAGGGGATGGGTGAAAGAACCAGACACGGGATAGGTGAGGATGGAAGAGACCTTCTGTACAGGAATGACCCTCTGGGCCCTCTCCATGGCAGCACTTCCACCCCGCCAACAAAACCCTATGGGAGTAGCCACCCTCAGAACCTGGATCCAGATGAGGCAGCACTTTGGTTTGACCAAAATGTCCACCATGGTGCCCACCTGCGGTAGCCATAGGTTTACACCAGTCATGCTTGACGCCACTTTTAAGAGGTGGTGAATGGACAGGGGGGGCACTGGCGGTTAGAGTGTTTTACACAGGAGACATACCTGCGACACTTGAGGAACCGACGGAGAGGCTGGAGCTAGCTAACAGAAATTAACTCGACATCTACAGGTTAAGAACGTTTCCGCAAGGAGATGACAGCATACCCACTGACCCCGAGAAATACAGTAGGCTGGACTCTTCCACCCTGCCCGCTGCAAGAATGCCACTGGCGAGCCTCGGAGAATGGAAAAGTTAATTGACCTCGGGCAGGAATCTCCGGTTGATGGGTGGGCGCGGCCAGAGAATCCCGCCCAATTTTAAAGGAGCTACTGGACATGGGCAGTCTGGGGAGGGGAAACTACGGGGACCTGTACGGACGACTTTTAGAATGGTTATGTTCCCCGCTGGACTAAACGCGGGAAAAGTGGGTGGAAGAGCTAGGGCCGGGAATAGGCCAGTAGCACAGTGGTTAGCAGTGTTGCTTCAGTGCCAGAATCCCAGGTGCGGTTTCTGCTTGGATCACTGTCTGTGCGGAGTCTTCACAAACTCCCCATGTCTCCATGGGTTTCCTCCGGGTGCTCCGGTTTCCTCCCACAAGTCCCAAAAGATGTGCTTGTTCGGTGAATTGTACATTCTGAATTCTCCCTCAGTGTACCCAAACAGGCGCCAGAGAGTGGCGACTAGGGGATTTTCTCAGTAACTTCAGTGCAGTGTTAATATAAGCCTATTTGTCACAATAATAAAGATTATGATTATGATTCCAGCCAAATTATCTGGAAATTCCTTCCAAAAGGTTTCAATGTGTTTATACTGCCTTTGTCCAGCAGGGGGAGTAAGAATACCAACCAGAGGAAAAATGGTTCAAATTGCTGCTCATCATCTGGTTTGATTTAATATATGAATACGTATGTGGATAATGCATGACTGAAGGAAAAAGGTATTTTACTGAATTGTTCTATAATGTGGTAGCAAGGGGCGAATTAATGGAAAAATTACCCTGCAATAGAGAAGCATATATCATCAATTTAACATGGCACTTGGTCTTATAAATGTCATTTGTTACCTGGTGAAGAGTGAGGTGAGGAGGGAGGAGGCAATCCCATTGGCCGGCCACTGGAACGGAGAATCCCGCTGCCAGCAACGGCGCGCTGCTGAGAAACCTGTGGCTGGGGGGGGGCAGAGATTTCACCCCAGTATCTACTAGTCATAGGCCAGGATTCTCCCTTTGGAAGACGATGGGAGGGATTCTCCAGTCGGACAGTCACGTGTTTCTCGGCCACGCACCATTCACCAGCGGTGGAATTCTAACTTCCTGCCGAATGTCAACGGGATTTCCCATTGTGCCCACCCCACGCCATCGCAAATCCCGCTGGTGGGGCAGCGCTTTCGGTGGGAAAATTGAATTGCAACAACCGGAGAATGCCTGCCTATGTTTCCCTGCCGGAGGCGGATTGGAACTGCTCCCAAATCAGAAAGCAATTCAGTATCCCTCACTCAGCATGCAAATTTATGTATGTTGAGGAATACCGGGCTGCCTTAGCAAGGTCCTGCAGCTGGCTACGCCACACACAGCACAAAGCAGCCCACATCCCTCCATCACAACGCTGACCCCACCCACCCACATCGCATCGCAAATCAGGCCCCCACCCCACGATTTTATGGGTCCCTTCCCCATTACGGGAGTGACCAGGCAGCCCCTCTCTCCAGAGACCCCCTGAATAAAGGGACCCCCAGATGCCCCCTGAATAGGAATACCTGCCTCTAGATACCCCCTGAATATGGGGAACCCTAGAGACCCCCTGAATAGGGGGACACTTCCCCCAGAGACCCCCGATATATGTGGAAACTCCACAGAGACCCAAAAATAAAGGAATTCCCCCCACAGATCCCTCAGTAAAGAGACTTCTGCTTGGAAGCTATAGAGCAGACAAGACACGGGTAGGTTGTAACACTCACCTGGGCGTACACCTGCTGGATCAGACAGAGAAAGCACCACTTGTCAACTCCCGGAAAGAGTAAACCAGTGAACTGTGTTTAAACCCTTCGCATCCTTAAGCTGAAAGCCATTCATTCATTTCCCTTAGTGAGCTGTGATTAACAACTTCCACAAACCCAGCTGTGAGCCTTGCTTCATTCATATTTTTCATGATTCAGTAACTCTGAAGTGCTGTAACCACAATGTTTATAAACATCAACCACTTCAAGAGAGTTAAGTGCATTCCAAACAACCCCCCCATCGCACTTGAGTGATTTTGAAGTGCTAAGCTGCAAATTGACAGCTCAAACTCTCTTTGAAGTGGTTTTTTTAGGGGGTCTCAGGGTCTCTTTAGTTATGGGGTCTTTGGGGGTCTCCCTAATTAAGGGGTCCCTGTGCTGGGTCCACCTATTTTGCAGGTCTCTGAAGGGAGCCACTTTATTCAGGGGTCTCTGTGGGGATCCCCCTATTTAGGGAGTCTCTGAGGCGGTCTACCTATTGAGGGGGTCTCTGTGGAGGTCTCTTTATTTAGGGGGATCTCTGGAGGACATGGGGGGGTGCCAGGTGGGGATAGGGTGAGCAGGTCTGGCATTGTGGAAGGGATGGGTGACCCTCAGGTGGACCTTGGCAGCAACTCCCTTCAGGGGTTACCTTCTTGGCCCACGACAAGGCCGACCATGTCAGGACCACGCTGGTAAATACCAGTAGTGATCCTCACCCAGAGAACCGGAGACTCACGAGGGTCCGAAGAATCTGATAGCTGGCCCACTAAGTGAGTGCAAATTGGTCATTCGGACCCATTTAGAACTATTTGCATCCTTCCGCTGACGTGTGTGTGGAAACCCCAATCCTGCTGCAAGTGGGGGGCTGGGACATCGCAAATGGGTGCCAATCTGTTTTTACATCAGATATCCGATTCTCCATCGCATCAGGAACTCTGCTACCAGCGGCAGGCAGTGGGGTATCCAGGCCATAATTTAGCATTAGAAGTTACAATTGAATGTGTTGACCTCATAATTCCTTGGATCATGATCCTGACCATTAAACTGAAATTGAACCTGACTGTGCCCTCCAACATCAACCCTGCTAGAGTTTGCAGGTCAGTAGGTGATCATCTCATTAGAATGAGACAAGTAGGTACAAATGTCACTTCAGATCCGAAAACGCTTGCCCACTGAAACTCTGGTATTGTTCTTCTCTTTTGTGGGGCTTCTCCTGCCATCCCACGTCCTGCCACCCAATGTGGGGCTTCCCCTGCCATCCCACGTCCTGCCACCCAATGGTCCAACCGTTCCCTCTTTTATCATTTGAGCAAGAGATTTACTGTCCAAACATTTTGCCAAAACACTCAAGGTGATAAATGGGTTAAGTGGGCATTCCTTTGAGACTAGTACTACTCTACTTCTCCCCACAGTTGGCATACCTGAATAGTATGGTTCTATTTATGGGGGCGATCTACTGGTCACGTCGTGCTCTTCTAAAAGTGTGGCGCAGCCAGTTGATGCAGGGTGAAGCCTCCCACGGGCTTCTGGGAAGCCAGGACACCTCGCGAGATTTTACCAGCTGGGCGTGACCAAGCCGCGCTCGCTGCATGCCAAAGAAAGTAGTACGTACATTCCCCAACCGGAAACCATACCTTAATCGAGAGATTGACTCCCTATTGAAGGCCAGAGCTGAGGCATTAAAGTCAGGCGACCCTGACCTACACAAGAAATCCAGGTATGAATTCCGCAAAGTCATCAGGGATGCCAAGAGACAATATCAGACCAAACCAGAGTCACAGACAAACTTTACAGACTCTCGTCTGTTATGGCAAGACTTAAACTACTTAACAGTCTACAAAGCAAAGCCGAGTAGAATCTCTGGCAGCAACGCACCCTTCCCTGATGAACTCAATGCATTCCATGCTCGGTTCGAGCCGGAAACCATCAAACCACTGTCAACTGCCCCAGCAGCTTCAGACACAGCCATACCCACCATCACAGTTTCATAAGTCAGATCAGCCTTCTTCAAAGTGAACCTTTGGAAAGTGATGGGTCCTGACAGGATCCCTGGCCGTGCACTCATCATGCGCGGACCAGCTGGCAGATGTGATCGCGGACATCTTCAACCTCTCCCTACTCTGTTCTGAAGACCACCAGTGTACCAGTGCCAAAGAAGTACCAGGCAATGTGTCTCAACAACTATCGTCTGGTGGCCTTGATATCGATCACAATGAAGTGCTTCGAGAGGTTGGTCATGAGGCATATCAACTCCATACTTCCAGAATGCCTTGATCCACTGCAATTTTCACACTGCCACAACCGGTCCACAGCAGACACCATCTCCCTGACCCTACACTCATCCCTGGAGCATCTCGACAACTAGGATTCTTACACCAGGCTCCTATTCATTGACTACAGCTCTGCCTTCAACACCATAATCCAGCCAAGCTCATATCAAAGCTCCAAAACCTAGGACTTGGCTAGTCCCTCTGCAACTGGATCCTCGACTTCCTGACCCACAGACCATAATCAGTAAGGATAAACAACAAAACCACCTCCACGATAGTCCTCAATACTCAGGCCCTGCAAGGCTGCATTCTTAGACCTCTACTATACTCCCTAAACACATATGACTGTGTGGCAAAATTTACAAGTGTTCTGATGATAGGACTGTAGTGGTTCAGATCTCGAACAATGATAAGTCAGAGTACAGGAGGGAGATAGGGAACCTAGTGTAGTGGTGTGATGACAACAATCTCTCCCTCAACTTCAGCAAAACTAAAGAGCAGGTCATTGACTTCAAGAAGTAAAGTATCGTACACACCCCTGTCTGCATCAATGGGGCCGAGGTGGAGATAGTTGACAGCTTCAAATTCCTAGGGGTGCACATCTCCAACAATCTGTCCTGGTCCACACACGTCGTCGCTACGACCAAGAAAGCACAACAACGCTTATACTTCCTCAGGAAATTCAGCATGTTCACGGCACCTTGCGGGTCTCCGGGCCATTGAAGGTCCCTTGGTAGTTAGGGACATTGCAGGATGGATCCCTGGCCCTCCCCACCGTGCGTCTGGGTCCTCTCCCATCTTTTTTGGGCCAACTTCTCCTGCGGAAAGAGAGAGAGGGCATTGTCAGCCAGACATTTCATGCATCGTAGATGGAGGTGGGGCATGGTGGTGGCCAGGCTTGGGCACCGACGCTGGACATGGGTGAGTATGCTGGATGTGCTGGGGCACATGGTGGTATTGAGCTGGGGGTGTGGGTGGGGGGTACAGGCGTATGGTCATTGGGGTAGCAGCCGGGACCGGTGCCAAGTGGCCAATACCAACTCACCAGTGTGGCCCGGTGGAGGTCGTTGAGCTTCTTGCAGCACTAATGGAAAGCCCTTACGGGCCCCAACACTACGTCTAGATGGTTCCCCACCTGCTGTGACTCCTGCCCTGCGACAGGGGTCCCCGTGTGACTCCTGGGGCGACCCGACCTAGATGGGCCCGGCCGCTGCTCGGGTATCCTGGATGGCGTGGTGCTGCCCTGTTCTGCCCACTGCCCACCAGATGCACGGGGGGGGGGGGGGGGGGGGGGGGGGGGAGTCCGAGGTGCTGCGCGCTTCTGGTACTTCCCCTGCTGGAGTCACAAGCACAGGCCCCATCACATCCTCCTCCCTCGGGGTGCCAGATGATACCCGGGCTACTCCATGGGACGAGGGTGTGAGCGGAGCCATCCCCTGAGGCCTTCGGCCACCTGGCGGTGCCAGTGCTGGAGGCCCGCTCTGGTCTCAACCAGGGTCTGCACGCTTGCAGCCATGGAGCCCTTTGGGTTTGTGCCACATCAGCCAGTGACTGGGCTACTACCCTCTGGGACTGGGCCACCTTCCTCTGGGACTGGGCCACCTCGCTCTGGGACTGGGCCACCCCGCCCAGTGTCTGCACCAAGCTGGCCAGCGCCTGCCGACATTCCTAGCCATAGGCCTGCTGTGACTGGGCCACGCTGAGGAGCGATGCCCACGTGGCTCTGGCACTTGGCTGCCTGTGAGAGGGCAGCCCTGTCCTGGACCTCGGCCACTGCCTGCACAGAATGGCCCAGGCCTTGTAAACTCTGACCCATAGCCGAAACCGTCGCCCCCAATGCCTCCTCCGTGGACGCCACCCGTGCGGTGTCGGCCGGGGTGGCACACATGACCGGCACCACCCCCTGCTCCTACACGTGGATGGACTCCTCCACCTGCGCCCGCCGGTGCTGGATGCTCCCCTCTTGTTGTCCCTGGGTCTCTGACTGCATCTATACTGTGGCTGGGACTGGATGTTCCAGAAGCCCAGGCCCCATTTGGATGGCAATCGGTTCCTGGGCCGGCCTGCCCACCGACCGTCCGGCCCCTCAGCTGCTCCTATCTCCACCTGCTGTACCGGATGCGATGTGTGGTGCGCACCAGATAGTGTCCTGGGAGCCTCTTCACTAATGTCCCAACCGAGGTGATAGTCTCTGGGATGGTGGAGGGTGTGGGCGACAACTGTGACGGAAAGTCCGTGTCCTCATCCGCCCAGAGTTCCAGGGTGGATTAGGGAAGTGAGGGGTGAGGGGTGAGGGGGGTGCGGTTTGAGGGGGGGGTGTAGTGTAGGGGGTGGGGTGAGGGGGGTTTAGGGGGGCACACATGTGTCATGGGGATTCGCAACTAAACAGGGTCTGACTTGCCCGCCCGCCACCAAACTCCACCTCGGTGACCTCCGTTTCCTCTGGACCGCCAACTACGTTCAGTGCCCTCGGCTCGGGCACGGTGACGGGCTGCAGTTCTGGTGGTCCCCCTCCGGTCTTCTCCCGCTCCCAGCGCATGTGTGCGGACTTCTCCTGGGGGGGGGGGGGGGACGACATAAACAGCACAACCGTTAGACGTTCCGACGCAAGCAGCCCAGGGGTTGGGTAAATGGTGGCCTCAGTGGCCATGGCACCTGGCCATGGCGGTTGGCTTGGGTGCTGGCATGTGGGGTAGGATGGGCATTCAGCCATCTCCGGAGGGGGGGGGGGAGAACCGGGTTGCGGGTGGGGGGGGGGGGACCGGGTTTGCGGGTGTGTGGGGGGTCGGGTTTAGTGCCAGGGGCACGGCACTGCCTAGTCACCCTGGCCGCACTGAGGTGGTCGTGGAGTTTCTTCCTGCACTGCATGCCAGCCCGGGTGACATTGCCCACTGCGCTGACCGCCTTTGCCACCTGCGCCCAGGCACAGTGAATGGTGGCGCCTCCCGGCGTTGCTCCCAGGCCAAGGTACAGGGGCATCCTTCTCTCCTCCACTGCGTCCATGAAGGTCTCTAGCTCAGCGCCCTAGAACCATTGCGCTGCTCTCCTTGCAGCCATCTTGTTGGTTGGGGCAGTGTGCAGAGGGGAGGATCATTTAAGTGCTGCTGTGGCATGTGAGCCCCATGTGCGCCAATCACGGACCCGGCGAATCCGGCACCGTTTTGACATGGAATTGGTTGTGGTTCCAGTTCTAGCCCATTTAAAGTAACTGAATCGGTCCAGCTGTTGCGCTGTTTTTTCTGTCGTAAAACACCACTGTTTCCACTCGGCGTCAGCGCTGAGTCTCAGGAACAGAGAATCCTGCCCTTGGTTGTTGTAACATTTGATTAGATTGTGGCAGCAGCTTCTAGTTAGAAATAGAGCTCGAGTGAAGAGACAATTGTATTAGTGATCCATGAAATAGCTGGCTGCGTGCGAAATCTGGCAGTAAGCCAGATCATAAAATAGATAAAGTTGATGAAAGCCATAAGGCTCCTCTTTGCTGATCTATACAGAAATAACATTCAGTTCCCATCGTAGTTTCCAGATGTGTTGCAAATTATTCCAGGAATGTTACCTCCGCCAAGCCTTCCCAGAGGTACATTCACACACATTGCTCATGTTAGTGTTTTCACACCATTTTTCCCTCTCCTCTCCTGAAGATACAAACTAATCTACGGGGCAGGAATCTCCGATCGCCAACCCCGAAATCGGGTTTGGCGATCAGCTGGTGAATCCACGCTTACGCTGGAATCGGGGCGATGCCGTTTTTCCGATGCTCGGCCCCCCTCAAAAACGGCATCCTCAGGGAATATGCCGCATGCCATATGGACGGCCTCAGGATGTCACCTGAGGCCTTCCCCCAATGCTCCGCCCCCGATGGACCAAACCCCCGACGACATGGGGCGTGTGTGCTCACAGTCTTCGCGGGCCTAGCGTGGCAGCAGCCGACTGTGTCCAGCACCGCTACAGTCGGGGGGGGGGGCATTCCGCTGGCTAGGGGGGCTTTGGCGGGAGCTGGGGGCACTGGTGGGGGGAGGGCAGGGGTGGTGAGGGGGGTTACAGGGGGGCAGCTTTTGGTAGGCCAGGTCGGCACCCAGCCGGCGCCATGTTGCACGGTGCAGCCGCCGCAGGCCGTCACCGTGCGCATGCACAGCCACGGACCCGGCCAACCTGCTGCCGTATTCGCAGGTAAAACCGGGGGCTTTATGGTGTGCGGCTTCTTGCCCTCCGCCAGGCGGAGTATCGGTGCAGAGGCGGCGCTGACTTTCTGGTCGGAAGACCAGATGGATCCTGCGGACAAAGCCGCAGGATGGGAGAATCCAGTCCCTTGGTGTTTGAGTGCACAAGTGCCAGTCAGCTCCAGTGCCTTGAGCATGTAGCTCCCAATTGTGAGTTTTAACAGCAAACATTAGTGGCCTGTTCTACCTGGGTGGGACATTGCAGATGATCATTAATCTGCCCTCTTGTGATGTCTGTCTTTTTGCACCTCCAACGGAGATGACTTGATCTCTGGTTGTTTTTTCTCTCCCTAATCTGGGTTGTCAATGCCAATTGTTTAAATTGTGCCGGCACTATTACATTTGCACATATCAACTCAATCTGCATATGCTAAGGACCAAACCTGGGATTTTTTACTCTGTGTGCCTCAGCAATTCAATGGGCTGAATTATCCGTCCGTGAAGAAGCAAGCATTCGCCAGAAATCGTGGTTTGTGTGTGGTGCCGTAAGCCACGCTCCAGGGCCCTGCTAGTGACGGCAATGCGGTTTGCGCCCTGTGTTGGCAGCAGAATGCAAAACCAGAATTTGCATGTGTTAACATATCATTATCGGATCTGACCCGCGATGTTCCGCCCACTCAGGCAGAAGTCACATGGATGCCATTTACGATGGGAACTTACAAACGGTGACTAGGGCCATTGGCTGCTGAGGGAGAAAGAGTAGGTAATAAAAGTTTATAACAGTGTTAAAAACTGTAGCGCTTGCTGGGGGTGGCTGCCAGGGCCAGGGGGAATAGCAGGGATCGACTAACTGACGAGTCTTGGATTCGGGGTGACCCCCACAGAATCGGGGTGGCCAGGCACTGACCGCCATTGCTGCAGTATTTGTTTTAAACACACCCATTCAATACAAGTTACAGGCCCCTGGCTGCTCTCACTGCTGACTGCTCACTGTGTCCTGTAAATGTTCATAAAGCTTCTGATCATTTGGGAGCCCACCCAGGCCGCCCCCCCGGAAGCCCTCAGACCCCAGCTGACTCATCAATGGGATGGGTGTGGCCAAGCTCAATCAGTGGCACACCAGGTGCTGCCACTCCTCAGTGCGCTCATCAGAAGCGCATTCCCACTGCAGGAGAAGCAGGGGAATAGCAGAGCTCACCCCAAACAAAGGCCACATGCACCATGGCCTTTAGCATCCACCCTGGTGAACAGGGACAGAGATGAGGATAGCGGCTCCCTAGTGACACTCACTGATGGGGACAGGGGTGCAGTATGGAAGCGTAGTGGGGCTTTGTTTGCAGGGTCGATATGACCATCAATTCACTCAGAGACACGAGTTGGAGTAAACTGGCTTTAATAGGCTTACAACTGAGCCTGCCTGCGACTATGCTGAACTGAGGGCGGACTCGCAGGACTGCAGCACTTATACTTCCTGATGGGGGCAGAGCCAAGGGCGGAGCCCTGTACATGGTCCTCATCTCCCCCTATGGGCAGAGCCGTGCAACGGCTCAGAGATGGAGCCCCCAGGGACACAGTAATGTACAGTGTGAATTATAGTGGTTACACATTCACCACACAGGGTGGGGGTGCATGTGGAGAGTGGACCGGAAGTGCAATTTAGTTTTGCCATGTATCTCCCCCCTGCACAGAACAAATTTCAGAGTACAGCCAGGAATGCTTGCTATCTTCCTGGCCGCAGCTGCTTTGCAGATGCATGGAGGCTGAATGCACAGGCGCTGCTCAGGGAGGACCCTGCACAACAGGAGCCTGCCTCATAAGAGCAATGGCCAACCGGTGATGCTGGAGAGCTGGCTGTCCAATGGGCAGCGGGAGAGACACAAAGGAGGCGCCACATCAGGCCACGTTATAGCGTGACCAGACCGCTGAAGAGTTCAGCTAACCAGGGAGACCGTGGCCAGATGATGCCGCACCTGGAACTGTGGGGATATGACGGAGGACACCTGCTCCCGGTGGCCATCAAGGTGACGGTCGCCCTGAACATTTTTGTCTTGTGGTCTTTACTGGCGCCGAGCGGCGACCTTTCTGGGATATCTCAGACATAGGCACGCAGGTGCATCCGTGCCATTACGGATGCTCTATATGCCCAGGCAGTGGACTACACAAACTTCAATCGACAACAAGCCCACCAGGATGCCTGGGCAACGTGTTTCGATGCCATCGCTGGCATGCCGCAGGTCCTGGGGGTGATAGATGGGTCACATATCCCCTTGAGGGCACCACCCATGAAGGGGAGCCCTACATCACCAGGAAGAGCTTCCACTTCCTGAACGTGCAGTTAGTGTGTGACTACGACCTGTACATCATGCACAGCTGAGCTCTATACACGGGCAGTGTGCACAGTACCTACATCCTGATACACTTGACAGTTCCCAGCACCTTCGAGGCACTCCTTCAGGTAAGTGGTTCGCTCTCGGGCAACAAGGACGTCTTTCTTAATGATGCCTGTCAAGAGGACCCAGACTGAACCGGAGAACCTCTATAATGATGCCAATGCAGCAAACAGGAGTGTAACTTAGTGGTGCATCGGGGTCCTCAAGGTGAGGTTCAGTTGCTTGGACCGCTCTGGTAGGGCGCTCCAATGTAGCCCCAGGAGGGTATTGCACATCGTGGTGGCCTGCTGCATCCTACATCGCACAGTGGAGGGGGAGATGCTGGAGGAGGGGGACGAACAATGCCAGGCATCTTCCGGCAAGGAGGAGGGGAGGATGGAGGATAGCTGCTGCCTGACCTGCTGAGTATGTCCCTGGTGCCATAATATACACCAATATATCATGGTGCAGACACACACTGATGGACACACACAGGGACCAATCAACATGTACAAACACCGCAGCCAATCACCAGTTAGAATACACACACTATAAAGGCAGAGGGCACCACGGTTCCCGCTCATTCTGGGTGCTGCCTCTGAGTGTAACAGGAACTATTCAGCACGGACTCACAACACGTGCTGAGAGAATCAACTGGTTCGGACAAGGCTTAGGTCTCTAGTTTAAGTTAGCATCATTGAGACCCACAGTCATCGTGTGTTAGTTAGTCAGAAGTAGTTAATAAAATTCAGTTGAACCTTCATCAGTGTTGGAAGTGTCTGTTCATCTCTCAAGTCTACACTAGCCAACACTTCACCAGGATTTACTGTTTTTGGACCAGATTTTATAGTATAATGATGTTCAAAAAGGAACACAGTGTGAGAGAGTGTTACTTCCCTTTCCCAGCCACTCGATCTGAATTTGATTTGAATCTAAATTTGTGAATGTGAGGCAGTAGAAGAAGATGTAAAGATGGACAACAAACTCACAAACGCTGAGCCAGATGTTCCTGAGTTTCTCAGTCACTGTTCGTGGTATTAGCAAAATTCCTTTATTCCCTTCAGCCACAAACTAACATGATCGTGTCGATCAACCTCTATGTGCTGTTTCATACTTTAATCATAATCAGCTGACCGATTGTAAACCAAATTAAAAGAAAAATAAATGTAATGTGAGAGAACAAGCTTCTCTGGATTTGTGGGTTTCGAGGAAGCATTTGGTTGTTTTAACACTTGACTCGACTATGGAAACACCTTTGTAAGTCGAGTAAAGTGATAATTGTATTAGTGATCCATGAAACAGCTGGCAACATGTGAAATCTGGCAGTAAGCCAGATCATGAAATCGATAAAATTGAGGAAAGCCATAAGGCCCCTCTTTGCTCATCTGTGCAGAAATAATATTCAGTTCCCATCATAGTTTCCAGATGTGTTGCAAATTATTCCAAGAGTTTTACCTCCACCATCCTACTCATTAAGGTACATTTCACATATTGATCATTCTTTTGGATAGATATTGACATTGCGCAATCGTGAAAAATGGGTGATATCAAATTGGTCGCCTTTTACATCTCTTTCGATTTTTTATTTCTATTGAGTTCTAATGATGCATTCTGCCAATCACCTGGCTAAGAATAATAGCTAGAGATTGGGAGAACAATTGGTGGAATTTCAGTGCTAGTGTTTATATCACTTCATTAAAACTGATCTCAATTGGAAACCTTAGGTGGGCTCCACATCTGCTGACATGGTGGATGTGCACCACCACACACCAAGTCCCAGAGAATGAAAGCACAGGGCAGAAGGACTTTAATATTCAATTCCTCAATCCTCAGCCCTACCTCAGTTATATAAATAACAGGTATATGGAGCAATTGCCCTCAAAAAACCAATTCAGGAATTTTGTCGCTACACATGGACCAGACATACCTTTTTAAAATAAAGTTTGCGTATACAATTTTTTTTTTCAATTACGGGGCAGTTTAGAGTGGCCAATTAATCTACCCATGCACAGATTTTTGGGTTGTAGGGTGAGACGCACGCAGACACGGGGAGAATGTGGAAACTCCACACGGACAGTGACCCGGGATCGAACTCGGATCCTCAGCAGCGTGAGGCAGCACTTGCACCACCGTGCCGCCTTAGGACCAGACATATCTGAGTACCAAGTTAATTTCCAATTATTCTGGCAGATTCCCTCTGAAATCCCCTTCAGTATTTACAGACCCTAGGAAAACTTCAGTGAACCAAATTCCAGATTCCACGCCCTGGTTTTCCGAGCCATTAGGGTTGTCACCAGCAACAAACTGGACAGGGCAGGAGCAGCACCAGGCATATTGAAAAATGATGTGTTAACCAGGTGAAGCTACAACACGTGACTATTTGCATGCCGAACACAAAGCAGCAAGTGATAGAGTTAAGCAATTCCGCAACCAGTAGATCAAATCTAACCTTTGCAGTCCTGCGACATCCATTTGTGAATGGTGGTGGACAGTTAAACAACCCGCTGGAGGAGGAAGCTCCACAAATAATAACAATAATAATAATCACTAATTGTCACAGGTAGGCTTCAATGAAGTTACTGTGAAAAGCCCCTAGTCGCCACATTCCGGCGCCTGTTCATTCCATTCTCAATGATGGAGCAGCCCAGCACAGAAGACAAGGCTGAAGCATTCGCAATAATCTTCAGCCAGACGGGCCGAGTGGATGATCCATCTCGGTCTCCTCCAGAGGTCCCCAGCATCACAGATGCCAGCTCTTCAGCCAATTCTTTTTTAAAATTAATTTAGAATACCCAATTATTTTTTCCAATTAAGGGGCAATTTAGCGTGGCCAATCCACCTAACCCGCACATCTTTGTGTTGTGAGGGTGACATGGGCAAAATGTGCAAACTCCACACAGATAGTGACTTGGATCGAAGCCAGGTCCTCAGCGCCGTAGGCAGCAGTGCTAACCACTGTGCCGCCCAGTCTTCAGCCAACTCGATTCATCCCACATGATATCAAGAAATGGCAGAAGGCACTGGATAATAATAATCATTATTAGTGTCACACCTCCCACAGTCCAAAGATGTGCGGGTTAGGTGGATTGGCCATGCTAAATTGCCCGTAGTGTCATAAAAAGTAAGGTTGGGGGGGGGGGGGGGGGGGTTGTTGGGTTACGGGTATAGGGTGGATACATGGGTTTGAGTAGAGTGATCATTGCTCGGCACAACATCGAGGGCCGAAGGGCCTGTTCTGTGCTGTACTGTTCTATGTTCTATGTAGGCTTACATTAACACTGCAATGAAGTTACTGTGAAAATCTCCTAATCTCCACACTCCGGCGCCTGTTCGGGTAGACTGAGGGAGAATTCAGAATGTCCAATTCACCTAACAAGCACTTATTTCGGGATTTGTGGGAGGAAACTGGAGTGCCCGGAGGAAACCTACGCAGACACAGGGAGAACATGCAGACTCCGCACAGACAGTGACACAAGCCGTGAATCAAACCAAGGCCCCTGGTGCTGTGAAGCAACAGTGCTAACCACAGGACAGCACTGTAGTGCAGTGGTTAGCACTGCTGCCTCACGTCGCTAAGGCCCCAGCTTCGATCCTGGCTCTGGGTCACTGCCCGTGTGGAGTTTGCACATTCTTCCCGTGTTTGTGTGGGTTTCGCCCCCACAACCCAAAGATGTGGAGGCTAGGTGGATTGACCATGCTAAAATTGCCCCTTAATTGAAAAAATGAATTGGGTACTCTAAATTTTTTTTTAAAAAACAGTGCTAAGCACTGTGCCACCATGCCACCCATGTGCTACCATGCCACCCATACTGCAAAGGCTATGGGCCCTGACAATATTCCGGTAATAGTACACTAGACTTGTGTTCCAGGACTTGCCGCTCCCCTAGCCAAACTGATCCAGAATAGCTACAAAATTGGCATATACCCGTCAATGTGGAAAATTGCCTAGGTATGTTCTGTACACAAAAAGGACAAGTTCAACCCGGGCAATTGCTACTCTATCAGTCTGCTCTCAATCATAATTAAAGTGATGGAAGGGGTCATTAACAGTGTTATCAAGTGGCACTTACTCAGCAATAACCTGCTCACTGACGCTCAGTTTGGGTTCCGCCAGGGTCACTCTATTCGTGACCTCATTACAGCCTTGGTTCAAACATGGACAAAAGATAACTCCAGAGATCAGGTGAGACAGACTGCCCTTGACATCAAGGCAGCATTTGATTGAGTATGGCAATAAGGAGCCCTAACAAAACTGGAATCAATGGGAATCGGAGGAAAATTCTCTGCTGGTTTGAGTCGTACGTGGCACAAAGGTACAGTGGCACAGTGGTTGGCACTGCTGCTTCACAGTTCCAGGGACCTGAGTTCGAATCCAGTCTTGGGTGACTGTGTGGAGTTTGCACTTTCTCCCCATGTCTGCGTGGGTTTCCTCCGGGTGCTCTGGTTTCCTCCCGCCATCCCAACGATGTGCAGGTTAGGTGGATTGGCCATTTTAAATTGCCCCTCATTGTCCAAAATGTTAGGTGGGGCTACTGGGTTACAGGGATGGGGTGAGGTTGTGGGCCTAGGTAGGGTGCTCTTTCGGAGGGTTGGTGCAGACTTGATGGACCAAATGGCCTCCTTCTCTACTGTAGTGATTCTAAGGAAGATGGTTGTGGTTGTTGGAGGTCAGTCATCTCAGTCCCAGGACATCACTGCAGGAATTCCTCAAGGAAGTGTCGAAGGCCCAACCACCTTCAGCTGCTTTATCGACGACATTCCTTCCAACATAAAGTCAGATTATAGGATGTTCGCTGATGATTGCATAATGTTCAACACCATTGATGACTCCTCAGACACTAAAGCAGTCCACGGCAAATACAGCGACCTGAACAATATCCAGGCTTGGACTGACAAATGGCAAGTAACATTCACAGCATATAAATGCCAGGCAATAACCATGTCTAATAAGAGAGAATCAACTATCACCCCTTGACATTCACTTGCATTTCCATCACTGAATCCCCCACGATCAACATCCTGGGGGTTACCATTGAGCAGTAACTGAACTGGACTAACCATATAAATACTGTGGCTACAAGAGCATGTCAGATGCTAGGAATCTGCAACAAGTAACTCACCTCCTGACTTCCCAAAAGCCTGTCCACCACCTACAAGACACAAGTCAGGAATGTATTGGAATACTCCCCACTTTCCTGGATGAGTGCAGCTCCAAAAACACTCAAGAAGCTCGACTCCATCAAGGACAAAGCAGCCCACTTGATTGGTACCCCATCCACAAACATTCAAACCCTCCATCACCAAGGCACAGGAGCAGCCGTGTGTACCATCTACAAGATGCACTGCAGGATCTCACCAAGGCTCTCTAGGCAGCACCTTCCAAACCCAGGACCACTACCATCTAGAAGGACAAGAGCAGCACATACCTGGGAACACCACCATCTGGAAGTTCCCCTCCAAGTCACTTACCACCCTGATTTGGAAACATATCGCCGTTCCTTCACTGTTGCTTGGTCAGCAACCTGGAACACCCTCTCTAATAGCACACTGGGTGTACCTACACAATATGCACTGCAGAGGTTCAAGAAGGCAGCTCACCACCACCTTCTCAAGGGCAATAAATATTGGCCTGGTCAATGAAGCCCACATTTTGTAAAAATGTATAATTTTTAAAAATCCACAACTAATCTCCCATTGCTGGTAAATAGTGAGGAGGATAGCCGTAGACTGCAGGAGGATATCGATGGATTGGACAGGTAGTAGAGCAGTGGCAAATGGAATTCAATCCAGAAAAGTGTGAGGTAATGCACTTGGGAAGGCAAGCAAGGCAAAGGATTACACTATGAATGGTAGAACCCTGGAAAGTACTGAAGATCAGAGGGAACTTGGAGTGCATATCCACAGACCCCTGAAGGTGGCAGAGCAGGTAAATATGGTAGTTAAGAAGGCATGTCGTATTATTGCAGTTATTAGCCAAGGCATAGAATACAAGAGCAAGGAAGTCATGCTGGAACTGCATAAAATGCTGGTTAGGTCACAACTGGAGTACTGTGCTGTCTTGTTCACCACATTCCCGGAAGGATGTGATTGCACTGGGGTGGGTGCAGAGGAAATGTACCTGGATGCTCCCTGGGCAAGTGAGGAAATATCAAATAGGCTGGGGCTGTTTTGCTTGGAGCAGTGAAGGTTGAGAGGGGAATTGATAGAGGTGTATAAGGTAATGAGTGGCAGAGATAGGATGACTCGGAAGGCACTGTTTCCATTAGTGGAGGGGGTCAGTAACCAGGAGGCATTGACTCCAAGTAATGGTAGAAGGCTAAGAGAGGGGTTGAGGAGAAATGTTTCTCACAGGAGTCTGGAACTCACTCCCTGAAAAGGTGGTTGATCAGAAACTCCCATAACATTTAAGAAGTTTTTAGATAATCACTTGCTCTGCCGTAACTCCAGGGCTATGGGCCAAGTGCTGGAAAGGGGGATTAGTATAGTCAGATCTTTGTAGGCCATTGGGTCATGATGGGCCAAATGGCCTCCTTCTATGCTGTAAACATCTATGAATCTATGTAGCTAAACCCTGTTCCGTTTACAGTATTGCTAAATATCCACCAGCTGCATGCCATTGGTACTCTCAGCTTTCAAATGTCAATGAATAAAAATGAACCACGCAGGTAAAGTATATAATATTGTTTTTTCCCAAAAAAATGTTCATAAATTATGTACATATTACAGACATACACACGCTTGTTTCTGGTTTCAGAGAATAATGGACATAGTCAAAGAATTTGATTCCCAAAGCACCAGTAAAAATTCCAGTACTCTATGTGATAAAAACAGAACTTGGCTTATTCTGTAGCCTTGGTGTTATGCTCAACATGGTATAACAGCTCCATTTGTTATAACACATCCTCAGACTCATGATAAGCAATATTATGGGAGATATGCCAATTCTGTGCAAGTATGTAAATAAATATCCTGGATTAACTAAAGTTAACGTGGGCTACATAGACCCTGTTACCTTAGTGCAAATTTTAAAGACATCAGGCAAATAAACTAATTTGATATCTTATTGGCAAATGCCACTTTCAATTTTTCTAAGGCCATCTGGATGAATAGTGCATTTCCCTTTCCCAGCTCATCATTGTGTTCACCAAACTTGGAATCTAAACCATACCAGGAGAATCTCGATGTCTACTGGGCTCTCCTGGTTTATATCAAGAAACATCTGGTACACATGTTTAAAACATGATATCATTCTGTGCTACTTTTTTCGTCTTCTTGCCCTTTTTAATTGATCACAATCGCATTTTCTTTTTTAATTGAAAGGGGACATATCACCGAGGCTAAGGAGGTTCCCATCTTGTGGCAGTTTAGTCTGAGAATGGCCCAAATTCATTCAACAAAGCTAAAAGATATCAGCCGGGGATTCAGATCCTCATCCTTTTTTTGTAGGCCAGCAGTCTCATCTAATACTGTATCTGACAGTGTTGGACTTAAGTTAAGAGATTTTCCAATCCTTCTGCGGGCAGGACTGGAAATTCCCATCCAAAGGTTTGGCTGGTCTGTCAAATTTTCCATCCCGCCCGCGACAATTCCGGAAGTGTCAATATCAAAACTGGTTGGTTATTTATAAAAAGAGAGTTATTTGAAACTCTTTTGCTCTTTATTCCTATGCAATTAAACGCATCTATCTCCATTGATTATCTGTGGGGTATTTTAGTACAGAATATCGTGTTAATTGGAGAACCACATTAGATTCATTACATTTATTTTGAATAATATAATCCACAGGATCCATTTATCATTTTACCAAAATAATTTTCATGTAAAGTTTCAATTTATTTTTGCTGTTGAAGTTGTATATTTTACTTCCTTCGAGCTTTTCTTTTGTTTTTCACGTCATTTCACCTGATTTCTGCTACTCCTATTTTGCTCCAATTTGTTAATTCTCCCACGGCAATAATTTCACAATAGTAATCAATCCATGAAACAATAGGGGGCCAAGCAGTAAACTCGGTCATTCTCTGGGCAACTATTTCTGCCTTTCTCTGAGCAGCCAGTTTCACCTTTCCCCTCTGCTTTCACTCAATTTCAGAATGAGCAGAAATTGCAGCAGCCACTACCATTTTTAGTCAGTCAGGTGGCTTTGACTTCCTGGCTTGAAGGGAGAATTGATCCTCAGGATACACCAAAGAGAAAGGGCTGGATTCTCTGTTCCTCAGACTAAGTGTTGGCCCCGGGGCAGGATTCGTGGAGTTCAGCAAGAGCAAAACTGGTGGCGCACCTGGACCGATTCTGTTACTGTTAAGGGGCTAGCACCCGGCGCAACGTGGAACACAATTGATTCCAGTAAGAAACAGTGCGGGATTCGTCGGGTACGTGATTGACACTCAGGAGGCTGACAAGCTGCAGCTGCATATACACACTTCACTCCCCACACACACACGCCATCTCTGTTGACAAGATGGCAGGGAGGAGAGCAGCCCCAAGATTCATGGATGCTGAGCTGGAGACCCTCCCGGACGTGGTGGGAGAGAGGCGGTTAACACTGTATCCCGACCCAGGAAGGAGGCTACCTCCCACTGCCATTTGTCGTGTCTGGGTGCAGGTGGCAGAGGCGGTGAGCGCCGTGAGCAATGGACCGGACCAGCCATATAAAACTGCACAACCTCCTCAGGGCGGCAAGGGTGAGTAGGCAGCACTGCACCCCTGGCACCAACCCCTTCCCACACACCACACATCCGTAACACCCCCAACCCGGAGGGTGGCCAAACCCCCACCCTGCATCACATGCCTGCACTCATACCAGCCGCCGTGGCCGGGTGCCTTGGTCACTGAGGCCATCAGCTACCCACCCCCTGGGCTGCATGCGTCGGACTGTGTCACACTGTCATTTTCTATTCTCACCCCCCTCACCCCCCGCCCCGCAAGAAAACTGCATAACTGCCGGAAGCGGGAGAAAACTGGGGGGGGGGGATCTGTCGGATCTACAGCCCCTCACAATAGCAGAGCAGAGGACCCTCGATGTGGTCGACGGCCTTTAGGAAAGACAGGTCACTGCGATGAAGATTGGCCGTGGGCCAGGAAGTAAGACCCCGCTGAGTTGCGGTTCCCCGTGTCACGTGTAACGACCCTCCTCCTCCAACACCACACCGCTCTACTTATGCGTGTTGTCTTTTGTCTTGCAGGGCATGCAGGCGATGGACCGGTCCATCTGGTGTCGCCCACCCCCAGCCAGTGCCACAGCCGGAGCCCCGGGTGCCGAGCAGTGATGAGGAGAGCCGTACGGACGTGAGCCATGGACCTGAGACACAAGACACCCCAGAGCTCGAGTCCGAGGATGACACAGGTTCCCCTGTCTCCAAAACCCTCCACCCTCTCAGAGACACTCACCTCGGTTGGGCACTTTAATGAAGAGGCTCCTGGGGCACTATCTGCTGCGCAACACACAGCTAATTGAGTACAGCAGATGGAGGTAGGAACACCAGAAGATTCAGACGGTCAGAGGGCGTGTCGACACTCCAGAACCAGCTGCCATGCAGACGGGTTTCGGGCTTCTTAAAAACGGACAGTCCCAGCAATTGTGGAGATGCAGTTGCAGAACCAGGGACTACATGAGGGGTTGTCAGCGATCATCCAGTACCTGCAGGTGCAAGTGGAGGAGACCAACCGTGTACAGGAGACGTAGGTGGTGCTGACAGTGCATGCCACCCAGGCCAACACCGCATGGGTGGCATCTTTGGTGGAGGCATTGGGGTCGAGGGTTGCGGCTATGGGTCAGCATGTCCAAGGTCTGGGGCACTCTGTGCAGGTGCTGGCTGAGGGCCCAGAACAGAGTTGTCACCTCCCAGGCAGCCATGTGCCACAGCGGCCTGGAAATTGCAATGACGCTTCTGAGTGTGGCCCCGTCACAGCAGGCCATGGCTGAGAACATCGGCAGCATTGCCAGTCACTGGCCGATGTGGCTCAGACACAGTGTGAAGTGCTATGGTCCCAGAGGAAGTTGGCACAGTCACTGGCTGATGTGTCACAGACTCAGAAGATGGTGGCACAGTCAATGGGTGATGCGATGCAGTCCCAGAAGGAGATGGTCCATGCCCTGTGCTCCATGGCCGCGAGCATGCAGATGCTGGTCAAGACCAGAGCGGGTCTCCAGTACTGGCAGTGGCAGGTGGCGGGGGAGCCTCAGGGGTAGCTCTGCTTGCACCCCTGTCCCATGGAGTAGCCCAGTGGCCAATGGGCACCCCAAGGGAAGAGGAGGTGCCAGTGACTCCCACAGGGGAGGTGCTGGAACACTGGAGCACTTCACCACCCCCCCCCCCCCACCCCCATCCTGGTAAGTCCGTTGGGGAGTGAGCAGAACCGGGGGCCACCATGCCACCTGAGACACCCGGCAGCAGCGCCCGGTCACCCCAGACGATAGCCGTCAATGGGCACACAGGTCACAGGACAGGATTCACAGCAGGCCACCTCCACTCCTGATGTACTATCTGGGGATCCACCTAGACGTAGCATAGGACCCTGTAAGGTCAGGGGGTTGAAACCAGTTAAGTTGGCACAGGTGCAGGTCACAGTTTAATGATAGGAGCCAGGGCTCTTATGTGTAAATATTTGTGCACATTAACACAGTCACAAACTGCCTCAGTGCTTTCAGATGAGTGTGAGTGGTGGGCAGTTCAGGACTGGCCAGAGGGGGGGGGGGGGGGGGGGGGGGTGATGCATGTGGAAATGGGCTGACAATGTGGGTGGCCTGGGCTCCTCATCTTACCTCCCGGCCGTGCTCACCACTCTCACCCCAGAGATCCAATGGGACGGTGTGATGGAATGGCCAGCTCGCATGTAGGGATCACCCAGGTGGACAGTGGAAAGTGCCACCGTGGGCAGGAGTCAGACTTTGTCAAATGATGTGGAGCACCAGAGCTCATTGACAGCGAGTTGTCATCATCCTCCACCCCATGGACCAGACCCGTTGTTGCTGCTGACGCAGGGCCCACACTCCTTAGTGAGGCAGGTATGTGTCCCAGAGGGGGTTGCTGGCAAGGGGGTGGGGAGGTGGCTGGGAGGGGGGATATGGGGGGTGGGATGCGGTTTCCGTGCCCCTGGCCTGTTCTCCCACTTCTTCGGTGAACCTGGAGGTGATCAGAGCCTCTCGTGGGCGTTGCGCCTGGCTCACGTGTCGTACGGCCTCCTGTGTCTGGGTCCCGTGTCCTACCCATCCTCCCCCTCCTCCGCATCCTCCCCGTCGGACGAGGACTGGTGTTTATCCTCCTCCTCCAGCACATCGCCCCTCTGCTGTGCGATATTGTGGAGGACACTGCAGTCTGCCATGATACGGGCATCCGTCTCAGCGTCATACTGGAGGGCCCCTCCAGAGCTGACCAGGTAACTAAACCGCATCTTCAGGAGGCCAAACTACCACTTGATTATGCTGGCATCATGCACACTGCCCATGTATTGTGCGTAGAGATGAATGATGTTCAGCTGATGGTCACATATCAGCTGCGGGTTCATCGAGTGGAACCCCTTTTGGTTAGCGTAGAGTGGCCTGACATCTGCAGGTGCTCGTAGGGCAACATACATTCCGTCGATCACCCCCAGGACCTGGGGCATCCCGTCAATGACAGTGGATCTAGCTGCCCGGGCATCCAGGTGGGCTCATTCCACATAGAAGTGGATGTATTGAGCCACCTGGGTATATAGGCACAGATCCACTTGTGCACCGAGGTCTGTGAGATTCCATACAGCTCCCCTCTCTTCGCCTGATAGGATCTCGTGGCAGAAAGGTTCAGGGCAACCGTCACCTTGACGGCCACCGGGAGCGTGTGCCCTCCCCCATTGCCCCGCGGTGCCAGCTGTGCCATTATCTGGCAGATATGTTGCTCTGTCTCTCTGTTCCACCGGAGTCTTCAATGGCATGCCTGGTCTAGCAGGTCCTCGAATGACGGGTGGTGCCTGGACACACGAGGTGTCATGAGGCACCTCCTTGGCACCTCCACCTCCTTGGCCTGTTGGGCGGCTGGCTCTCCATCCTAGGCAGCTGTCACCTGTCTCTCTGTGGCACGCTCTGCTGCTGTAGCTTCCTCCACCTTCTGCAGCGCCAGCTTGTATAGCTGCCCCAGGCCACCATTACTGGTTGAATTCCAATATGCCTGCAGGGGGTGAAAGGCCGACATGTTTGCATTGTGTGTACCCCCATGGCAAACCGGGTCCAATAGGCTACATGGTGGCTGCGGCTAGCTCAGCGGGCTCTGCCCCCACATGTTCCCCCCCCCCACAACCCTGCTCCCCTGGCCCTGTCGGTCCCCAGAACTATGGAGTCATGTCCCTGATGCCATGGGTACTATTGACTGGCACTGCCCTGCCAGGGGTATGCTCCACATCCCTGCTTTGCGACCCTTAGGGGCTACAGTGGGCGTTGCCCTGGATGGGTCACCAGAGTGTGGTGGCTGGGTACGGGGGGGCACCCAAACGGCCATTGTCACTCTGCCGAACTAGGGGCCAGGGTGGGTGGTCAGTAGGTGCGCAGCAAGATGGCTGCTTGCAGGTAATGGAGGACCGTGCCTGGGCCCCGCCCCAGTCCCGTGCAGGGTCTCCCTGGTCACCCGGCCTGTTCCCTAGGCAGGGCCTTCCCCACCCCGGCTAGCCTGGCCAGTGTCCGGCCCAGCAGCCCATTCACTCCTCTCTGTGTCCTATCTCCTCTCTCTCTCTGATCAGCCACAACACCGGTTTCACGATTTTTAAAAGCACAAGTGAACCGAGTTGTCGGGAACTCGGCCCATCGGAGGAGGAGAATTGTGGAGGCCCTGGAGAATATAGAGCCAGGCTAGCTAATGATATGCAGTGTTTACTGTATGTGCGTTCCAGTACGCATTGACTCCGCTGTTGAGATTACGAAAAATTGCGATTTGGCGTCAAATCAGCCGCGATTTCGGAGTCGGAACCTGTTCTCTGCCCAATCGTGTTTCCGATTTTGGTGTCGGCCATGGAGAATCCCGCCCCTTATATCTCTAAATCCTCCCAAAAACATGTCAAGCCACTATTTAGTACAATTTTCATTCATTTAAGAAGTTTACAATGAAAGTCTTGGAGCCATTTGCAAGTCAAATACAATATTGGAGCCTGTTTCTTTTTTTCTTATCTTTATTGGTTGCTATTTCTTAACTCTGTCTTCTAACCTGACTGGGAACGGGCGCGATTCTCCCAGAGGGGGAGAAATCGTAAGGCTGGCGTCAAATCCGGGCGGGTTTGACGCCAGCCCCCCCCCCTCCCCGACCGGGAACCGATTCTGGTCCCCGGTCGGGGCTAGTATGCCGCCGCCGTAAACTCCGGCATCGCGGGCTTAACGAATTTCGTTAAGCCCGCTTGCCAGAGTTTGCGCCGGCTGACGCGTCATATGACGTCAGCCGCGCATGCGCGGATTGGAAGACTCCAACCCAGGCAAGCGCGGATGACGTCATCGCGCATTTGCGCGAAACCCGCGCATGCGCGGGCCGGGATGCCCCTCAGCCGCCCCGCGAAGTGATACAGCGGGGCGGCGGAGGGACAAAGAGTGCGCGGGCATCGGACCCGCTGCCCGCGATCAGTACCCACCGATCGCGGGCCCATGGCACCCTTGGAACGGCCGTGGTACTGCCATGCCAATCGGTGGCATGGTTTTAAAAATCGGGACTTTACGGCCGTTTTTACGAACGGCCAGACCAGGTGTGTTTGCCGTTCGTAAAAACAGCCGTAAAGGGCTGGGAACTCGGCCCATCGGACAGCTGAGAATCGCTGCTGGCTGTAAAAAAACAGCGGCAGCGATTCGTATCGGGAGTCGGGCGTGGGGGGGGGGGAGAATAGCGGGAGGGCGTCGGACGAGCGTGGCCGTAAAATTTTACGAGCCACGCTATTCTCCGCACCGTCGTGAGTGCGGAGAATTGCGCCCTTATATTTTAACTTCTCCCTGTCGTCTCTCGTGTTTTTTTTCTACCTCTCACTGTCTCCCTCGCTTCTCCCTTCTTTAACCTTCTTTGTGTTGTTGCTTTTTGCGCTGGTGCATGTGGCTTTTGTCTTCATCGTCAATTCCCAAAAAACCTGGCATCTCCTGTGCAGGCGCACGCGCAGTTCGGAATGTTTGATGTTGGTCCTCTGAACTGTGCATGTGCCGGCTGGAAAGGGCCATGCATGCGCAGTTCTGATTTTTCTTTACATCAGTTAGGCTCATGCGCATGAGCCTGACCAATGTTAAAAAATCCAAACCATTCATGTGAGGCCCATTCCCAGCCGGTGCACGCGTGGGAGGCCCAAGGTATATCGGGACTTGGCGATGTCGGCCACGGAACTGAAAACGAAGATTACATTAGTTTATGTATGTTGATGTATCATCATTTTGCACCTTATTTTGCGCACGCTTGTGGAGCTGTCATGGTACGGCACACCAGTTGGGAACCTCTGCATTAGACCATGGAAGATTAAGAAGTTATAGGAGGACTGAGTGGGCACTGGTGAGCTAATAATTGTAGTTAGTGAACGTATAATTGTCACATGAAATGTTCACTATTAAAAATTTCACACCTGCTCCATGTAATTTAAAGCTTTACAATAGGGTAGATCCGTGTTCTTCAAAGTTGGGGGCGCGACCCGCGGGTGGGTTGCGGGCGGGTGTCGGGAGGGTCGCGGAGCCTTTGTCCACGGTGCTCCCAATCGCGCAAATGCCCGCGCAGCAGCCGGCTTTTCATAATGTCGGCTGCAAGCGGCCGCGAATATGTTAAAAAAAAAATTTGGCCACATTGCGCATGCGCGCACGATGATCGGGCTGTATGCGCAGTGCGGCTGCTATTGTTTTAAACGGTTGCAGCTTTTTGTTTTACAAGTTCTGTAGTAGTTTTTATTCATTTATTCATTTATTTTATTCATTTAATTTTTATTTCTTTCATTTATTTTCATTTTTTTTTACAAGTTCGGGGGGGGGGTTTTATTCATTTTTTCATTTATTTTACTCATTTTTTTTTACAAGTTCGGGGGAGGTTTTATTTGATAAAATTTTACAGGAAAAAAGTTCAGAACTTTGGACAGATGGAGACTCCATACATTCCGCCACCGGAAGGCTTCACCTTCATCCAACAGTTTCCATTGAAGGAGCGTGTACGAGGGCCAAAGGGACCCAAAACCATTTCCTCCATTTTTGTAGGCAGCAAACAAGATAAGAGAAAATGGTGGGTCGCGCACGTCGGCCGGCGTGGGCCGCAATGGTCGGCCGGCGTGGGTCGCGAAGGTCGGCCGGGTTTGGTCCCGAAGGTTGACCGGTTGGTAAAAATGGGTCCCCGGAAAAAAAGTTTGAAGAACACTGGGGTAGATCTCTCTTCTCATTTGAACTCGCCTCTTGCTACAGGCCCCACAAGAGATGCCACCAATGAGGGTCCATGAAACCCATAGTGATGACATCCTCGAATGCAATTCCCATCATTCACTGAACACCGTCGTCGTTCCCCTCCCCACTCTTCCAACAGTGATCGAAAATAACGTGCCTCAGACGCACACTCAGGCATGAGGATGGAAGTCAGCGTGCTGTCAGCAGAAAGACAAGAGTCAGATTTAATCAGAACCTAAGGAGCAGCTCAGTTTTCCTCACAGTGAGTGGCCATCACTCTCCTGCCTTGTAGGTGATATTCAGGTATCAATATACATGATCAATGTATGTAAATGTAGTACAGTCATTTTAACACTAGATGGCTCACAGTCAGGTACTATAAGAACTGATTTCCTGCCTTTTCTCAGTCAGATGAGTCAGATGATGATGAGAAGTGATTTAGAACAATGAACAAGCAAGACATAGAATAGCTAGAGTGAGAGAAGTTAGAACTAGTTTATTATAATAGTGTATAGTTTTTTTAAAATAAATTTAGATTACCCAATTATTTTTTCCAATTAAGGGGCAATTTAGCGTGGCCAATCCACCTACTCTGCACATTTTTGGGTTGTGGGGGTGAAACCCACACAGACACGGGGAGAATGTGCAAACTCCACACGGACAGTGACCCAGAGCCGGGATCGAACCTGGGACCTCAGCGCCGTGAAGCGGTTGTGCTAACCACTAGGCCACCGTGCTGCCCATAATAGTGTATAGTTATATAGTTATCTGTATTGTACTTTAATTCTTTATTGTTAGTTTAGTATTGAGCAAAATGACTCAGTTTATTATTTTATTACACATTAAATAGTTTGTCTTTCAAGAAGACTATTGGTAATTTTATCATCCTGGTGGATTCAAGAGTAATATATATATTTTAGATAAGTCATTATTTAAAATATAACATAGGTGGACTGCCTTCAGTACCAATGTAGGCCCATCACCCTGGTGTGATGTCATGTAGACCTTTGGAGGGAAACAGAGTAATTGGGGAAGAAGGGATGTGATGGAGGGGTTATTGAACTGTGTTATGGACCAGGGTTTAAAGAACCCCAAAGTGTATCATGGAGTTCACCTGACCCACAACTTTTAATAGATTGTGGTATGGGAAGCACATGGCCCACTCTACAGGTGTGGTACAGCAGAAATGGAAAGGTATTTTTTAAAGCAAAACAATGTTTATTCTATGAACTCAAGTTAATCTTTTTAAAACATACAGTAAACATCTTAGCAACCATTAATTCAAATACAGCCCCCGTACCAGCCTCCCCGGACAGGCGCCGGAATGTGGCAACTAGGGGCTTTTCACAGTAACTTCATTGAAGCCTACTCGCGACAATAAGCGATTTTCATTTCATTTTTTTTCACTAAGTAATGTAATGCTTTATAACTTCCCAAACAGCATCCAGAAGACAAAAGAAACACCTTTTAACAGAAGCACATTAGGTTTACATTCACTACTGAGAACATTTATAATTCTGAATTCATCAAATAATCGAGAGATAGTCTTTTCATGGCAGAGATCAACAGATGCACCTGCTTTGTCTGGCTTCAGCTCCAGCACTGAAAACAAAACTAAAACACACCCTGCAGCAAACAGCCTAAAACGAAAGTAAAAATCTGACAGACAGCCCAGCTCCACCCACACTCTGACGTTACTGATAAACACCCATTTCTTAAAGGTACTCTCACTACAGATATTTGTATACACACCTATTTATATACACACCCGTTTCTTAAAGGTACTCTCACTACAGATATTTATATACACACCCATTTATAAACACCCATTTCTTAAAGGTACTCTCTCATGACAACTGACGGACACGGAGCTTTCTCTCAGACGAATCTGGAGTCCATGAGGGCCTCCTTGGTCCTCCGGGCATGTCAGACCCTTACCGCTATCTGTCCTCACGATTCCAGGTCCTCTACAGGCTCGTCCTCCGTCCCATCCTGGTCATCCTCAGATGAGGCTGCATGTTCCTCCTCCTCCTCGCATCACTGCTGTGCCAGTCTGTGGAGGGCACAGCAGACCACACGAAAGGAGGAGACCCTTTGGGGGATGTACTGCAATGCACCACCAGAGAGGTCCAGGTAGCAGAACCGCAGTTTTAGCAGTCCAATGCACCGGTCAATAACAGTACAGGTGGCAGCAGGGGCCTTATTGTTACTGGCCTCTGCCTCGGTCTCAGGCCGCTGCACCGGCGTCACCAGCCATGACCTCAGCGGGTAACCCTTGTCCCCCATGAGCCAACCTGGGGTTGTCTTAACAGACACCGGTGATGTCCATGTGTCCCAGGATGTAGCTACCATGTACACTTCCAAGAAGCACACGTGCATGATTCTGAGGCAGTGGTCGCACAGAATTGGACCTGAAGCATCCCACCAAATCCTGCAGCCCTAGCATCTTGGTGGGCCGAGTCCAGGTCAAAGTTGATGTAGTCGATTGCCCGGGCATGCAGAGCATCTATCACCTCCTGGATGCACCTGCGGGCTGATGACTGCGTGATGCCACACAGGTCCCTGCTCAAGCCCTGGAACGGCCCAGTGAAGGCAGCCTTGACTGTCCTAGCCACCATGAGCAGGTGACCTTCTCCTCTTCCACGTGGTGACATGTCCGCTAGAATGTGGCAGAGGTGCTGCATTGCATCCCTGATGAGACACAGTCTATTGCACACATAGGGCACGATTCCCTGGGCTCGTTATGCTCTCGCTCAAGCCTAACAAATCCGATGAATAGCAGGAAAGGCCAAAAACGAGATCCATGCCAGGCGCCAAACAGTTTATGATGCAACCGGCCCGCTCCCCTAGGCAAAATCGGGATCTCGCCATTTAAGCCCAATTTCCATATAATTAACGAGAACGATCCCTTGGCCTCCCGTCATTCAGCGGCCACCCCAGCAAGTGGTGACACTACTGCCGTTTAGTACTCCTTTTGAAAAACGTGAACCTGGTGGAAGAGCTTCTGTGGGGAGCTGAGGAGGTGAGTAGCCATCTTTGCTCACAGGCAAAAAGCCTGGGGACTCTGGGCTTGCCACCCTCGTGCTCGATGTGGGGTGGGGCCCCTCCGCAGTGGTGGGCTGCCATGGGGGTTTGTGCTGGAGAGATTGGACCCGCATTGCAGAAGGAAGTGACAGAGGCATCATAATGGTTTTGCGATAAGGTGTTTAATGTGCCATAATCTGCAGCGCCTGAGCCATGCCCCCCTGCGACTGGGACAAGCTCTGCAGTGCCTCAATCATGGCTGACAAGGTGCTGGCAATCAATGCCATGAAGATCCCAGAGGACAAAAAGGTGGTCCTCCATTTCTTCGGGATGGTGAATTTTCTTGGGAAATTCATTCCCAACAAGGCATCCCAGACCACAGCCCTCCGGCATGTCATAAAAAAGTCGACAGTGTTCCCGTGGCTCCCCGCACATCAAGCGGAGCGGCTTGAACTGAAGGCGAAGCTCACCACAGCCCCAGTACTGGCATTCTTTGACCCAACCAAGGATACCAAGATATCCACAGATGCAAGCCAGGATGGCATTGGGGCGGTGCTCCTCCAGCGAGTCGACTCCTCATCCTGGGCTCCAGTGGCATACGCCTCCAGGGTCATGACTCCGACCGAACAACGGTATGCGCAGATTGAAAAGGAGTGTTTGCGTCTCCTGACAGGAATAGTCAAGTTTCATGACTACGTATAAGGCCTGCCAAAGTTCACGGTGGAAACAGACCACAGGCCTTTAGTCCACATAATCCAAAAGGATTTAAATGACATGACACCTCAGCTGCAGCGAATTCTTCTTCGTCTCCGCCGATATGACTTCAAACTCGTCTACACACCTAGTAAGGAGCTGATCGTCGCGGATGCCCTATCCCGATCCGTCACCATGCTGTGTGAACAGGGTGACTCTATTCGCCACATTGAAGCACAGGTGCAGTTGTGTGCCAGTAACCTCCCAGCCACTGATGAACGAGTTATACAAATACGCAAAGAAACTGCCAAAGATCCCCTACTGCAGCGCGTGATGAAGTACCTCGCCCATGGCTGGCAAAAGGGGCAGTGCCCCAGTTCTTCAACGTTAAGGACGAGCTGACGGTTGTTAAACTAGATAGAATCGTCATTCCCCAAAGCATGCAAAACATGGTGCTCAGACAGATCCATGAGTGTCACCTGGGGGTCGAGAAATGTTGACGCAGAGCTCGGCAGGCAGTTTACTGGCCTGGCATCAGCCAGGACATTGCCAGCACAGTCCTCAACTGCACAACATGCCCGAAGTTTCAACCAGCTCAGCCCAAGGAAACGCTGCAACAGCACGAGACCGTGACCTCTCCGTGGTCCAAGGTGGGGATAGACCTCTTTCGCGCCAATGGGCGTGATTACATGCTCCTGGTCGACTACTTCTCCAGCTACCCGGGAGTGGTGAAACTGTCGGACCTCACGTCCAAGTCCGTCATCAAAGCCTGCAAAGAGACGTTTGCCAGGCATGGGATACCACTCACGGCAATGAGTGACAACGGTCCATGTTTCTTGATGCACAATCAATGGACACGAAACGTAGGTGAAGTCCGAATCGAAAGGCTTTAATCAGCAAGAAGTGAGCCCGGCAGCAGGAGTACAGAAATGGCCTGGCTGCTGGGCACACGGGTTCTTATACCCCGCCTCGTAGGCGGAGCTACCTTCCTCTTGACCAATGAACATACAGAGAACACGATACTTGGGCCAATGGGCAGCAAGCCCTCTGCACCAATGGCAGCTCACACTCCCAGGTACCATAATACCCCTAGTCATACTACCACATTTCTCCAGCCATGAGTGGTACGACTTTGCACAATCGTACCACTTTAGTCACATCACATCCAGTCCCCATTATCTGCAATCAAACGAGAAGGCCGAGAAAGGGGTCCATATTGTCAAGCAGTTGCTGTGCAAGGCTGCAGACTCAGCCTCAGATTTCAACCTGGTGCTATTGGCATACAGGGCAACCCCTCTGTCGGCTGGTTTGTCTCCGGTGCAGTTGCTCATGAACCGCAACCTGAGGATGACTGTTCCAGCCATCCATGTTCCCGACCTTGACCACCTCACGGTGATGCAGAAGGTGCAGCTATCCAGGGACCAGCAAAAGATCACGTATGATGTTCATGCCACGGATCTGCCTGCGCTGGCTCCAGATGATGTTGTTCGCATTCTGCTGCCTGAGGGAGGTTGGTCAGCCCCAGCTGTTGTCGTCAGACAGGCTGCTGCCAGTTCTTTCGTTGTCCAAATGGCTGATGGCTCCATTTTGCGGCGCAACAGGAGGGCGCTGCGTAAAGTTCCCTGCCCGTCACCCAACCGCACTTCTCCACATGTCACCATGCCTCCTCTGGACGTCTTGCACCACGAGGTCACCGATCTGGCAGCAATCCCACCTGTCCACAAGGCCACGAAGGTGGCAGCCATCCCGCCTGTCCAGGTGCCGGCGTTCCCCCCCCTCCACCTCTGCGGTGATCGACGAGAATTCGTTGCCCACCACAAAAACTGAATCTATAGACTTAAATCTTGTAAATTTTGTTCAGTTTGCTCTGTATCTGCACGATAGACACCTTCCCATGTACATATGTTCATTCATTCCCCACTTGTACATAGTTATGCAATTATATACAGCCACATTCAAATATTTTTTTTTAAAGGGGGAGATATCATAATATCCACTCATGTATATCATGAGATGCAGACAGGCAGTGATTGACACACAGGATAACCAATGAAAGCACACGACACAGAACAACCAATCACCAGACAGGACACCATCACTATAAAGCCCACAGGGCATTAAAGCTCTCCCTCTCTCACAGGACACGGCTAGGGAGATAGTCGCAGTGCACAGGCCAATGAACATCATCACTATGTGATAGAGAGCTTGTCTGGTTAAGCCAGTAGGAGGTTATCAGTTACGTTAATAGAGTGTCAACCCACAGCAGATTATGTACAGCAATCAACAGGTTCAAAAAAACAGTGTTGGACCATCTCCTGTGTCGGAAGCCTGTTTCTCGTTTTACTGCATCCAGTTGCAGTCAATGTTAGACCAACACAGATAACACATCAATCACAACCAAATTAACCAGCAAACAACAACAAGGCAACCAAAAGCCCCTACCCTCTTTCATCCCTAACCCCAAACAAATCAAAAACTAAAAGCCAAAATTCATCTTTAAAACTCCTGACAGTATGAGCTGTAGTTACCTCCACCACTCCCCTCCTATTAACTATACAGCTAGCAGGGCGGTCCCCACTCAGAGTAAAAACAAAACAAATAACCATATCACCAACCAGTCAATCAACCAATATCTAACTTTAATAGTTAAGAAAGAGAAAAAAACACAACGGGCAGAATTCTCCGGTTGCCGACGGCGAAATCACGTTCGGCTATCGGCTGGAGAATTCCTGCTACTGACCAAATCTGGGGCGCTGCCACTTTCACGATGCTCTGCCCCCTCCAAAGTGGCGTACATGTGTGTGCCGCATCAACAGCCTCAGGACAGTGCCTGAGTCCCACCCCCCCGATGCTCCGCTCCCGATCGGCCGAGTTCACGACGGTGTGGGTCTCTCATGGTCTCGGGAACTCAGCATGGCAGCTGCGGACTCAGTCCAGCGGTGCCACAGTTGGGGGAGAGCGATCTGCGGGGACTCTCAGGGTTTGCGGGCACTTTTGGGGGGTGGTGCGGGGCTCACCCGCTGGCCAAAGGGGGGGGCACTACGTCGCAGGCTGGGTCCATCCATGCGCGGCCGGCGCCAGGATGCATGGCATGGCCGCTGCAGGCCGTTGCCATGCGCATGTGCAGCCATGGACCCGGGTGCTGTTCGCTGCCTGCTAGCCCCCAGCCAAACGGAGGATCGGTGGCCATTGTCCGTCGAATGTTTGGCCATAAAACACCTCTGTTCCCACGCGGCATGAGGACATAGCCTCAAAGTCAGAGAATCCAGCCCAATGTCCATCTCACAACCAACAGTACAAATACAAGTGCAAACATAAAATGCCCAATAGGCACCCAACAAATCCCAAATACCCCCCAAACAGACAGCTCACAACAGGTACAGTTCACTATTAGCTCGACCCCAATCCATGCTTCTGTACAAATGCCTCTGTATCCTCTGGTGCATCAAAATAGTAATCTTTCGATTCGCAAGTTACTTGGAGGCGCATAGGGTACACCACACCAAATCGAACATTAATCCTGTACAATGCAGCCTTGGCTTTGTTAAATGCTACAAGCCTTTCAGCCAGCTCCGCTCCCACATCTTGGTAAATCCTATTGGCATGGCCCTCCCATTTACAGTCCTAATGGTCCTTCGCCTACCGAAGGACACTTTCCTTTCATTGGTAACTGTGAAATTACACGATGATCGCACAGGGTGGTTCACCAGAATGGGGCTTCTGCCTTAGTGACCTGTGGGCTCGATCCAACTGGGGAGGAGATGCCATCCCCAGTCCACCCCACCACCATCTTTCCAAACAGCTGCAACTCATTTAGTTGTGTTCGATCCTCCATGTCCTCTGGCAGTGCTACAATTCTCAAGATCTGCCTTCTGGAGCGATTTTCTACATTGTCCACCTTGGCCCTTAGCGCCTTGTTATCACCGGCCTCCACTTCCAGGACGTGATTTGGTTACTTTGCCTCGAAAGGGTCCCCTCCACACCCTGTGTCACTGCGCCTTGTGCCTTTACTGCCGGGTCTGTTTTTTCCAAGGCCTCACGAATGGGGACAGGGCCTCTTTGATTGCTCTGTGGAAGTCTTCAGAGATAGCCTGCCGCAATTTCTTAAGTTCCATCACCAAGATGCCTGTGAACACAGACACAGCAAGTGCCTCCGCCGTTTTCTCAGCAAGTGAATCTCTTCAAGCTCCTAAGTCAAACAACAATCCTTTACTGTTCTGCAAACTGGATTTGAACTTTTTGGGCGTTACTTTTATGCAGGACTCTTACCCCATCAAATTATCGAAATTCCTCTCCAAATCACCCCCGGAAACTGGGCGAAAGGGACCAAAATCAAGGTACTCTGGGGGGGGGGGGGGGGGGGGGGGGGGGAGTCACCTCGTATGAGTGCTCTCAACATGTCACTACCAAATGTCCCCAGTGGGATATTTTCATAAGTAATGGAAAATCGCTCTAGATTTTAATTGCAATGTGTTAAATAAAGGCATTGCAACTTGTTTTTGTGAGATGAATTTTAGATCAGCTGCATGAAACCCTCACACCTAGTCTTCTTTATTACAGACGATAGCGACTATACAATATACCTTATGTAATCAGGATCACAGTAACTAGAAAGGTTAACCAATATGCTGTTGGAAAATATACCCCATCAATCTTTCCTATAATCGTTTATTTTTTTGCTCTTTAATTCCATTTAATTTCCAACGTACTGTGTAAATATATATGTGGAAAAGTTTCATAAACTACTTCAGAATGGAAAATTCTTTTGGCTGGATTGCTGCATGCCAACTTCTGCTGTCAGCAGATCCCTTGGTCAGATTGTCATTATCATTCAGGAGTTCATCTTATAAGGCCACTCTACTTGCACAGTGACACCTTTAAAATCACATCTTAATATATATTTTTATTTGGAAATAAATGTTGCTATTATCTGTAATTTTATTCAAAGATAATGTGGGGTTTATCGTGCCGCAAAGAGAAATTGATTTCATTTTGTGCACATAAATTTAGATTACACTCATTTTGTGGTTACCTTTGAAACCTCATCAACAGATGCCTATTCATAGTTATTTATTTCTGGCTAAAGGGACTTGCACTACAGCTGAAATTATTCTTAGATCAATCTATGCTTTACGTGATAGTTGATTGTAACAAATGGATCAAATTGCTATCCAAAAATGCTCTGCATAAACAAACATACAACAAAGGCTTTGTCTAAATCTGTCACTCGTTGGACAAATGACTTCCTTTCAGTGTTTAAACAATCAAATGTCTTTTTTCATATGTATAAAACTATGTGCCAATTAATTTAGAGACTGCCTTTCTTCCTTTCCTGAACAAGAGTAGCAAACTTACCGTTGACATTGCTCCAAGAATTTATCCTCTCCGGAAGCTCACTCCTAGTGGGTAATTTTCGGACTTGTGCTGCCATTCAAGAGGTTTGTTGCCAGTACTGCACTTTGGAAATTTGGTCAAACGCTGTGCAAGGTTTTCCATCCATTATTTTAAATAAATATTAATGACTGATTCTTTCATAGGCATCATTGTTCTTAAACGGTAACACGTTCCATGATTATCCAATGATGGATTTCAATCAATATACACAACGGGGCCAATGTTCCATCATGAGAGCAAAACTGGCTCTGTAACAGAATGGTGAGATTTATGCCCACCTTCAAACAAGCTGCCAGGAATTTCTGAAGATTATAGTGGTGATTTGTGGTGATTGCTCCTTTTTTTTTTTTTAAATAATTTTTATTGAAATTTTTCGATACAAACATTTACCCCTACTACATTTTAAATTATAACACAACAAATCCCCCCTGGAAAATCCTCCCCACGCCCTCCCCCGCGCGCACCCCCCCACCCCTCCCCCCCCCCCCCCCCCGCGCTACCAGTCTAGCAACCAAACCGTTTTTTCCCTTTCTGCCGATGGCCTCGGGCAGTCATTGCCCGCGACCCCCCGCTGACGTGCTCCCTTCGTTGCTATCCCCCCCCCCCTCCCTTTTCCCCCCCCCCCTTTCTCCCCGGGTTGCTGCTGTTTCGGCCTCCAGTTCCTATCTCTGATCCAGAAAGTCAAGGAAGGGCTGCCACCGCCGGAAGAACCCCTGTACCGACCCTCTCAGGGCGAATTTGATTCTTTCCAATTGGATGAAGCTTGCCATGTCGTTTAACCAGGTGTTAACACTTGGTGGCCTTGTGTCCCTCCACTGAATCAAGATCCTTCTCCGAGCTACCAAGGACGCAAAGGCCAATATTCCGGCCTCCCCTGCCTCCTGTACTCCTGGCTCCACCCCAACCCCAAAAATCGCTAGCCCCCACCCTGGTTTGACCCTGGTTCCCACCACTCTCGATACCGTCCCCGCCACCCCCTCCCAGAACTCTTCCAGTGCCGGGCACATCCAGAACATATGTACATGGTTCGCAGGGCTTCCCGAACACCTAACACACCTGTCCTCACCCCCGAAGAACCGACTCATCCTAGTCCCCGTCATATGGGCTCTGTGCAGCACCTTAAATTGGATGAGGCCCAACCTTGCGCACGACGACGACGAATTGACCCTCTCTAAGGCATCCGCCCATGTCCCATCTTCTATCTGCTCTCCCAGCTCCGCTTCCCACTTGTCTTTCAGCTCCTCTATCGATACCTCCTCCACCTCCTGCATTATTTTGTAGATGTCCGAGACCTTCCCTTCTCCGACCCAGACCCCTGACAGCACCCTATCACTCACCCCTCTATCGGGAAGCAAGGGAAATCCTTCCACCTGTCGTCTGGCAAATGCCTTCACCTGCAGGTATCTAAACGTGTTCCCCGGGGGGAGCTCAAATTTCTCCTCCAGCTCTCCCAGGCTCGCAAACCTCCCCTCTATGAACATGTCCCTCAGTTGCCTGATGCCCGCCCTGTGCCAGCTCTGGAATCCCCCGCCAGTGTTCCCCGGGACAAATCTATGGTTCCCTCTCAGTGGCGCCGCCATCAGACCCCCCACTTCCCCCCTGTGTCGCCTCCACTGCCCCCAGATTTTCAGGGTGGCCGCCACTACCGGACTCGTGGTATACCTTGTGGGGGGGAGCGGCCATGGTGCCGTTACTAGCGCCCCCAGGCTTGTATTGCCGCAGGACGCCCTCTCCATACGTTTCCAAGCTGCCCCCTCCCCCTCCATCACCCACTTGCGCACCATCGATGCGTTCGCCGCCCAGTAGTATCCGGAAAGATTGGGTAGCGCTAATCCTCCCCTGTCCCTACTCCGTTCCAAGAAAATCCTTCTCACTCTAGGGGTGCCATGTGCCCACACATAGCCCATAATGCTGCTAGTTACCTTCTTGAAGAAGGCCCTGGGGAGAAAGATGGGCAAGCACTGAAACAGAAACAAGAACCTCGGGAGGACCGTCATTTTGACTGACTGCACCCTCCCTGCTAGCGACAGCGGTACCATGTCCCACCTCTTGAACTCCTCCTCCATCTGCTCCACCAGCCTTGAAAAGTTCAGCTTGTGGAGGGTCCCCCAGTTCCTTGCCACCTGCACCCCCAAGTACCTGAAGCTCTTTACTGCTCTCTTAAAGGGGAGCCGCCCAATTCCCTCCCTCTGATCTCCCGGGTGTATCACAAAGACCTCACTTTTACCCACATTTAATTTATATCCCGAAAAGTCCCCAAACTCCGCTAGTATTTCCATTACCTCCGGTGTGGTGATTGCTCCTTTAAAGCCAACACAGCATCTAGTACATGACTGCTGATGTCACTGATACATCTGGGGCTGGTTTAGCTCACAAGGCTAAATCGCTGGCTTTTAAAGCAGACCAAGCAGGCCAGCACGGTTCGATTCCCGTACCAGCCGTGCCGGAATGTGGCGACTAGGGGCTTTTCACAGTAACTTCATTGAAGCCCACTCGTGACAATAAGCAATTTTCATTTCATTTCACAGCAGAGAAAGGGGGGGGGGGGGGGGTCGTCCCCTCACAGACAAGAGATGGGGTCCCCTCACAGGCAAGAGATGTGTAGGGAGCTATGTCCAGCCATGAGGTTGCTGTTTTCTTACTAATAAATTATTTTTTGTGTACAGAAATGGAGTCTGTGAAAGTGCGTCATTATAGTTATATATGCACATTCATTTTGTAGACAGGAGTTTACTGACAGATAGAGGAAAAACTGTGTGCAGCTGGAACTGGTAAAGGCCGCAGCTGTCATTTGAAAGGGCACATGAATTGCTGCCAGGCTAAGATGGTGAAATGGATGTAGGGAAAATCAGACATCCATTTACAGATGCATTTATGGAGGTGTTGATAGAAGTAGTTGTGAATGTAGCACGGCAACCATACACCACTGTATTGCATTGTACTATGCTGTTGCCCTTGTGGGCTCCACCTATGGACCATTGTATTACATTACACCGTACTGTATCATGTTGGTGCCCTTGTGGGCTCCGCCCCTAGCTCTGCCCCCCGTTGGGGGAGGTATATAGATGTGCTGCCCTGCAGGCGGCTCTCAGTGCAGAGCAGTTGCAGGCAGGCACAGTTCTAGCTGATTAAAACCACTGTTCACTTCAACTCTCCGTCTCGTGTGAATTGATGGTCGCATCAATAATGCAGCAAAGAAAGGTTGATGTCTTTGGCATCCGAAGGCACCTTCCTCTCAGGATGCATGATCGTAGGTGCCTTTTGAGTGCAACTTTGTATCCCATGGAAACATAACCAAGGAGCTGCAGGATGTCAAAATATTCCCACTGCAATAGTTGACCAGACCACTCAATGAGTTTTGGGCTGAAGGGACATGTATATTTGTTTTTTGTGAATGTCGGGCGTTAATTTATTTCTTCTTTTTTGTATACAGGGGGCGGGGGGGGGGGGGGGGGGGGGGGGAGAGGGGGGGTTTGTTATTTCTGTTCTTAGTATTTTCTGTTATTGATATTTTGTGAAAATTTGAATAAAGATTATTTTTAAAAATAAAAAAATAAATACTTACTGTTGATCTGATTAAGACAAACCCTCCTTTGAAATAGCTTTGAGCTGTCAATTTAGAAGCTTCGGAATGGTAATGGTCATGAATGTAAACAATGGAGTTCAAAGCTTTTAGGCTTTTCAGCATGCCCAGAGGCTTGAAAAGGTTAAAGGGTAATGAGGTTGACTGTAGAAAAAGCACTTCAAAGGTTTCCAAAACATCAAAGAGGAGACTTGCATCTTCATCTGACAGATCTTTGAAATTGACATGCTTGGAGAGACATCAAAGGGTTTCAAGGCTACTGAGGGAAGACCTTTTCCTACAGTCATGGTGAAAGACAGTTTAATGATTTTCAAAGCTACAGAGGGAAGACCTATCACACAATCTCCAGCCGGAAACATTCCTGACCTGAGCCCCTCAAACCCAGCGCAAGCACCCCCCTGACTCACACCTCCCCTGAAAGACCCTTCTCAACACTCGAGAGGTAATTGTAGAGAGAGTACCCACCCTGTTTTCCAACTTTGGACTCCACGGTGCCTGAAAGGTGGTCTGGGGGGGGGGGGGGTGCTGAAGCAGGGAGGACTAAGGGGGGGGCCTGAAGGGGTTTATTTGGTGAGACCATAATGAGGTGTTACACACTTGGGGGTCCTTGCCAGCGATTCAGTGGCAAGGGACCCTTGTCTGCAATTGGAGGGTGGTGCTGCAGTGTTATTCTAAGATCATGGCATACTTAAAAAACGGTGCCATGCTCTGATGAGTAGGACCCATCAGAGAGGGTCCTGCTCCTCTCAAGGCCAGCCCAAAACCCGCTCCCTTCCAAAAAACTTTCAAAGTGCCGTTGAATCCCACCTCAGCAGTGCTGTCAGTGCCAGTGGGGATCACATCCATTTTCCTCCTGCCGGTAACACTTTGTTTGAAATCAGTTGAATCACGACCCCAATCTCTCAGGAATGCCTTATTCCAGGGTCAGTAGCTAACTAGCTGCTTTGGAAGCTCCTTTCATAAGAGATAAAAAGTAATTTCCATCATATTCTTAAAACTATCATCATTTCTTCTAACAATCACTGAGTTACAACTTCCTGGGCAAGTGCACGGTCAATTCTAGCCGCACAGATCCTGAGGTCCCAACGTAAGTGAATCGTTTTTTAATTTTATTTCATTTTTTTAAAGTACCCAATTAATTTTTTTCACAATTAAGCAACAATTTAGCATGGCAAATCCACCTACCCTGCACATCTTTCGGTCGTGGGGGTAGGACACACGCAGACACGGGGAGAAGGTGAAAACTCCACACCGAGAGTGATCCGGGGCTGGGGTTGAACCCGGGTCCTTTGCAGCGTGAGCCAGCTGTGCTAACTACTGCCCCACCATGCCGCCCCACCAATATAAGTGAAGTAACCAATAATTTGTATAAAGCTTTTGAGATCTTTGGCCCTTGACTGCTCCAATGGCTTCCAGGCACAAGGTTTGTGAGTAAAACCCCCAAAAACTGTTTATTTGTAACAAGAAAAGAGATAAACATGTAACAGTGATAATAGAAAAATGGTCTGCTAATCTAATTATTCCCCCTTCATTGCCCTACCCTCTACTTGCACGCACCAAAATGGACACACAGTGGGGAAGGGAATGATCAAAATAACGGGATTAAAATGGATATGAGATATGGGTATCTTCATTGCTGAGGTTGTAGTCTCTGTAGTTGGCTATCTCCTCAGGATGGGAGTGTTAAAACCACCAGCTGGTTTGGATCATCTGGCTGTAACCTTCAGGCCATAATATAGCTGAATATCTGTTTGGCTGTGCAAGGTTAAGAGAGGCCATTAGCTGGAATGCTGAGCTTCAAAATAGCAGTGCTGGTGCCATATCATCCTTACACCTTACAATTTGCTTACTCTGATGCTTTAGAGGATATTCCCTTGCACCAAATTGTTGTCTTGTATGGCTGGCACAAGATGTATGTGTGTGCACAAAGGCGCTCACTTAAAATGCAAAATAAAGGATGCTAAGGAGCCATATTTTGCAGCTAAATATCATTACAATAATAATTCTTCACTATATAATATTGAATTTATTAAAAGTTGAATTTTGCCATTGTGGAATACCTACCTAATGAGGTAGGTATTGAACCAGATATATCGATGATATTTTTTTTCCTTGGACCCATGGCGAAGAATCACTGAAATGATTACATGATGACATCAATAAGTTCCATCCCACCATCAGACTCATTATGGCCTACTCTCCAGAATCGATTGCATTCTTGGACACATTCATCTCCATCAAGGACGGTCACCTCAGCACTTTGCTTTACCGCACGCCCACGGATAACCTCACGATTCTCCACTTCTCCAGCTTCCCCCCTAAACACATTAAAGAAGCCCCTATGGACAAGCCCTCCGTATACACAGGATCTGCTCAGACAAAGAGGAACGTAACAGAAATGTACACACGCTGAAAGATACCCTTGTACAAACGGGATATGGCTCTCGACTCATCGATCGACAGTTCAAACGTGCCACAGCAAACAAACGTATCGACCTCCTCAGAAGACAAACACGGGACACAAATGACAGAGTACCCTTCGTCGTCCAGTACGTCCCTAGAACAGAGAAACTACAACATCTTCTTTGCAACCTTCAACACGTCATCGATGATGATGAACATCTTGCCAAGGTCATCCCCACAACCCCACTACTTGCCTTCAAACAATCGTGCAACCTCAAACAGACCAGTGTCTGCAGCAAACTACCCAGCCTTCAGGAGAACAGTGACCACAACACGACACAACCCTGCCATGGCAACCTCTGCAAGACGTGCCATTACACGTGAGAACACCACCCACCAGGAGCGTGGTACATACTCGTGCAACTTGGTCAGCATTGTCTACCTCATATGCTGCTGGAAAGGATGTCCCGAAGTGTGGTACATTGGTGAGACCATGCAGACGCTGTGACAACGGTTGAGGGCATCGCGCGACAATCGCCAGGCAGGAATGTTCACTTCCAGTCGGGAACACTTCAGCAGTCAAGGGCATTCAGCCTCTGATCTTCGGGTAAGCGTTCTCCAAGGCGGCCTTCAGGACGCGTGACAACACAGAATCGCAAAGCAGAAACTGATAGTCAAGTTCCGCCTCAACCGGGACCTTGGATTCATATCTCATTACAGTCATGCCCACAATCTGGCTGGGCTTTCGAAATCATACCAACTGTCCTGGCTTGAGACAATACACACCTCTTTAACTTGTGATTATCCCTCTCTCCAATCGCACCATCTGGACCTGTAACAACTTAATTACTTGCAAAGACTCACATTCAAAGTATCATCTTGCATCTTTGAATTTATCTATATATGTGTTTGTGGACCCCACCTCTTCATTCACCTTATGAAGGAGCAGTGCTCCGAAAGCTAGTGATTCGAAACAAACCTGTTGGACTTTAACCTGGTGCTGTAAGATTTCTTACTGTACCTCATGAGGTGCATTGATTATGCATATATGCTGTGATGATGGATATGAAGTTGATACAGGCACAGTCGAACAAGCATTGCCCATCTACCATCTGTCTAAAGTTTAATAGTTTCTCTTTTCTTCTTCCTGCTCTTGACTTTGCACATGGAAACATGATGGAAAGACAACTGTTTTTGCTGGCCGTTTAGGCTTGCTGCTGTAATGGTTGCTGGCTCTTCAAACAAAACAGCAGCCTTCAATCCTCCAACCAACAATAGTCTGTACTGCAATTGTGTTTTTTTTTAGTTTCGAGACTATTATGGCTCTCCACAATCGATGAGACTGTCTGTTCAGAAGCCCGAAGCCCGTCTGAACGGCAGCTAGTCCCTGGGGTTGGTCTGCCCTCCGACCTTCCGCCCCCTCAGGTGTTCCTGCCTCCACCTGCTGTACCAGAGCAGCTGTGTTGTGTTCCTCAGATAGTGTCCCAGGAGCCTCTTCACTAAAGTGCCCAACTGAGGGGAGTGGCTCTGTGATGGCGGAGGGTGTCAGTGACAGCTATGACGGGAAGTCAGTGTCATCCCCAGACTTGAGCTCAGGGGTGTCTTGTGTCTCTGATGGAGGGCTGGAATCTGAGCTGCTCTAAGCGTCGCTGCTCAGCTCACGGCAGAGAGGGGGGGGGCTCCGACTGTGGCATGGCTGGCGGCGGGAGACACCAGATGCGCCCGCCCCATCTCCGGCAGGTCCTGTAAGACACAAGAGTTCCTTGCCCATGGCCGAACTCCACCCATTAGTGTCGTGGGCTCCACTAATTATGTGCCAGCGTCAACACTTAGGGCGCAATCATCCGGCCTCATTACACTCGCGCTGAAGCGTAACGAGGCCAGTAAATAACAGGGGGAGGCCAAAAACGGGAACTGCGCCAGGCGCCAAACAGTTTGCGATGCAACCGTCCTGCTCCCGTAGGCGAATTCTGAATCCCGCCATAGTCTTGAGAGAAACCAATTATCACCACTTAAGCCCCATTTCAATACAATTAACGAGAGCCACCTGTCATTCATAGGCCTCCTATCATTTACCGGCCTCCCCAGCAAAGGCTCACGCTGGCGCCGATTGGTACTCCTTTTTAAAAATCTGAACCTGACGGAAGGGCTTCTGTGGGGAGCCAAGGAGGGGAGTAGCAATCTTTGCGCACAAGGGGGTAGGCGACCCTCCGCAGGGGTGGGCTGCCATGGCAGGGTGGGGGGGCGAGGCGCTGGGGCAACTGGGGTGCAATTGCTCGCGGAGTCACCGTGCCAACTCTTGGATCCCAACCCCATGTCGGGGGCAACCCCTGTCCCTGCCCATCTGCCCTACCGATCACCCATAACCCACACCGACTGCTGAGGCCTTTGGCTGTGCGGCTGAAGGCTATCACTAATAGGGAATTGGCAACCGTGGTTAAGTGAGCACGTGGCACATGCCAAGTGGGTACCCGTGGGTGGGCGGCCATGTAGCATGTAGGAGTCATTGTCTGGCATTCCAATCAAACCTTGATGCCTGGACACTGTGTGGAAGTCAGCACCACACATGCCGCACCCAACATCCAAACACCCAGGGGATGGGACACAGCACCTGTGTGATGGGACACATTACCATGGCTGGAGGATGGGTGCGTGCCACGGAGAGGGGGTTGTCTGGAGAGATAGGCAAAGGGTCCGGGGGTCAGCCTGCATTGTGGAAGAAAGTGACAGAGGCATCATAATGGTTGTGCAAAAAGTTGTTTGACGTGCTGGACAATACCCCATTTCCGATAGTGCCGCCCCCCCCCCCCCCCACTCCCCGTGAACCCTCCGGCCCTCAACTCCACCCCCTCCTCACTCCCTATCAAAATTCCTCCCCCTACCCCAGTGTTCTCAGTGATCCTCAATGTGCCTGGCCTTCCTATCTCTACCACTAAGTCTTTGTGTTTCCCCAGGATACACATCTGAGGTAGGGGCAGCCAGCTGTTTACCTCGTCGCGTGGCCTGACCCCGAGACGCAGCCTCATCAAAGGGATGGAAGTCGGGGGGAGCTGGTGGCCACCATTGCCACCCCATGGGACGGGTGTGGGTTGGCAGTTAGTGCCCCCTCCTCCTGGTTGGTGCCCATAGAGCCCTGGGGTTCACCTTGGGATGGAGGGGCAGCTGGTTCAAGCTCCAGCTATCCCTGCATCGTCTGGCTCTGCCAGCCCAGGTTGTTCCCCATGGTCTGCACCATCCTGTCAACGCACTCGGCAAAGCTCCTCGGTGACTGGGAAACATCCCCCAGTGACCGGGCCATGCTCTGCAGTGCCTGAGCCATACGCACCTGGACTGGGACTGGCTCCGTAACGCCTCGGCAATTCTTCTCTGAGAGGAGGAAATGTCCCGCAGAACCCCATCAAGGTCGGCCTGGTACTGGGTGACATCCCCCAGTGAGACAGACATACTGTCGGGACCCTCTGCCATGGCCATCATTGACTGCGCGACGCCTTGCACTCCCTCACTAATGGTGCCGACGCCTTGCACCAGTCTGCGCACTGCGGTTGCCACCCTTGCAGTGTTGGCTTCGGTGCCGGCGCCATGTCCTGCATCCACAGCCGCTAGGACTCCTCCAATTGGCAATGGATCTGATGGAGTGACGCTGACATCTCCCTTTGAACGTCCTGGCCGCTCCCCTACCATCTCCATCAGCTCCAGGAAATTCTGTGCCGGGGCGCAGCATCAGGCTGAGACCCAGCTGGATCCAGAAGCCCTCTGACTGCTGTCTTGCCTGGGGGTTCCTGCTTCCACCTGATCTACATCATCAGCAGTGTGGTGCTCACTGACATTTCCCACCAAGGTTTGTGTATCTGCGCTGGTGGAGGGTGGGAATGACAGCTGTGCCGCGACTGTAACAGTTGCATCCTTGGAGCTCTCTTACAAGGTGTTCTCCTTGGAGTCAGGAGAGGGGGCCACCCAGGATGGGCCGGCACCATCGGCTGGAGGACCTGCAGAAGAATGGACATGTGGTCAGTGGGAGGGATGGGTCAGTCAGTAAGACAATCATTGCTCAAATTTGACAGGTCCTCCGGTGAGGCCCGGTGGTTCCTCACCTCTGCGGCGTCTGCCAGCCTCCACGTGGGTGGCCGCCCTGTCCTCAGCCTCACCAGTCACCTCCAGGGCACGCTTCTCGAAGGAGGTGAGGATTCTCAAGTCTGGCACCCCACCACCTGTCTGGGCCCTCTCCCACCGATTTTGGGAGAGCTTTTCCTGAGGGGACACAAAGGGAGCATGGTTCACAATTGTGTGAAGGGAGGGTTGGCGTTAAGGGAGGGTTGAAGGGGTGGGTGGAGGGAGTGCTGAAGGGGAGGGGGTGGAGGGAGAGTTGGGGTCACCTGGGGGGATGCTCCCTTGGAGGTTTGGGGGGTGTGGGACATTGGCGTCTACTCACTCTGGCTACCTGGCGTAGATTGTTGACTTTCTTGTCACACTGGAGGCCAGTCCTCCTGGTCATATTGCACGAGCTGTTGCCCCACCTTGTCCCAGGTACCTCTCGGAAGAACAGAACATACCCCCTGGCCTCCACCATGCCCAGGAGCCTCCCCAGGCCAGCAGCCCCAAATCCTGGGGCCGCTATCCTTGGCACCATTGTTGGGAGTGTGGTGAATGTGATTCACACTATATATAGTTTCCAATATCACTCCATGTATATATGTTTGTTATCTACCCATTGTAAGTGCAGTTGCACTATCCGACCACCAGGGGGAGTCGCTCTGGGAGTACACAAGAGTTTGTACTGGGTTCCTCCCTTGGCTCTGCCCAGGACTCCTCCCCCTGGGACCGATGTATAAAGATCAGTGCCTTAGAGTCAGCCTGCCAGTTCACCTGAAGTTCAACGACGAATAGGCTGGCTCTATTGTAAGTGTATTAAAGCCTCTGCTCAGATCCAAAGACACGTGTTCGCTGAATTGATGGTTCCATCAGTGAGCTGGTTGGGGTTGACTGAGCAAGTGCAGCCTAAGTGCTACTCGACCTTGTCAGCGGGGGGTGGTGAGTGCGGTCCCGGCGAATCAGCTGGAGAGCCGGTATTCGGGGTGGGACGCCCATGAGGCCTCGTTAAGTGGGCCAATTAATGGTGAATAGTGTTGCCGGCCTCGCCCAGTCGAGCACTGGGAAGCTCATGGCAATTCCCGCTCGCTACAGCACTTGGAACTTTTCCCAGAGAATCACGTTCTTTATCTCAGAAATGGACAATCCAGCCCCCGGAAATTTTATTTAAATGTTACAAGAGAGGATTAAAATGTAGGGTACAAATTTTACTTACAGGTTTTGGTGATGTTAGCTGTAGTAGGAATGTCAAACATTAAACATCAGGCAGAAGACCAATCATCAAAACTGAAAAATGAGCATATATTACCCAGATCTCCTTCAACTCCGAAGTAAGGTTTCCCCAAAAGCACTGACATAACATCCTGAGAGCGAATTTCTTTTCCTCATAACTGCTCTGTTGAAAGTCAGTATCAGACAATTCATCTTCCAAAGTCACTGAAAAATTTATTTTACTGCTTTGCTGGAATATCCCTGCAAAGAACGTAATGGCCACATTGAACAAAGAACAAAGGAAAGCACAGCACAGGAACAGGCCCTTCGGCCCTCCAAGCCCATGCCGACCATGCTGCCCGTCTAAACTAAAATCTTCTATACTTCCGCGGTCCGTATCCCTCTATTCCCATCCTATTCATGTATTTGTCAAGATGCCCCTTAAATGTCACTATCGTCCCTGTTTCCACAACCTCCTCCGTCAGCGAGTTCCAGGCACCCACTACCCTCTGTATAAAAAACTTGCCTTGTACATCTCCTCTAAACCTTGCCCCTCGCACCTTAAACCTATGCCCTCTAGTAACTTACCCCTCTACCCTGGGAAAAGTCTCTGACTATCCACCCTGCCTATGCCCCTCATAATTTTGTAGACCTCTATCAGGTTGCCCCTCAACCTCAGTCGTTCCAGTGAGAGCTCATTTATTCCTTTTTTTTTACTTGGTAAGCAAATTTTAAAAAAAACTTGATACCTTCCAACACAATATATTTCACAGCAATCATAAAAAAGCTTGTGACTGATGGCAGGCATGCAATTTCCTTGGCTCAGAAATGAGCTATGCAGCTGTTTTGAAGCCAATCACATTAACTGTTTGGGACCAAAGTATTTTCCTAGCCTTGACTTACTGTACAATGATTAAAGCCAAACTTTGGCCTTGGTTTGTTATTTACACTCAATCATTTCTGCTGCTGCTAATTAAATTCATGCAAAAAGGAAAGGGGCAGCACGGTAGCATTGTGGATAGCGCAATTGCTTCACAGCTCCAGGGTCCCAGGTTCGATTCCGACTTGGGTCACTGTCTGTGCGGAGTCTGCTCATCCTCCCCGTGTGTACGTGGGTTTCCTCCGGGTGCTCCGGTTTACTCCCACAGTCTTAAGATGTGCAGGTTAGGTGGATTGGCCATGATAAATTGCCCTTAGTGTCCAAAATTGCCCTTAGTGTTGGGTGGGGTTACTGGGTTATGGGGATAGGGTGGAGGTGTTGACCTTGGGTAGGGTGCACTTTCCAAGAGCATGTGCAGACTCGATGGGCCGATTGGCCTCCTTCTGCACTGTAAATTCTATGATCTTCCAGGAAAATCTTAACGAACGTGGTGGTGGGCAAATATTCGAATGATGCAGGTGTATTCAGTTGAGGACTGAATTTTATTGATTTGAAACTAAGTCAGCAACCCCAGGCTTTTGAACCCTTTACTAACCGAATTGAGGATAATTGTAACTGGCATGTCCAAGAAGGGCTTAGAATTGACAATTGCTTCGCAATAAATTAATAAATAAGTGCGAGCAAACTGAGGGAGATAATCTGGTATGCAATCTCGTTCTTAAATTCATTTTCTGGCTTTGAGCATGAAATGGTAGCGGGTTCACAGGCCAATTTGTCAAATGCTTTTCCCAACTGCACGTGTGCATGTGTGCGCACACTACAGAAGATAGGCTGAAGGAATTAGTGTAAAAAATGATAAAAATTAGTGAAAATTCATAGCAAAATAAAACCATAATTTAATAACATATGAATGGATGACTTTTTAAATAAATTTGCTACTCTTTCTTTTCTGAGCTGCCAGATACTATTTCCATACAAAGATAACAAAAGTCTTGATTTCAACAAAGCATCGTGGTTAGCACTACTGCCGGTCAGTGCCAGGGACAAGGGTCGGTTCTGGCCTTGAGTCACTGTCTGTGCGGAATTGGTACGTTCTCCCCGAGTCTGCATGGGTTTTCTCCGGGTGCTCCAGTTTCCTTTCACAGTCCAAAAATGTGCAGGTTAGGTAGATTGACCGTGCTAAATTTACCCTGAGTGTCCAAAGATGTTCAGTTTGCGGGAATAGGGCCGAGTAGTGTGCTCTTACGGAGGGTTAGTGCAGACTTTATGGGCCATATGGCCTCCTTCTGCACTGTAGGGATTCTATAATTCTATTTTTTAAAATAAATTTAGAGTACCCAAATGTTTTTTTTACATTTAAGGGGCAATTTAGCATGGCCAATCCACCTAACCTGCATATCTTTGGTTTGTGGGGGTGAGACCCACACAGACACAGGCCTTCATTGCAAGAGGTTTCGAGTATAGAAGCAGGGATGTGTTGCTGCAATTGTACAGGGCCTTGGTGAGGCCATACTTGGAGTATTGTGTGCAGTTTTGGTCTCCTTCCCTGAGGAAGGATGTTCTTGTTCTCGAGGGAGTGCAGAGAAGGTTTACCAGACTGATTCCAGGGATGGCAGTACTGTCATATGAGGAGAGATTGACTAGGTTGGGAGTGTTCTCACTAAAGTTCAGAAGAATGAGGGGGGATCTCAGAGAGACTTATAAAATTCTAACAGGACTAGACAGGGTAGATGTTGGAGGATGTTACCAATGATGGGTGTGTCCAGAACCAGGGGTCACAGCCTGAGGATTCAGGGTAAACCATTTCGGACAGAGATAAGGAGACATTTCTTCACACAAATAGTGGTGAGCCTGCAGAATTCATTACCACAGAAAGTAGTTGAAGCTAAAACTTTGAATATATTCAAGAGGCGGCTTTATATAGCACTTGAAGAGAATGGGATCAAAGGCTATGGGGAGAAAGCAGGATTAGGCTATTGAGTTGGATGATCAGCCATGGTCGTGATAAATGGCAGAGCAGGCTCGAAGGGCCAAAAGACCTCCTCTTGTTCCTATCTTCTATGTATCTATGTAATGTGCAAACTCCACACAGAGAGTGACCTGGGGCCGGGATCGAGCCCAGGTCCTCAGTGCCATGATGCAGCAGTGCTAACCACTAAGCCACCGTGTTGCCCATGTTGGTGCAGACTCGATGGGCACAACAGCCCCCTTCTGCACTGTAGGAATTCTATGATAAGTAATAGGAGGAGTAAGCCAATCAGCTGTTCAAACCTCCTCTGTTATTCAATGAGATCATGGCTGATCTTTAACCTCAACTCTACCTTAATGCGCTATCCTTCGATTCTCTTAGTGCCCAAAAATGTAATGAGCTCTGTCTTGAATGTTCTCTCAGTAATGTTCCAAATTATTTTGTCATTTTCTACCATTTTGCAAGGTGAACACTTCTGCAATTTTCAAAATTGTTTGGTGATACAGGACTTAAGTTTGGTGTCAAAGCTTTTTGACCTTCAGTCATCAGGACAGAACAAGTGTTGACCGGGCCAGGATTCGTGGAATTGTATGACAGCAAAACTGGTGCCCCACCAGACCGAATCAACAACCGTTAAGGGGCTAGCACCGGCGCCACGTGGAACACAATCGATTCCAATGAGAAACGGTGCGGGATTCGCCAGATTCGCGATTGACACTCAGGAAGCTGACAAGCTGCAACTGCATAAACACACTTCACGCCCCACATACACCATCCCAACCAACAAGGTGGCAGCAAAGAGAGCAGCGCCCCGTTTCACGGACGCCAAGCTCAAGACCCTTTTTTTTCATTTGTTCATATGGGCATCATACGCTGTGCAAGCATTTATTGCCCATCCCTAATTGCCCTTGAGGGAGCTGTTAAGAGTCAATCACATTGCTCTGGGTCTGCAGTCACATGCAGGGCACACCAGATAAGGATGGCAACTTCAAGATGGTTTCATTTTTCACCTTTTCACTATCCTTTACGAAATGCACACAGTAAATATACTTTTTCATTTCAAAAAACAACACACGCAAACAGGTATAATAATATAGTCCTTTTTGTTCTTCTTCCTCCAACTGAACCTGCTTCTGTTCATCACATTCATGACAAAGCATCGGCTATCACGTTTTCTCATCCTGCCACATGTATTACATTTAAATGAAATGGCTGTAACAATAAACTCCAGTGAAACAGCCTTGCATTGTTATTCTGGAATCGCGCCAAAAACGTCAACGGATTATGATCAGTATATATAATGGTGTCAGACGGATTGCTGGTCACATAAATGTGAAAATGTTGAAAAGCCAGCACCAAACTCAAAGTCTCTTTCGCAATCGTTGAATACTTTTTCTGGTGAGAATTCAATTTCTTTGAAAAATAACCAATAGGCCGCTCGAGCCTTTCGTTGTCGTCTTGTTGAAGCACCGTACCGGCGCTCACATCACTCGCATCAACAGCCACTTTGAATGGCTTTGTGTAATTTGGGATGGCTAACACAGGAGCAGTGGTTAACACAGCCTTCAGCCCGTCAAATGCCTGTTGACACTCCGCTGTCCACTGGAATTTGTTACGCTTCTTGAGCAAGTCCGTCAGTGGAGCGACCACACTGCTAAAATTGGGTACAAATTTCCGATAAAATCTACTCATACCAAGAAATCGCATCAGTTCCCGCCGTGTCGAGGGTATCGGAAACTCCCCAATAACTTTTGTTTTTGTTTTCACATCCCATGGGACGATAGGACCCTGCCCAATTGTATCGCCAAGGAAAGTGACTTGGGCTTTTCCAAATTCACTTTTGGCTAGGTTTACCACCAAATCTGCCTTCTGAAGTCGATCAAATAACTCCATCAGTTCTTTCCATATCTGCCTGAAAATTACCAGATCGTCGATGTATATCGCACAATTGGGTAATCCTGAAACAACTTTGTTAGTTAACCGTTGAAATGTGGCTGGGGCGTTTTTCATGCCAAATGGCATAACTTTGAATTGGTATATACCATCTGGAGTTACAAAAGCTGAAATCTCCTTCGCCCTTTTGGATAAAGGTACCTGCCAGTAATCTTTAAGTAAATCTAGTTTGGAAATAAAAACTGATTGTCCCACTTTCTCAATGCGATTCTCCAAACGTGGGATAGGATAAAAGTCCGTTCTTGTAACTGCATTTACCTTTCTATAGTCCACACACAACCATTGGGTACCATCTGGTTTAGGTACCATTACTATGGGTGAGTGCCATTGGCTGCAACCCACTTCAATTTTGCCATTTTTAAGCATACTCTCAATCTCTTTGTTAACCTGTGCCAATTTTAAAGGGTTAAGTCTGTATGGATGTTGTTTGATTGGAACAGCATTTCCCACATCTACATCATGTATAGCCATTTTCGTACTTCCCAATTTATCTCCACAAACTTGCCCACGTGATATCCATAACTCTTTCAGGTCAGTCCGTTTTTCCTCTGGAAGGTAACTCAACAATTCATCCCAATTTTTAAGAACATCCTCATTTTCCAATTTATTTTGAGGGATGTCAAATTCACAGTCATCTGGATTTGGTTTGTCACTTTGAGTTAGAATCATTAAAACCTCCTTTTTTTCTCTTTCCCTTTCAAAGTACCTTTTAAGCATATTCACATGAAATGAAATGAAATGAAAATCGCTTATTGTCACGAGTAGGCTTCAAATGAAGTTACTGTGAAAAGCCCCTAGTCGCCACATTCCGGCGCCTGTTCGGGGAGGCTGTTACAGGAATCGAACCGTGCTGCTGGCCTGCTTGGTCTGCTTTCAAAGCCAGCGATTTAGCCCAGTGTGCTAAACAGCCCCACTCAGTGAGTCTTCCATCTATCTGGTGTTTTTACCACATAGTTCACCTCACTTAATTTCCTTTCAATCTGATACGGTTCACAAAACCTAGCTTTTAAAGGTTCACCTACCACTGGTAACAATACTAAAACTTTATCTCCACTGGCAAAACTACGAACTTTGAATTTTTTGTCCGTGACCCGTTTCATCACATTTTGTGCAACTTTCAAAGGTTGCCTAGCCAATTCACCTGCTCTATTTAATCGTTCCCTAAAATTTTACACGTAATCCAATAATGTAATTTCCGATTTTTCACTCACCAATTTGTCCTCAATTAATTTAAGTGGTCCTCTTACCTCATGACCAAAAATTAGTTCAAAAGGACTGAATTTAGTTGACTCATTAGGTGCATCCCTAATTGCAAACAGTACGAATGGAATTCCTTTGTCCCAATCTTCTGGATAATCGTGACAATAAGCCCTCAACATTGTCATCAATGTCTGCTGCCACCTTTCTAACGCTCCCTGCAATTCTGGATGGTACGCAGTTGATTTAAATTGTTTTATTCCGAAGCTATCCATAACTTCTTTGAATAACCTTGAGGTAAAATTTGATCCTTGATCCGATTGTATTTCTGTGGGTAGTCCATATTGAGTAAAGAGTTGAAGTAACTCCTCCACAATCCTTTTAGCTGTAATATTACATACTGGAATGGCCTCTGGAAACCTAGTAGACACATCCATTATCGTCAAAAGATATTGATTCCCACTTTTCATTTTAGGAAGCGGTCCTACGCAATCAATTAGGACCCTTGTAAAAGGTTCCTCAAATGCTGGAATGGGTAATAAGGGTGCTGGTTTTATCACTGCTTGAGGTTTCCCTATCACTTGACATGTGTGAAATGATGACAAAATTTAACTACATCTTTATGTAGTTCAGGCCAATAAAAATGTTTTTGCATTTTAGCTTGAGTTTTCCTTATTCCCAAATGACCTCCCACTGGTACCTTATGTGCAACTCGCAACACCTCCTTTCTATACCCTACTGGCAATACTACTTGATGAAGTTCTGCCCACTTTTCATCCACCTGCATATGTAAAGGTCTGCATTTTCTCATTAAGGCATCACTTTTACGGCAATAACACTCTGGTATACACTCAGATTCCACTTCCGTATATGCTTTCTGATACATCCGTTTTATTTCTATATCTTTCAGTTGTAACTCCGCCAATTTTTCTGAACTAAAAATATCTGCCTCATCCTCCACCTGTTCTTGTACTTTTTCAACCATCTGATCAAAAATCGTTTCTGATAATTGCACTTCAACGTCATCTTCACTCTTTGATTTCTCCTCTTGTCTTAACCTGTGACATTGCAACCGTGTTACTACACAATCCTGAAAAATCCCAGATACTCGTCCTTCAACACTTCAGTTGTCTGATTTTCCACTGGCATATCAATCACAGTAGGCATAACTTCCACCTGTGATCCAGCTATATCATTACCCAAGATAAACTGTATTCCTGGACAAGATAGTTTCTCTATTACTCCTACTACCACTTCACCACTCTTCACTGGACTTTCCGACCTTACCTTATATAATGGAACACTACTCTTCTCACCCTGAATCCCACATATTACCACCTTTTCTTGCAATATTCTTCCCAAACTACATAACTCCTAATCTCTTACCATTAAAGATTGACTAACTCCCGTATCTCTTAAAATTGTGACTTCTTTACCTGCTTCTCCTGATACACATGAGTAAACTTTACCCACACAAGAAAATTCTTTAAAGTCACCTGGCACCTTCTGATCAACCACCTCGTGACCAGGCTGTACAATCTTTTGCAGCTCCTTCGCTTCACTTGGGCTTTCCTTTACCACTTTAACAAACCCCACTGTCTTATCCTGTTTTACCACATTTGCCTTCCCAGTGCTTTTCTTCAACCACCGACACTGTGACTTTACATGGCCTAGTTTATTACAGTGAAAACATTTGAAACTTTTCATGTCTCTTCCAGCCTCCTGGATTTATTTTTTAGTCTGAGGTACACTCCCCTTATTATCTCCCATCAGATCACCTTTACCCCTTGAGTATTTTACATGTCCCCAGTTTCTATGCCTCACAGGCTGAAACTGATGTTGGAAACCAAGTTTTGAGTTATGAACTAATTCATAATCATCTGCCATTTCTGCTGCTAATCACACAGTTTTAACCCTCTGCTCTTCCACATGAGTTCTTACTACATCAGGAATTGAATTTTTAAACTCCTCCAAAAGTATAATTTCTCTGAGAGCTTCATATGTTTAGTATATTTTTAAAGCCCTTATCCACCAATCAAAATTACTCTGTTTGAGCCTTTCAAACTCCATGTATGTTTGACCAAATTCTTTCCTTAAATTTCTAAACCTTTGTCTGTAGGCTTCAGGCACTAGTTCATATGCACCTAAGATGGATTTTTTCACCTCCTCATACGTCCCAGATACCTCGGGCGCGATTCTCCGCTCCCCACGCCGGGTGGGAGAATTGCAGGAGGGCCGCTCTGGCAACCCCCGCGATTTTCCCATCCCCGCTCGGAGAATCGCCGCTCGCCATTTTTCCCAGTGACCGGCGATTCTCCGGCCCGGATGGGTTGAGCGGCCTGACGACCCTGACGGGTTCACACTGGCGGCAACCACACCTGGTCGCTGCCAGCGTGAACAGCGCGCAGCAGGTAAATGTGGGGCCTGTGGGGGGGGCGGAGAGGGGATCGAGCACCACGGGCGTGCTCGGGAGGAGACTGGCCCGCGATTGGTGCCCACCGATCGTTGGGCCAGCGTCTCTAAGAGACGCACTCTTTCCCCTCCGCCGCTCCGCAAGATCAGGCCGCCACGTCTTTCGGGGCAGCGGAGGGGAAGACGACAACCGCGCATGCGTGGTTTGGAGCCGGCCAACCTGAGCATGCGCGGCTGATGTCACTTAGGCGCCGCCGCGGCGTCATTCTCGCAACGCTGCTCCTAGCCCCCCGGGGGGGAGAATAGGGGGCGAGGAGTGGCCTCCGACGCCGCCGTGAAACACTCTGGGTTTCAGTCCGGCGTCGGCCGTTGCGGAGAATCGCGCCCCTCCTCCGGTAGTGATGCAAAAACTTCACTAGCTCTACCTACCAGCTTTGTTTGAATCCCTAATACCCGCATGTCCTGTGGTTATTTCATTTGTTCAGCCACCTTCTCAAATGAAATGAAAAAGGGTTCTACCTACTTCTCATCAAACCTTGGCAATGCTTGGACATATTTAAATAGATCCCCACCAAGCCTTCAACTTTGACTTTCTTTCTCACTATCCTCATCACTGTCATCCAACTGTGCATTTCCCTTTATGTCTGACAATTTTAACCGACTGTCATGTTTCATGTCCATTTTCTGAAGTTTAAACTTTCTCTCTTTATCTTTTTCCCTGATCTGTATCTCCCTTTCTCTTTCTTTTTGTTCTTCTAGGGCTATTCTTTCTTTTCTCCTTTCTTCTCTCTCCTTTTCTTTGTCCTCTCTATCTCCCTCTCTTTCTTTTTCCTCTCTCTTTCTTTTTCCTCTCTCTCTTTTTCGTATTCAAGCTGCTTTAATTCTTTCTCATGTTCCATTTGTTTAATTTGTAACTGAATTTTTGCCATTTCCAATGAGTCAAACTGTGTCTCAGGCAACTTTAAATGCTTAGCCACCGCCATAGTTAACTCATCTTTTCGCATTTTGTCAGGTAATGTTAACTGCAATGTTTTTGCCAAATCTAACAGTCTGCTTTTAGTCTCTGTCTGTAAGGTACTTTGTGTGACCGTCTCCACCCCCCAAAACTTCAGAGCCTCTGAAAGAGCCATTGTCCACAACACACTCCCCACTTAAACTGGAATATCACACCTGAAAAGCAACCACAATATGCTCACCCCTCATTGCCTTTAAGTTCACTAAGCCAATCCAATAGATAGACTTTTATCCTGGACGAGACTGCCTACCACTGTGCATTTTCTGTTCTCCCCCTGCCCAGGAGAAAACCACCCATAACCACTGGGAGTGGGAGAATACTGGAGGGAGACCGGGGAACTGTGGTCCCTCACCGCAGCGGTGCAAAGTGCCCTTGACATTGTCGGCTGGCCCAAGGAAAGGGCAGACACCAGCGTTGAGGTCACCAGAGCCACCTGGAAATCACAGCAATGCTCCAGAGCCAGTCACAGCAGGCGATGGCTGGGAACATCGGTGGAATTGCCCAGGCGCTGGCCGATGTGGTGCAGACACAGAGGGGGGTGCCCAGTCCCAGAGGGAGATGGCGAAGTTACTGGCTGATGTGACAGAATCGCAGAACGTGGTGGCACAGTCACAGGGTGATGTGGCGGAGAGTCCCAGTTAGAGATGGTCCACTCCCTGTGCTCCATGGCTACGAGCATGCAGACCCTGATCGAGATCAAAGTGGGCCTCCAGAACTGGCAGTGGCAGGTAGCGGGGGAGGCTCAAGGGATAGCTCCCCTCACAGCCCCGTCCCATGGAATAGCCCGGGGGCCATCGGCCACCCTGAGGGAGGAGGAGTGATGGGGCCCATGCCGGTGACTTCCGCAGGGGAGGTGACGGTACACCTCGGATTCCTATCCCTGGCGCACCTGGTGGGCAGCAGGCCGAACAGGGTGGCACTGCGCCACCTGGGACACTTGAGCAGCCATGAGGCCCATCTAGGCCCGGTTGACCCAGGAGATGGAAGCCAACGGGGACGCAAGTCGCAGGGCAGGAATCACAACAGGCTGCCTCCACTCCTGATGTCCCGTCTGGGGATCCACTTAGACGTAGCGTTAGGGACCATAAGGCCAGAAAGTTAGACACCAGTTAATTAGGCATGGATGCAGGCACAGTTTAATTATAGGGGCTCGGGCACAAATCTGTATATATTTGTCCACATTGAACACCTGATTCCACTGTTACAATCTGTCAGTTGGTTGTCAGGGGTGGGCAGGTCTGGGCTGGCTAGGGGAGGGGGGGGGGGGCTCGATGGCACTGTGTGATGGAATGGCCAGCTCGCATGCAGGGATCACCCAGGTGGACAGTGGAAAGTGCTACCGTGGGCAGGAGTCAGACGTTGGCACACACAATGCGGAGAACCAGAACTCATCGCAGAGCGGGTTGTCATCATGGAGGTATGTCTCACCGAGGGAGTTGCAGGTTGGGGGCGGGCAGGGGTTGGGGGGGGGGAGGGGGTGCTGTTGTTGGTGGCAATGGGGGGATGAGTGAGAGAATGTGTGGATGGGATGTGGTGACCGTGCCCATGGCCAGTCCACCCGCTCCCCCCATCCCTCCTCCCCAGTTGGTGAACCTGGAGACGATCAGAGCATCCTGAGCATGTTGGTGCTGGCACACATGTCGTGTGGCCTCCTTTGCCTGCCTGGGCCCCATGTCTTGCCCATGTTCACCCTCCCCTGTATCTTCCTCATTGGACGAGGCCTGGTGTTCCTCCTACTCCTCCAGCACATCGTCCCTCAGCTGCATGATGTTGTAGAGGACATAGCAGCCCGTCACGATGCAGGCAACACTCTCAACATCTTACTGGAGGACTTCTTCAGAGTGGTCCAGGCACCTGAACCGCATCTTCAGGAGGCCGAAGCAGCACTCGATCACACTCCTGGTTGCTGCTGTATGGGCATCATTGTAGCAGCTGTCCGCCTCAGTCTGTGGCCTCCAGATAAGTGTCATCAGCAACAACTGCAGTGGATAACCCCTGTCACCAAGACCCAACCCACCACAGAATCATAGAATCATAGAATTTACAGTGCAGAAGGAGGCCCTTTGGCCCATCGAGTCTGCACCGGCTCTTGGACAGAGCACCCTACTTAAGCCCACACCTCGACCTTATCCTGTTACCCAGTAACCCCACGTAATCTCAGGGCAATTTAGCATGACCAATCCACCAAAACTGCACATCTTTGGACTGTAGGGGGATACCAGAGCACCCGGAGGAACCCCACGCAGACAAGGGGACAGCGTTCAGACTCGGGACAGACAGTGACACAAGCTGGGAATCGAACATAGGACCCTGGAGCTGTGAAGCCACAGTGCTAACCACTGTGCTTCCGTAGCCCCAGGTACGGAGAATTCCGCCACTGATCTCCCCTCTACCACAGGCACCGAGCAGGCAGGCGGAGTGGAGGGCATGCGTGGCTGGGGCGTAAGCTGCCAACCAGGGCGCCCACATAGACAATGGCACCTGGTTGTGGAGGGGGTCATGCGCTTGGTTAAGCCTGTTGTCCACCCCTCCACCCCCTGCAGATCATAATGTTTGGCCACCAGCCAGCGATGTTGGCCGCCGTGACGGGGGCCGCTGCCCTGCATGCATCCCTGTGGCAACATCGGCACAGGCGGCTCAGAAAAGCAGTGGTGGCTGCAGCAGGGGGATGGGCTGCAGAAGGCCGGGTGCCACCAGCTCAGGCTGCAGGGCTGCCCGCCCGACAGGCGCAGGAGGAGGAGGAGGACAACGACGAGGGCGAGGCACAAGATGACTATACCGATAAGGAGGAGGAGGGGGGGATGAGGGGGGAGGAGGAGGAGGAGGTAGTGGTGGTGCCACAGCGCCGGAGGCGCCCAATGAGGCCTCGTGTCTACCAGTGCCGCATGTCCTTCCAGGACATCCCGGACAGGGCATGCAGGAAGAGACTCCGGATGAGCCGGGAAACCGTCGCCCATATCTGCCACCTGCTGACACACCTGCACCACGTGGAATAGGGGTAGGACATGCTCTCCTGCTGGCCGTCAAGGTGACGGTGGCCCTGAACCTTTATGCCACATTTACGCCCTCCACCTGGGTGGTACTGTATGCGGCCTGGACACTCCATCACATGGTCCTGTTGAAGCACTGGGGGCGGGGTGGTGTGGACGTCCGGGGGCGGGGCCTATATTATACCCACCGGGGCTCAGCGTTCCATCAACCCCCCCACCACAGTGGCACTCAGTCCCCTACCCGACCCCTCGGGCATCGGACATAGCACAGAGGCAGCTTGCATGGTGTAACAGTGAGTTTAATTAGAAAGGTTAGATACATGTTCCCGAGCCCCTATAACTAAACTGTGCCTGCACCCATGCCAACTTACTAGGTATCTAACTTCCTGACCTTATGTGCCGTACCACTATGTCTCTGTGCCTCCCCAGACGGTACAGCAGGAGTAGAGGCGGACTGCTGAGACTCCTGCCCTGCGACTTGGCTCCCCGTCGGCGCTCGTTTCCTGGGGCGGCCCATCTTGGATGGACCGGGCTGCTCCCTGGGCGTCCTGGATGGCGTGGTGCCACCCTGTTCTGCCCGCTGTGCACCATATGCACCAGGGACGGAATGGGGGGAGTCCAAGGAGGACTCCTGCAGGAGTCATCGGTACGTGCCCTAGCCCCTCCTCCTCCCTCGGGGTGCCCGGTGGCCCCCGGGCGTCTCTACGGGACAGGGGTGCGAGCGGAGACAAGCCCCAAGGCACCACCGATGCCTGGCGCTGCCAGTCCTGGAGGCCCGCTGTGGTATCGACCAGGGACCGTACGGCAGCTGCGATGGAGCACAGGGATTGGGCCAACCCTGTCCGTGACTGCGCCACATCCCTCGAAGCTTGTGCGGAGCCATCCAGCACCCGGCCAATGGTGCCCATGCTCTCAGCAATGGTCTGCCGAGACTGGGCCATCATCTGGGCAATCCCGCCAATGCTCTCAGCAATGGCCTGCTGAGACTCGGCCAGACTGTGGTGAGTGGCTGAATTGTCCAGCTGGCTCTGTGAGAGGGCAGCTCTGTCCAGGGCCACGGATGACGCATGCACATGAAGCCCCACGCCTTGCATGAACAGACCCATGGCCGACACCATTGCCCCCATTGCCTCCACCACGGATGCCACCCGTGTGATGTCGGCCTGGGTGGCAGCCATGACTAGCACCACTCCCTGCTTCTGGACGTGAATGGACTCCTCCACCTGCGTCTGCAGCTCCTGGAAGCCGGCCGTCATCCCATTGTCTAGTCCCTGGGTGTCTAACTACACTGTGTCTAGAGGTGGGTCTGGTAACTCCAGGAACCCGGGATATGTCTGGGCAGCAGCTGGTTGCTGGGGCTGGGCTGCCCTCCGATCGTCCGGCCCCTCGGCTGCTCCTACCTCCACCTGCTGTACTGGTACGGCTGTGTTGTGCGCACCAGTGAGTGTCCCAGAAGCCTCATCACTAAAGTGCCCAACCAAGATGAGAGACTGCGATGGTGGAGGCTGTGGGAGACAGCAGTGACGAGAAGCCAAGGTCGTCGTCGGAGCCAAAGTCCGGGGTCTCCTGTGTCGACCCGTGGCCTGATGGTTCTTGTGTCGCACCTCATCTGTGTGTCACTGTCCAGTCTGTCCGTTCTCTGGGTTGCTGTCCTCTGGGTGCCTGTCCTCTGTGAGTCACTGTCCTGAGTGTTGTGTGCGTCAGTCTCTTGGTTGTCTGTGTCCTGGCTGTCGGTGTCCTGGGTGTGCGTTCTCTGGGTTTCAGTGTCTGGGTGTCCATGCCCTGGGTCTCTGTGTCGGTGGAAAGGCTTCTGTGGCATCTGGCCTCCCCGCTGTGGCCTGCATGCCTGGGGGCCACTGGGCCTGGCACTGGCCGTGGGCGTGCAACGGCAGATGGGCCGGGATGATCGGCGGCTGGTACTGGAAGACACAAGACAACATGTATCATTAGACAGGCGGACACCGGTGAGGGCGTGGAGTGGGGGATGGGGGGGATGGGATGAGGGGGTGCAGTGGGGGGATGGGGTGAGGGGGTGGAGTGGGGGATGGGTGAGGGGGTGGAGTGGGGGATAGGTGAGGGGGTGGAATGAGGAATGGGGGAATGGGGTTTGGGGGTGGAGTGGGGGGATGGGGAAGATGAGGTGAGGGGGTGGAGTGGGGGGATGGGGGAGATGAGGTGAGGGGGTGGAGTGGGGGGATAGGGTGCAGTGGGGGGATGGGGTGAGGGGGTGGAGTGGGGGATGGGGTGAGGAGGTGTAGTGGGGGATGGGGCCTGGGGTGAGGGGATGGAGTGGGGGGCTGGGGTGAGGGGGTGGAATCAGGCAGGGGAGTGTCACTTGCTGGTGTGCCTCCTACCAGGCAACCGGCAACCTTCTGGTCCTCGGCTCCAACTGCGAGGTCCAGTGCCCTCTGCTCATGGACAGTGAGGGGGTGCAGTACAGGTGGACCCCCTCCGATTCTTTCACGCTCGCTGTGGTTGTGGGCGATTTTATCCTGGGAGGCGGGGGGGTGGAAAAAACACCAGTGTTAGGCGATCCGATGCATACAGCGCAGATGTTGGGTATATGATGACATGGCAGCATGGGGCACCAGGCCAAAATGGCTGGCATGGGTGGGTGCAGCCCATGTGGGTCAGGTAGGGGGTTGTGTCGTCCTCCTGGGGGAGGGGGGGTGCCTTTCACATGTGTGGGTGGTATGTGAGGGGGGGGGGGTGGGTTGCCAGGAGAACATCACTGTGTACTCACCCTGACTGCCCTCGTTAGGTTGTGCATCTTTTTGCGGCACTGATTGCCGGTGCGTGCGGTGTGCCCCACAGCAGCGTATGTATATCATGGTCCCTGAACCTGGGGGTGGCACGGCGGGCGGCGGCCATCCTGTGGGTCTTGGGACTGAGCGCCGCTCGCGCACCCGTGCCATTGACGCGTCCTGCGTAGCCGACGCCGGTCTGGGGCCGCTCCCCCTGCGCTTCCCGCGGCGCACGTGCTGGCCCCTTTTGCGGGCTAGAATCGCTTCTCACAGCGGCCCGTTCACGCCGTCATAAAACACGTCGGCGTTTACAACGGCGTCAACACTCTGCCGCTGGATCAGAGAATCCCGTCCAGGACAATTGGGTTAATTAATGACAAATAGCATTCAGTTCACAAAAGTGTCAGGCAGTAACCATCTCCAATAGGAGGGAGTCTAACCATCTAGTCTTGTTATTCAAAGAGATTACTATTGCTGTTGAATCTTCCACCATCAACATCCAGTCATTGCCATTGATCAGTAACTTCAGGTCAGCTATATAAATACTTTTCCTACAAGAGCTTCTCAGAGGCTGGGAATTTGTGGTGTGTAACTGATCTCTTGATTCCCCAAAGCCTGTCCACTATCTGCAGGATAGGATAGGACAGGACTCTTCACTTGCCTGAATAAGTGCAACTACAACAACTCTCTAGAAACTCAACATTATTCCAATTGCTGACTCTCTATCAGTGACTGCCAATCCAGAGACAATCCTTATTCACTTTATTAAAGCCTTTCATGATTTTGAAAACCTTTATTAAATCTTATTTTAGTATTCTCTTTTATGTGGTAAAGAATCCACACATCTCCAGTTTCTGCTCATAATTATACTTTTCCATCCCTGGTGTCATCATGGGGATGGTCTTTGTTTGTAGTTAGTGTGTTGGATGCATTTTTGTGTAGAGGAAGGTTATAAAAGAAATGCAAAAGGTGTAATATATATCTACTACGATTATGTGAAGGATGTGTGATCCCCATTATGAAGAAAAACCTTTTATGACTAGAGCTGAAGAGTAATAAAGGAGTTGATAGATGCGGTCAAGATTATGATAAATATTTATTCTTCTTTCGCATGTATAGCTTGCTTATTTTTAAAAAATTAAGTGACAAACACACTGAGAATGAAAAATGTAAGTGAAAGTTCAGTACAAATGAGGGAGAAACAGAAGGAATTGATATCAGGCCACATACCTTTAGCACGTCTTTAGATTGGGTTTTAGTATGTATATATATATAATTAGCAACAATAACATTTTTTTTTTCTTTAAATTTAGAGTACCCAATTCATTTTTTTCCAATTAAGGGGCAATTTAGCATGGCCAATCCGCCTACCCTGCACATCTTTGGGTTGTGGGGGTGAAATCCACACAAACACGGGTAGAATGTGCAAACTCCACACGGTCAGTGACCCAGAGACGGGATCAAACCTGGGACCCCTATCGTCAACAATTACAATAAAATGACCAATACTGCACATTATAAACAGACAAAGTTCATGAATATTTTACAGTCCAGGCCGTTAATAAGGTGATTCATTCGTTTCAAAAGGTGATAGGTAATTTACATTAATGTTTCCTAATTTGGTGCATTCCAAAACCCAGTTGTGTCAGGTACAGGTAAGCAGAGAAAAAGGGGAAACAAAAATTAACACGTTAGCTAACCTGGACCTCTACAGGAGCAGGTGAGTACACATATCAAATCTCCGCACACTGTGTGTAATATACTCTATTATGGAATTCACCCATTTATTCAATCTCTACTATAATCCATCATTGTTACAAGCCTGAAAGCAGATAACAGGCGACTGTTTGAATGAGCAACTGTGCGGAAGGACCTAACTGTGGAAAAAATATTTCTTTCATTATTGCAGCAAAGGTTAGCAAATGAATTTTAACATGAAATGAAATGAAATGAAATGAACATGCACTTGACAAATAATCGTAGTAACAGGATGTTCAAGCTGAGCACACTGCTAAGCACAATGACTTTTCATAGCTGAAAACCGCAGTCACCAGCAGGAACCATCAATGTTTTAAATGCACACTACTGTTCATTTTGCAAATTTAAAGTTGTGAATTTGAATAGAACTTTGCAGAAGTATTGAATATGAGAATTTGCTACATTTCCTATTTATCACTCTTTATACTGGCCAATCACACTTTGGAGATACATTTTAACTTCCATTGTCTGAGTGATAAGAATGGTGAGTTGTCAAATGGTCTTGATTCACTTCCACCTGTTTTCCACCTGGTTATGCAAAGTTAAAATGTGTTTTCTGCTTTACAAGGGAATAATCAAATCTAACCTTAATCAGGACCTCTGGAAAAGGAAGAGGAAAAAAGTTTAGAGGACTGCTCTCTGATTAAATTAACACACTGCTCAAAATAAACACAAAGAGACTATGCTGCAAGGCAAAAAGAGAAAACCAAAAGAACAGTAACATAAAGTATTTCCTTGCATACCTTAATGGACTGCATCGCACGCTCAAATTCTCCTTTTAAATGGAGCAGTCCAACAAGCTCCCTTTCCTTAATGTGCTAGCTGAAAAACTTGCTCCTGGAGTTTTACTAGTGTCCACTGCAATCTTCACCACCCAGTAAATGTGTTGACATTCCTACAGCTCCACAAACTGGAAGAATAGCCTTATTAAAGATTAGCCTTATTGACAACTTCGTAAATTAGGTACAAGCCACTTGCTCAACATGCAAGCTTGATGCTGAAATGGAGCACATCAAAGCTATCCTGCGGAATAATGGCTACCCTGATCACATCATTGTTTGCTGTATATCATACAAACTCTTGAATGATGGGCCTAAGGCCACATTCGGTCTGGAAAAGTGCCTAGTTTATCTCAGGTTACCCTGGGAGGACAAAATGTCTCAAACATTTGAGCAACAGGTGAAGATAGTCATTTCACATTGATAATATACAACAGCAACACAAGTGCATTCTTCACTAACAAGATTCTGCCGTCAGGCTAAAATCCCATTCTGCCGATCACACAAGGCAACGTGGCCTGTGAATTTCAGTACCAGTGTGATGCTAGGCAGGTAGACCATGGGCAAGATTCTCCGTCCCGCTGCACCAGTTTTCTGCTGCGGCATGCCCCCACCGGCAGTAGGATCCTCAGTCCCAGCAGAAGGCCAGTGGGGTTTATCATTGTGGGCACCCCACGCCGTCGGGAAACCCCTGGGCATGAGTACGCTGCTGGCGAAATGGAGGATCCCGCCAGCGGAGAATCCAGTCCCATATGTTCCAAAGACCTGTGGATGATATCAAACAGCACACCCCTCCAGCTGTTCAGAACAGTGTACTAACTGTATTCAATCAGTCTGTTTTTGCAAAACTCAGTACATAGTGTCCATTGTTAGTTGAGCTCACACTGTGGTTCACTTATGCTTACTAAAAGCTACATTTATTCATACGCAGACCCTGTCCTCTGAAAATAGAAAGAATATTTCCAGACATTGCATCTTTTTTTAACTAACTAGGAGCTTAATTAACCTGGTTCATCTCCCATGGCAATGTCTTGTCCGATCAACATCTATTAGCCATTTTTGAATTTAAACAAAAACTTGGGGGATAACTGTTCCCTTGTGCATTCCCCATGGCAGTACCCTAACCAATCAGACTCCACTTGCTAACCAATCAGCATCCTTTTTCTTGAGCAGCATAAATTGTTGTTCCCTTAGAAATTTGGTATTCTTGCATCTGTCCTGAGGAGTGCTAGATAAATAGCTTCGGCAGCATGTCTCTTCTTTCAGAAACAGTCAGAGATTAGTGTGAAAATTGTCTGGGATATTTGAGGAATGTAGCTGTGAAAAGTGCAGCAGAAATCACGAAGAAGGTTTTTTTAAATCACTCAACTCTGCTTCCTCTGTTGGTCCCAACATTGTTGAGAAGGTTATGCACCCCATTTTCATACATTACTATGTGCAATAACCTGCATGCAAATTGAACAACTGTCCACAGATTGTTGGTATATTTCAGTATTAGCCTCTACTTGGTCCATCACAGTGTGAGACAAGAACTTTAGTCAGTCTGCTAGTTAAGTTCACTACACTTTAATTCATATCATGTATGAGCATTCTGTAATAGTGCAATTCAAAACATATTTTTCATGCTCTGTATTTTTATAATTTAGCTTTGTAAAGGATTGATTAAACTACAATTGGGTCACCTTTGACTTTTGCTAGCAAGAAGCAGAAGCTCATTTGAAGAAAGAACTAGCTTGCATAACATCTGTTCTGACGAGGAGTCTTGAAAGCATTCAGCATTCCCATGGACAATTTCCATTTCCAAACACCCGATGTATTTAAGAATTGGGCAAATGAAACCTTTGTAACAAACCTTAGTTCTTTCACAAAATCCTGTTTGTGTTGTAGCTTAAGCATGTTTAATATTAGCTGTTTTTCTTTCAGTTGATTTCAGGAGTGATTTGTTTTGCATTCCACAATAATCCTTTCCACATTTTCTGGAATCAGACAGTTAGAATTCCACTTGTGAGGCTTTTAAAAAATAAAATAATCTCAGAAGCAAAGCAGCAGCGACGCAGGCTTGACAAGTTCCCCCAAGGCAGCCAGCAGAGTGGGCTATCGTGACAAGTCAAAGCTTTTAAACTCAGTGTTTGTGGCCAATATTCGTGGTGGGCTGGGCCTCACAGCTGGTAGGAGGTCCAATTATCCATTGTAATTTGGTTGCAATTAAGTCATGCAGTGACTTGGTGTTTATAAATACTGAGCAGAACATATTGAAGATCAGGTGCATCCATCTGAGCAATAATATGCTTGCCTAAGTGGAAGATGGACAAAGGCTTTTCTAAAGCCATTTGTATACTTATGGAGGCGTAGAATTAATGGGGAAGTCAAACAACGTTTATGTTTCTGGTTCAGTGCGATGTCAATATGAATACCACACACCTGATGACATCATTACCTTCTGAAGGAAGTTTTTGAAATGATTAATTTGCTTTCAGAACTTTTCATTCCATTATGAGGTAATTTTGCTTCTGTTTGAAAGGGTGGGCAGGTGGGGTGGGGGGGGGGGGGGGCGGGGGGGAGAACATCAGTAACTAAAATAAACTTCTGCTGGATATTTAGCAATAATAAATGCAGCATTTTGGTGAAAAGAAAACTTGACATAAGCAAGTTGCCTGCAGCTTTTTCACATTTGACACTAGGTCCCACTGCCTCTTCGTGTATGTTGTTAAAATGATTAATGGCACTGACTTGCTGCACATATTTTTTGGCTTCCTTACTGGAAGGAGTACAAAGGTAGTTGACCAGATTGCGATGGTGCAGCCAGAGATGCCATTTATGAGAGGGGTGCAGCTCGCCGCCACATGTGTGTGAACCAGTTCATTCAGCATGTCTGGGATTTACCCCTGCACCAACAAACTGCAATTAGAAAGAGAGTGAAAAGAAAAGGAACAAATAAGTCTAAGGAATTACAAAGTGCAGGTGATTTTTATAGACATTCCAACACCTCCGGGAAACTTGAACCCTCACCAATGAGCCTGACATTCATTAGCAAAATCCTTGTACTGGAGAACATATGCACTTGCTCATGCATTCACACATACCCATACATACACCCTCCGCATACACACCCAGATCCACACTGCACCCACTCCACACACATAGCCACATCCACACCGCACCCCCGACACACACATATTCAAACCACCCCGCAAAACACCTCCACACTCAGACACACATACCCACATCCACACCACTCCCCCACGCACATATATCTAAACCACTCCCCACGCACCAACATCCATGCTGCACCCCCGACACACATCCGCACCATCCTCACATACATACATCAACATCTACAATCCCCAAACACATGCATCCAGTCTAGCCCCCCAGACACATCCACTTCCAGACCACCAGACACACATACATTCACACAACCCCCTCCAACACACACTTACTCACACCTACATACACACAGACATCCACACACTCCAACATGCACACACACAGCAACACCCCCAAACGCACCCACATCCACACACAGCCACATCCTCATACCCCCAAACACGCACACACATCTATTCTAGCCCCCCAGACAGACCTCCACACCCCAAGACACACACACACCCACACTAACCCCTCCCACACATCCACATACACACTCTATTCAGAGCTGTTCGCCTTTCCTTGTATTGAAAATAAGTTTTCTACGCTCACATTGTGTTCTAAGGATAAATTTTCATCTGGACCAATTATTTTCCTTTGCTAATTTGGAATGAGGTCTCAAGCTGCATTTTCTGATGAGCCTCGCCCAAACAAACTATCTCTTTCCTGGCATTACATTAAATTTACTCTATTCTATTTCATAAATTAATTGAAAGTCAAGTGTTTCACCAACATGTCCAACTCAATGAATATCATAATAAAAATAAAGTATTAACCAGTTGCCCACATTTATTTTCTTAAGTTAACGAACAATGGAAATGATGGTACTTTAATGCTTCAATGGAAAAGATTTACTTCTGGACCAGCCAAATACAATCTCTTGGGGAACTGTTTTGCTGCACTTCTGAAGTGACTGGGAAAACTTTCTACCTCTCAGCAGTTGGTATATTTGCTGCAGGGCAGGCCTTTTTACAGCACAGTGCTTGTGTTTTTATCTTAGTTATTAAATTTATGAGAAACATAATACATTTGAAGCAGCAGACTCAATGGGAGCATAATTAAATCATTGCGGCCCTAATTGTATAAGTGGAAAATGAGGCTCGTTCTAATTAAAGGGGAAGCACATCCTTCTAGATGCCATAAATACGTATTGCTTTTCAGATTATATCATTATATTCTCTTCTATTTGATAACCTGGTAACTAAACTTCCAACTTAGCTTTAACCTGAAAGAGCATGGGTGCCAGCAAGGGCACAAAACTGAGAAAAATACCAATGCGTTAGGTAGCTGGCTCCAACCTGCCAGTTTCACTATGTAGCTCAAGCCTGTCAGGCTGAATGCCCACAACCCTCTCGGAAAGTCAGGTTGCTAATTAACATATGTTAATTGGTCAATTGGAGTGATCTTATGCACACTTTTCAGTTTTAACTTCAGTTCCACAGATCTCCTAGGCTTCCTGAAACTCGCCCTTGAATACATGTCAGGTACACAGCGGTAATTAAGGGGACTAAGTCAATCTCAGGAATGTATGCCAGTGTGGTGAATGGATTCAACAGATAGGTGATATGCCTTTAAGGTTTGGTGTGATATGCCTTTAATGCTTGGGTTGGAACCCCGGTGGGCTCCGCCTCTGGCTCCGCCTCCCCGGTGCTGTATATAACATTGCGTCCTGTGGGTGGCGTTCAGTTTGTACTGAAGTCTCTGACAAGCTAAGTTCTTTGCGTATTAAAGCCTTCATTCACTTGATCTCACTCTTGTGTCGTAATTGATGGTATATCAGCCAGCAAATGGTCAGTACTGGCAGCTACTTTCTTCAAAATGTTTTCTTCTTCATTCAGGGGAATTTTAGTGTGTCCAGTCCACCTACCCTGCACATCTTAAGGTTGTGGGGTGAGACCCACGCAGACAGGGGGAGATTGTGAAAACCCCACCCAGACAGTGACCTGGGGCCAGGATCGAACCCCGGTCCTCGGCGCCGTGAGGCAGCTGTGCTAACTACTGTGCCACCATGACGCCCGGCAGCTGCTTTCTTACCTGGAAGTGGGAAAGGGTTTGTTCAGAGTACTTATGCTGAAAATTTACTTTCTGCACTTTAGAGGTTTGCCCAGCTATCAATTCAGGACATGTGGTGATATGCCTGTGAATAATATTGCATACACTCAGCAATGCAACCTCCCACCAGCAGGTGGTATCAGACATCAGTCATGTGTCATCCGGTTATTGTCAGTTGGTAGTGAGAACATCGGGTAGGTCTAGAGCAATGTAGTCTGTAGAACATTCTGTATGTTATCATTCCATGTGTTAACTAATAATTCATCATTCTGAGTAAGTCATCAGCAGTTCTGCATGAATCATTGCAAGGATAAGACAACAGAACACAACATGGTACCAGGTGTGTTGAACATTTAAGGAAACATCAGAAGTAACAAAGGAAAACCAGCCAAAGAACAAAACAAAAAAAAGAAGATTCTTCAACCAACCTGGTAAACTACGGTCTGTGATGACTCAACGCAAGAAAAGATGGTGAAGCTCGAGATGAAGAGTTTAAAGACACCCCACCAGCTTCAATGTATCGGGTAACGTAAACGAAAACTGGCGGTTTTCAAACAGCAGTTCAAGCTCTATGTTTCAGCCCTTGGCCTGCAGACACAGCCTGACGAGAGGCGTATTGCGTTGCTGCTCATGGTGGTAGGTCCACAAGCTATTGAAATCTACAACACATTTGCTTTTGATAGCGAAGAGGAAAGCAAGAGTAAAATTGAAGTGACAGAGTACTTTAATTGGCATTGCTCTCCCAAAAAGAATGACAAATTTGAAAGATGTTTTTTGGACATGTAACCAGAAAGCTGGTGAATCTTTTAACAGTTTTGTTAATGACTTGAGGCTGAAGATCCAGTCCTGCAATTTCAGTAATCTGAAATCTTCAATGATCCGTGACCAAATAGTATGTGGCATATCAAATGACAAACTCCATGAAAGATTGCTGCGGGAAGAAGATTTGATATTGGAAAAAGCAATTATAATTTTCCATGCGAGTGAGTTGGCTGCATAGCAAATCAGTACACACAGTTCAAAACATTTTGGCGCCAACATGAAGACACCAGCGCCATCAGCACTATGACGCAGTTCAATAAGAAACCTGGTCCTAGTGTGGGCGGCCATTTTAAGATGTCGACAGGAGCTGCCATCTTGTGCCAGAAATGTGGCAGCCAACATGGCCCACGGCAATGTTCAGCATATGGAAAGGTATGCTCCAGGTGCAGTCGAACGAATCATTTCGCAAAACAATATTTTTTGCGTCCTTCAATGGACCAAATTAGAGCAGTTAATGTAGTGGAGGAGATGCCCCTAGAAGAGCAGTTCTTTTTTGATCAAATTTCAGAAAAGTTCGAGAGCGGTCCAACTGAAACGAGTGAAGAAATCCTTCTGCATAGTCTTGAGTGACTGTATGGTCCAGACACTGAGTCGCCACACGGTTACTGCGATTTACAATGGGATATGCTGGTACACTCACTCGATAGAAGCAAGCGAAGGTCCAGGTGAAAGACAACAAATCCAATGAGACACTGGTAGAGCCAAAGGGAATTCCAGTCTTCTGGTTAACAGTCTTCAAGAAGGCGTACATACCCAGTGGCATGATACAGGAGCATGATGAGCACATATTAAAGAATCTACTAGATTTGAAAGTTAAATGTTCAGAGAGTACACAGCCGAGGAACTTCCCTGGAGTTTACGTTTGAGCCAAATAACTATTTTACAAATGAGGTCATTATGAAAGTGTACCAGCTGGAATCACGGCCTGACGAGTGGGAATTCTCATTCTGTGACAAACCAGAAATCACGGGATGCACCGGGTGCCAGATCAACTGGAAGAAAGGAAAAAATATCACAGTGAAAACCATTGAAATAAAGCCGAAGCATAACGGTCGGAGCACTTGCAAAATGGTTACGAAAACTGTACCGAATGACACATTCTTCAATTTCTTCAGTCCTCCAGAAGCTCCACAGCATGGAATGTGAAATAAAAGTTCTGCAGCAAGACTTGCTGCTGACTTTGAAATTGGTCGAATCCCGTGTGAACACATTAATTCCATGTGCATTGTCGTATTTTACAGAAGTCTTTGCTGATGACACAGGCCCCAAAGATGAGTACACTGATAAATCCTATGAAGACAATGCAAACGATGAAGTAAGCAGAGGTCTGGATGATGAGCCAGAGCTAGACGAATATGAAACGCTAGTGAAGCTGTTTCGTGGGAGAGATGGCACACTCAGTGAGGGAGCCTGTGCAGCGCTATGTCAGTGGTTTTGCAGGAATGACGAGGTTACCACAAGGGACGCCCAGCCTGTGCCGGACCCCGAGCAATGTGAATACTCTGAGATGGCGCACGTAGAAATGGACAGCAAGATTGCAGCAGAAGACACCTCAGACGAAGCTGATGTAGCTCCGAACAAACTGAAATCAGAAAATATTGTTCCAATTCTGAAGAAACTAGCTCCAGAAGCATAAGGGGAACCATCAATGCCCCATAAAGAAGTTCTGGCAGTGGACTCCCTGAGACATAAGGCCATTCCATCATGGGGGAAGTTCGAAGAGCAAATGACGGCATCTGTATGCGATGGGTGATACATACATCATAATCTATGACAGGGATGAACCATGGCCTGCATCGGTATGCAGCGCCATGATGATGTTGATACTGAATCTGGATGCAGTTCCTCAGCGTTGGATGACATGTATGTACTATCACACAATGAGGATGACTGCCCACCTGGGATATCTGAAAAAGATGAGGTGCGCATACTGATATCGAGTGACGAGGAGCCACCACATGGGGCTCAAGCACAAGATGAAGTCACAGTGCCCAGTGCTGATGATACTAATCCTATCCAGATACCAGAATGTGAGGCAATCCTATCCAGATACCAGAATGAGAGGCAATCCAGACACCAGAGGGTAATCCATCTCAAATACCAGAGGATGAGGCTCTGCAGCTGGTTGCTCAAGCTGCTGACTTAACAGTCCCTTGGAAGCGTGCCGACACGAGATGTCTCTGCAGATCACCCACAACACACTGATTCCATGGCGCAGGCCAGCGACAAGATGGGTGCTACCAGAGCCAAACAAAAGACAAAAAGCACTCAAAAGATAGATTGCAATAAAGGTAAAAAGAGCGGTCGTAAATTGACACTAAAAACAAAAAAGTGGGGCATACTGTGAGTCCCACCGAGGACACCAAGAAAGGAGAAATCGGGCAGCACGGTGGCGCAGTGGGTTCGCCCTGCTGCCTCACGGCGCCGAGGTCCCAGGTTCAATCCTGGCTCTGGGTCACTGTCCGTGTGGAGTTTGCACATTCTCCCCGTGTCCACAACCCAAAAGATGTACAGGATAGGTGGATCGGCCACGCTAAATTGCCCCTTAATTGGAAAAAATGAATTGGGTACTCTATATTTATTTTTAAAAAAGGAGAAATCAACAATGTGACTGACAGGCCGGAGATCACACAACAGAGTAGCAGCAGAGAGCATCGCGAGAGCACACAACAACGCAGCAGCCAACAGCATCGAGCAAAGAAACGGAAGAAGCTGAAGACACCAAGATGGTCTACAAGAATACCAGGTGGCAAGGCGCATCACGTAAAATGGCTAAAACATAAAAGACCGGCACAGAAACCAGTCTTCAAAAAAGCTGACAAGAGCCCAGACGACCAGCGGGGTGATCCTGTGAGGGAGGCACAATGAGTTATGCACAAGAGACACACACCTCGCAGGCATATCATGTCTATGGATACATTAGTTAAATCTGTTTATAAATAAACCACACGTAAAGTAAATATATTAATCATGTTTGTATATCAAGATCAATGAGCTGGATTCTCCATTCTGGAGACTAAGTGCCGACGCCAGCGTAGAATGTGTCGACTTTCATGACAGGAAATTCGGCGCCGACCCTTTACCGATTCCAGTACCGGTGAGGTGCTAGCACCGGCGCTGACTGAATCACCTGCCGCCCACGCTGAAAACGGCCTCAGAATGTCCAGGTCCGAGGCCGCGCATGCGCTCGGCTGATGACCTGCACTGGTCATGGCATACAACATGGCGCCGGCCATGCGCTAAATCTAACCCGCCGACCTCGACCCCACAACCCATCCCCTGGCCACCCTCCGGGCCACCCACCGCTAGTCCCCCCCGGCCAGCGACATGAATCCTGGCCAACTGTGGCGGCGCTGGACACAGTCCGCAGCTGGCACGCTGGCTCAGACCACACATGCCCCACGCCATCGGGAACCCGGCCCATTGGGGACGGAGCATCGCGAGTGGGTCATTGTGACTGCATGCGGCGCGTGTCATGATGACGCCAGTTTGGCGGGGGCATGGAATCGAAAGCCGGCGTCAAACCAGCACTGGCATCGATTCTGCCGTCGGAATCAATTCTCCACCCGATCGCCGATTACCATTTCAGGCAAAGGAGAATGCCGCCCAACATCTTCAAAGGAAGGGGGATATGGTGATATGCCTGTGAATAATATTGCATACACTCAGCAATGCGACCTGCCACCAGCAGGTGGTGTCAGGCATCTGTCATGTGAGATCCGGCTATCGTCAGTTGGTAGTAAGGCGTACACAAGGGCAGTGGCACATCGGGTAGTTCCAGAACAACCTAGTTTGTGTAACATTCTGCATGTTATCCTTCCACGTGTTAAGAAATGAATCATTATTTTAAGTAAGTCAGCAGCAGTTCAGTATGAATCATTGCAAGGACAAGACAACAGAACACAACAGGATGGATGCCACATATGATACCTTAGATTGGACCTCACATCAGGATGAAGTGATCAACAACAGCACCAGCAGCAGCACCCTTAGCAAACTGCTGCTCACAGACCTGCGGCTCCACAGCAGAGAGGGAAGCCAAAGGGAGGAAGCCAGCAGAGAGGTACAGCTCGCAGGAGGAAATACCCACAAACAGGGTTGAATCTCCTTTAAATGTCTGAACATCAGTGTCTCTGATGGTTCAGGACATCATGTCAGGTGATGGCAGATATTTGTAGCTTTCTAGAAGAATACCTCTGTGCTGCTGAGCCTGGCAACCATGCGTTACCAATGGTGGTCAAAGTCATCACCATCCTCAATGTTCACCTCAACTGCACCAATGGGCAAGGAAATGCAAATGCCATTCTTCCTGCTCCCCCCCAACACCACCGATGTATTTGTGCAAAACAACCATGTATTCATTCTATCACCTCTTGAGCATTTCTACATCAGTCCCTGTCAATGTGTATCCTCGCATGCATCATCTAAACCTTGGAAGATCACTTAGCACCCAGCACACAAGAACTGGCAATATAGAAAAGTGGTGAAAAAGAATAGTATTTGGGCAAAATGAATAAGGACCACAACCTTATCTAAACAACATTTACTCAGACATCTGTGTCCATACCAGTTCGCAACTCCAAATCTTTATGCTCCCTTTTTCTTCTACTCATGCATGGTGCAACCTGTCCATCTACAGCAGAGGTGAAGATACACTGCTCAGATCACTGCTTTGACAGCTGAGATGCTCTTGGCCGACATCCTCTGGTATTGGAGCCCAGGCACCAGGCTAATCGCGAGTCACCCAACTTGCTCCACTGGTCACAATCTGGATCACACCCTCGCTGGCTGACATCCAGATCTCAATATTTGAATGAGCCCAACAGTTCATTTAAATACCTGGATGCTGGATGCACCCAGCACCCGGAAGTAACCGGCCGCACATGCAAGACCTTGCTAGGGTGCCATTTAGTTCTGCTCCACACAAATGTAAACCAGGAGTAATGGCACCTGGGGGTTTCCCAGGCCATTAGAGATGCCTGGGTGGTCACGGATAGGGCGGGGTGGCACCCTATCATTCCCCCTGACACTCCCCTGGCTTGTGTGCAACCTGGCACTGCCAGAGAGCCAGAGTGCCAGGGGCACTTCCAGAGTGCCAGGCTGGCAGTGCCAGGGCACCCAGGTGACAGGTTGGCACTGTCAAGATGTTAGGCCTGGGAGGGGCCTTGTCAAGTAGATGGGGTGAGGGGAGATTCCTGGGGAGAGGGATGGGTGGTGTCAATAGAGCAGGCGGGGCCTGAATGTGGCGGGGTAAAGATTGGGGCTGCCAGACAAAATGCCACCCCGATCTGCGGGGAGCCATTCCTGCTGGGGAACAGAAGCTCACCAGCAACAAATCCCTCTAAGTGCAGCTTTGGTGGGGAGAAACTCTCCGAGGCCAAGATAAACAGCAAAGCGTCATTGGATAGTGAGATGGTTCTCAGCGCTGCAGCCACCAAGAAACACCCTGCTGAACACGCCCGACAGAGGACTTTAACTTCAGTCCACTGAATCATGCTCGGTCTCAATGTCTGATGCTATTATTCCCCCTCATGTTTGAAGTGGACTCCTTCAGTCTCTGTAAAATATGATCATCTCCACCATGATAATTTCTTGCCGCAACTTGTATCTCCCATAGGGTCATGGTGTGTGCAGCAGGAGTTGGTGAACGTGGCAGGCAGGGAGTCCCCAGAGGATCGGAGTCCTTCTGAAAGATTTATTCAGATCGCAAACAACTTTGATTCTTGCCCTTTGGTGGGATCAGAAAACAGATCATTGGATTTTTCACTTGGTGACTCACACTTCACTTTGAAAGCCTGTCAGCATATTGTCGGATGTTTGTAAGTTCATAAGCCCAGGTGAATTGCTGGAGCATGTCTTGTAGATGGTGCACGGAGAGGATGTTGATAGATGGGGTGTCAAACAAGCGGGCTAGTGTATTCGAGATAATGTCAAGTTTCTTGGGTATTGTTGAAGCTACACTCATCCAGGAAGTATTCTGTCACACTCCCTGGCTTGTGCCTTCTAGATGGTGGACACGCTTTGGGGATTCAGGAGGTGTTTGCAGAAGAATTCATGCCCTCTGATGAATGGTAACCCCCAGAATATTGAAAGTGTGGGATACACTGATGGTAATGCCATTGAATTCCAAGGAGAAATTATTAGATTGTCTCCTGTTGGAGACTCATTGTTTAATATTTGTGTGTTATGAATGTTACTTGCCATTCATCAGCCTAAGAATGAAATATTGTCCAGGTCCTGCTGTATATGGACACAGACTGCTTTGGGATACGAGGAGTAGTGAATGATACTGAACATTGTGCTATCATCAGTGAACACCCCACATCTAACCTACTGAGGGAGGGAAAGTCATTGATAAACCATTTGAAGATGACTGTGACTAGGACACCACCCTAAGGAACTCCTGCAATGTCCTTGGAATTAGATGATTGACCTCCAACAACCACAACCATCTTACTTTGTGGTCGATGCAATAACACAAGAATTTCCTTAAGGTGTTTCCTGTTCTTTGGCAGAGGTTGGAGAGAATCAGGTTTGCTTGTATAAATGATATTTTACATGGCAATTGCAATGGTAATTGAATAGGAGCCCTCATAGAATTGCTCCCTTATAATTTGAAGTTTTGCTTCATTTCCATAAGACATATTGAACATATTTTCCAATTTGCTGCAATTGTGGAGGAACCTTCATTTGGAAAGAATTTCACCCAACCAAATGGCTGCTTCCTGAGTTTGACCAAATTTTCCAGGTCAGAATAATTTGAATTATTGGACTAAATGATGATACTGAAATCCCTATAGTGGGCAGAACTGTAGTTCCAGAAAGATTTTTTTGTTCCTGTACTCTGAATTTGTCACTTTGACAAAATCGGGATTTTGTCATAATGGTGTTGCTCGTTATGCTTTCCCTTAATTTGCTCTGTTTTAATTACCTTTGCTCAAGAGTCGCCAGGTATCTTTCTGATACCATCACAAGGTTCAAAACCGAATACTGATCAATGACTCGATACACCAGTTAGTAAGTTTGAAATCAATGCACATTTATTTACACACACAGTCAATTATTACTCATGCACAAACTCTACTCACTAAACTACAACTACTACTAAAAGCCTATACTTAGCTTTGAGTGGCCCACTCAGTCAGAGGAACAATGGCCGTTGTCCGGTTCTGATACTGCTGGCTTCGAACTGGGATAGGATAGTAGCTAGGAGCGTCTATCTCATAGTGTGCGTTGACCTTAGACTTACTTGGCTGGTGCTTGGCGGGCCTCTCGTCGCTGAGAGCCAAATGCCAAGGTGAAGTTCAAGAGTTCTTAAGAGTTCTTCCGAGAGGCCGTTCTGACCTTGGGGACTCTGTTTATAGCCCCCAGGGTTTCGCGCCCTTTTGGGCGGACCCTGGACTTGGTCCCAATTAATTGGACCATGTCCCAATCGTTTGTATCGATTCTCTCCAATAACAGGGCCGTTCCCCAATCGCTGGGCGGGCTCTAGGTAACCGTTGGCCTGCCTTTGTTTTAGCCTCCACTGGCGCCGGGGAGTCTGTCCTGGTACCGATTGTTTCAATGTTTCTTTTTGTCCCCGGAGATAGCTCAGTACTATGCTAATGCTTGTAGTTTCAGTTTTGTCTGGGTTCTGCAAGTTCCAATCCACAGGAAACCTTGCACCTGCTTGTTTTTCTAGTGCTGCCCATTTTTCCCTGCACACTTTGCGAGTATCCATTTTGGAATCGGGACATGGCCACCCCAGGTGGCTACAATGGTCCTTAACGTCATGGTCCTTTAAAAGTTACATGTCGGAAAGCCTGCCTGTTCCTTATGTCCAGCATTTCTACAGTGAAAATGATGGGGACTCCATCCAATTATTTGTGCCTTAATATAATATTCATATATACATACCACTTCTTTGAGAACTTCAGATAGTTAGTGAGGAGCTGGCTGGATGGCTCTCCAGCCAATTTTTCTGCCTATTCAGATCTTACAGATATAAGAAAGAAGCCATTTTAACCTGAATTTGCTTCCAACAGTGTTCCAAGATGTGCATGATTATTCAATCTTTCCTGAACATTTCCCAACCTTATGAGGTCATTAAACATGTTCCTTTACTATCTGACAGCAACCAGAGTGTTATAGGTGGCACTCAATATCTGTCCATAAAGTCATCCACATTTCTTTAGTGGCTCCCAGTCCATGGCGCAGAGGAGTCAGTTTCTCTTTGTACTTAGCGAGGGACTGTTGCAGCAGCAGACTTCCTGTGCTTTGGATCCTTTAAATGCTGCAGTCTTATATTTGCTGCACCATCCCTTATTTTGTTCCCTTCCTGCAATGGTAAACCTGTCAGGAGTGAAAAGACCACTGAAAACAACCCTGCATGTAAAATGAGGACCAACCCCCAAGGCAAAGGAGACAGTTTCTTGCAGTGCCTGTCATGTGGATGGGTGGAAGTCCAACTTTATCGTGTTTGGAGCGGACAGAGGAAATTCCAGCCCCTACACTTTGAAGGTTGAAGGAGTCGCAATGTGCAAAAGGTCAATCGCTCAACTTGCTTTATGGTACATCACTCACTGAAGTCTAAATAAGAGACCAGTCTTCCTGCAACAATCTATCATTCATGGGCTCTGCTCTAGGTTATTTAATTAATTGATCAAGGAAATCTGCGGAACTGAGATTGGGTATATTTACATTAAATTCTTCAACATCTGGCAGATGAATGATAAAAAAAAACTTCTTAACTTGTCTACTAAAATACGTTTGGCAGTTGTATTTTCCATATTTCTACAAGACACTTTTACAATCTTGGGCAGCAAAGCATTCCTTATTATGAAACACTTCAGAAAAATTGATGCTTACTATGTTACAGGATTAGGAATAAAGAAGTCTGATCTTGTTGCCATGCAGTTATAACATAATTTGGTACAGAATGTGAACACAAATACCCTTTTCACTTTGCAAAATAAGAACCATTTTTAGTTCTATGGAATATTGTAGAAATTATTTTCTATAAAGGTATAAAGACAACTGTACAATTGCACCGTAGAAATGCACAGAAAATATTTTTTGATTTATATAGAGAGAAAGAGGGTGTGAAATTCTAATCAGTTGGAGGTAGCACTCTGCATATAGATATAAATTATCTTATATAGAAGACAATCATCCTCCTGAGGGTCCGGACTGCCCTGACTTCCAGTGTATCCTAGATAGTACATCATCCAGGGCACTTGCATGGGCATCCCCTGTAAATGCCAGAAGCAAGTGAATATATCCAGTCAGGATATCATACAGCTCAGCTGGCTGATGTGACGCTCATTCACAAAATTTGGACCATTTGGAGCCATTCAGTGAATTTGCAAATCACTCACCAAAGATCTACAAGAAGGCCTTCAATAGCATTACTTAAAGGGCTAGGCACCCAATTTATAGGTAAAGCAATTTAGAAGAACCTTTACTCTTGCAAAGTCTCTGAATGTACTGCGGAGGTGTGTGTTTCTGGATTTACAGGGGGCATTGGTGCCTCCTCACAGAGAGGACAAATAAGGAGGTGACACAAAGGCTGGAACAGATATGGGGGCAGTATTTACAGTGCCTCTGTGTGCAGCACGGCAGGGGGCTGGAGCAGAGACTACAGAGAGGGTAAGCTCCATGTGATACCTACTGCCAAGCTGCAGCCAGATTCCTCTGTGCTCCTTGACAATAACAGGAGGCAGTCTAGCAGGCCAGTCAATACACCTGTCACCTTAGTATATGCTCATCAGCTGTCTCCGGTATGCTGCCCCATTGAGTTCTTCATCTGCATCCACTGTGGCTGAAGTCATTTATGACCCTCTGGTGAACTGGCAAATGAATCATCCTCTATCCCTGGATTGGCTGCAACCAGTTTGTGCCCAGAGACTCACCATGTGCTGATCCCAACTCTATACTATTCTTAAAGTTATGCCCAGTACCAGAATTTGAGTTTGTGCTGCGAGTGACAAATCAAATCACAGGGCCCGTCATCAGTGCTATGCTGTTGCTCTGTCCCTTTTCCTCCTTGCGGTGCTGAGGCCAGGAAGGCAGCAATTGTCGGCCACCCATTTGCAGAAAATCAGAACGATAAGGTGAAGGTGAGGGAAGATAATTGGAGAGGAAATCAGGATGTCCATGATCACACCATCTACAGCTTGCCCATTGCACTGGGTAGCAGGATGAATGTGAGCTGGGAGTTGAGAAGGGAAGAAAGATTGCAGGAAGATGCCTGAATGTTCTGAGCAATATGAGATGTCATGGTCTCTGTGACAACTAGCTCACGTTAGGGAGAACAATCTCCTAATGAGCTCAGGAAGTGCAGACATCCTGGTCTCTGCCTGCTGTGCTCTTTATAATACAGTTGTCCCTTGGTTTTGAGAAAAAAAAAACAGACTGGTTGTAGAGTGGGTTTCCAGTTTCCACATTGTTCCTTCACCTCTATTGTGGACCACGTTGTCCTGCAAGAGGAAGTGAAGAATGTCAGTGATTGTGTTGCACTTTACTTGGGTGATATACCTTCCAGAGCTGAATAGCTGGAAGTATGTGCAGGCAGTGCGCGATGGGTGTGTGACTGGTAACATTTGAAAGTGTCAGGCTGAGTTGGAGTATGAGTGTTATTGTGAGTCCTAAGTGCCATGGGCTGCTGCTGGGGGAGTGATGAGATGTGTTGCATTAAACAGCACGAGAGACGAGCTTGTGCTGCAGCACATTCTTAAGTGACAATTTTCTGATTTTGTGACAGTGGTAACCAGCTTTATCCACAGATGCTGCACGCTGCCAAAGTCTCTGGTTGTATTAAAGCCACAAATCTGTTGCTTTTAACTATTGTAAAGGAAATTATTACAATGAGATATTTCTGTTTATTTATTTCCATCTCTAAGTACATTTTACAGAAACACCTTCCACAGCAGAATTGCAAAAACTTTATCAGATAGCGTAATCTTTTTAAATTTGCTGATATTGGGTCAAGTTTTTAGACTGTATTTTTTCTGTATTTAATAAAATCAGAGGGTGCAAGCGCAGACTAATGATAACTTTCCAATTTTTGAACATTGTTGGTGTCAGTTACTGCTATACCAAATACATACAGGTTACATGCATGGAAAGCTCACTGTACTCTTCCACAAACATAGGTTTTCACTTCAATGTCAGTTCAGCATTCCCAAATTGACCTTGCTAGCTTCTGGACCAAATGTTTCGGTTTGTTCTTCTTGACCACATTTACAATGTTATTTATATGCAGTGATCTGGTTAATCCCCCACCTCCCCAAAGATATCTTTTTTAAATTTTTCACACCGCACTGAATTGCACCATTTGAGTGGTGTTCATCTTCCACAAGCGGAATAGAGATTGCCCAATTCTACATTGCATAAATGGAAGAGATTCTCATCCAATCAGTCTGTGCTGGCTTTTAATGAGGGTCCCAGAGTTGAAGGAACAATGTGGAAACTGGAAACCCACGCTACAACCAGTTTTTTCTTCTCAAAACCAAGGGACAACTGTATTATAAAGAGTGGACAAGTGCTGGGTCACTGCCATTAGACTTTACTGCACTCGTTTTGTTTGTGCTGAGCTAAGGAAAGCTATGAGGGAGACTGGAATGTCTCCCTTGGGTATTTGCGAACACAGTAATTACATTTTGATTTCCTCCACCACACACATGTGCCAGAGAAGTTAATGTTGTATCGCATCCTGGATTAAAAAACAACTAAACTGCATTGTCTCAACAGAGGGCGGAGATTGATGTTGTTGTCTTGTTGATCACGCAAGGTTTGTGTATCTCTCGAGCAAAACCTTTTCAAATGCGTTTTGAGTTACCTTTGTAAATTTATTTTATCATCTAACTTCTTAAGGATGACATTAATTATGAGCGCTTTTATCATTTATTGCAAGATGATGTGATGAAGAAAGAACTTGCATTGATATATCACATTTCATGGGCTTAGCACATCTCAAAGCACTGAGAAATGCAAGGTCCTGTAAACAACAATGAGATAAATTACCAGGTTAGTTGTTTCGGTGATATTGTTTGAGGGATAAATATTTGGCATTAAGAACTCCCCTTCTCTTCTGAGCCATGGGATATTTAATGTCGACCCAAGGTAGTTAATGGGACCTTGACTTAACATCTCATCTGACAGACAGTGGTTGGAACTTTCTGTGTGTCCCCATGGCATGCTTTGCAGCAGACTTGGCAGCCTGCCGTTGGCCAGTGGCAGGATCTTCCGATCTCACCGCTGTCAATGGGTTTTCCCGTTTTCCGCATCCTCCACTGCTGGGGAACCCATGGCAGGGGTTGCCAGGACCGGAAGATCCTGCTGGTGGAAACACCTGGAAAATTTTGGCTAGTATCATTGACACTCTTTCAGTACTGCAGTAAAAAATCCCAACCTAGAAGAAATACTAAAGTATTTGTAGTAAGTCTTAATATTATAACATTCTGACTTAGAGGGGTGAGTGTTACCATTCAGTCAAGACTGACACTACTAAATGAGGAAGGAGCAGTGCTCAGAAAGCTCGTGATTTGAAACAAACCTGTTGGACTTTAACCTGGTGTTGTAAGACTTCTTACTGTGTTCACCCCAGTCCAATGCTGGCATCTCCACATCATGACGACTAAGTTGGGCTTCCATTTTTGGTAACTAGCCTTTCACTATAATCATAGCAACTTTGTTTATCCTGAAAACTGTGTTGAAAGATATATATAGAACATTCCCGATCTTTTGAGCTTCACAACACTATTTAAAAAGATCCTTTTTTAAGACTTACCTGTTGGCAACGGCCACGTCTTAGCAGTCTGCAGTCTTTGAATAATCTTGAGCCAAGCAGGCTCAGCTCCTGCTCCACTCATTGGAAATCCAGAAGGATCCATTAACAGGCATTAGGCCCACTATTAACTTGCGCAAGGAGCCTAACACCTATTTTAAGATTGTCACCTGGGATACCTAAAAAATAGACTCAACAAGTTTAGCAGTGGCTCAAATTCACACATTAGTTTTACAGTCCCACTGCTAAATTTTTTACAAGTGCACAATATTACATCCCAAAAATAGCACAATGCATGACAACTTTGAGTTCTAAGCTCCAGAATTATGGAACGCAAATAAATCTGATGGGAAATTCTGTACTTGAGGGAAAGAGTGTTCAATAGATGAGGATTCTGAGTTGAGCAGATTTCCTCCATCCAGCACGGATAAGAAACTATGGGTGGAATTTTTCATTTATGAGTCTAAGTGCAGTGACAGGTAGTATTTGCAGTGCCCACCCCACTAGCCAGAATGGCGGGAACTGGTGTCCGATTCTGCACTTGAAAGCTCATTAATTATGCACAGGTGAGTATCTGGCTGAATCACCTGTCTGGGCAGGAACTGATTCTTTCACCTGCCACCAGTTGGAAGGGTTCGGAAGCCATATTAAAATTCCATCCTTATAATAGCACAGTGGCCGTTGTGTAATTTATTTAATACTCGTTTCATTAATAATGGTAGAATGATGACTCTCATTCCCTAGAGGAGCCAACCTGCTGTATGGATAACTCAAGTCGTCGGATGGAATATGGCTTTAACTCAGACTGAAGTCTTGCCTCGAAGCACCATCGGTGGGATGCTCCGCCCCTCTGCGCCACATTTCTACCTCAACCTGCCGGTGGGATGTTCCATTACACCGGCCGGTCAATGGGGTTTCCCATTTTGGGGCAGCCCCACGCCGTTGCAAAACCCCTGGGCTGCCGGCAAAACAGAGCATCCTGGCGGCATAGATTCCTGCCTCTCGTCTATAACATCCAATAGTACAGGATATCTTATGGTATGCTTCTTCACCTGTCCTGTGTGTTATCTATTTGCTCAAAAAGAAAATTTTTCCACAGGATCTGCTTAGCAATGAACTATCTGGTAAGGGTAGTCAGGAGAGTCCAAGTGCATTCCCATGAAGATTTGATTGACGATACTTAATCGTGCATGTGTGTGCTGATAAGAACAATGCCCATCCCTACACCCTGCTCACTGCGAGTGATGGAATCCCTGCATGAGGCAGATATCATAGTCAGGCAATTGGGCATCACACGGTCTTCACAAAGAATGTGGCAAATTTGATATATCAGACCTCAGGGTAAGTGCAGACATGCCCAGCATTGCCTCTCACTCACTTGTAAATAGAATATTATTCTACGATAAACCGGAGATCTGGTGAGTCACCTCTGTTTCTGGGTCTCTCCTCCTGACCCTCCTGCTCATACTCTAGTTCTCCTTCCCAGGTTCCTCGGGCAGGACCTCCTGCTGGAGCTGCACTCAATGTTGCCTCTTTCTCCAATGCATTAGGACTTATACAAAGGCAGAATTGAGCCTTGAATCCATTTGTCCTTTTGCCTTCTCTTTGAAATGAAACATTGAAGACAAGAATCACTAAAGACTTAAGAAAGTAAAGTTCTGAATATAAAACGGATGGTAGATGTAACGGTCCACTGCTTTTCCTGTTCTACTTGCATGGTAACAGATGCACCTTTGTCCCTGAGATGTGAGCACACACATTGAGGTGACCAAAATGGCATCCCAGAAATGTGACATCTAGAGCTCTGCGTAGGATGATAATGTGTAAATGAGATGAGTGACCCAAAGTAGCACGATGCTCCATTCTCAGGACCTCTCCATCTCTGGACTGTTTCCTATCTCCAACTTCTGACTATAAGGCCCACATTGTCCCTGGACTGTCTCTACTCTGTGATTCCTTTCCACATTGTCAATGGCGTGACTGTACTCTGTGACTCCTGACTACAAGTCCCAGAGCAAGGACTTGGACTTTCACAGAATTTCTCATTTTCATGAAGACTAAGGATGACAGTGTCCCCTCCCAAATCACCCTGCCACCTTCTGAGTCTCTATGAAACCCATCCCTCTTGTGCCACACTAACAAACCTTCCTATTCCAGAGTCGGTGTGCTTCCCCTTCCAATTAAAAATGTGGTAAGCCTTTGACCCCCTTGTTCTTCAGCATGTCATGTACCCTTGTTGGTTTCCAGCTTCCCAACACTCGCTCTACCCTTTGCCTTCCATTGTTCCTTTTGCTCCTCCACCTCCTTTTCCTTCTGCCTTCCATTGTTCCCTTTTCCCTCCTCACAGCCCTTTAAAAGCCTTTCTTCCCCATTTCCCCCCTTGTGTTCCTCTTTCCCCCTTACAGTCATTGCCCCAGCTTCCTTCCTCTTGTGTTCATCGTCTTCCCCCCTCCCCTTACGTCCCACCCCCAGTTCAAATGCTTGTTTATGAAAGTGGAGTTCTGCCTGAGTACCACTGCCCAGTGGTGCCCTTGTGGGCAAAGGTGTGAGCTAGTGGGAGCAGGAGGGCCCTGCATTCGCCAACCTTAGCTGCATTACCGATCAGTGTCTGAATATAGAGGCTTGCACGGTTCTGCATCATGCTGGTGTCCTTCTGGTTGACATAGTCAAGGAGCGGGAGGAGACCACCCCTCCATCTCCAGCAGTTTGGCATCCATCCCAACAATGTGGCGTAGGGCTATCGCAGGTAGGTTATGTATGTTTCACTCACCTCAAAGTCAGGCGCTAACTGAGGCCCAATGAGTGCACATTTGAAATGAGTTTGAGGCTGATGTAATTTCCCATTGGTGTATCACAAGATTGGAAGGCGTGATGAGGTCTGGCAGGCTGCTGCTTAGAAGAGCATTCATGAGATGTTATTGAATGCAAATGGCATTCACACCACTCAGCTGGATTACCAACCCGCCACTAACCCGCCATCAGGAGAAATGCACACTGTTTTAATGCTGGCAAATATCCGGCTTTCAGCCTGCCACGAGATTCTCTGCTCTCACCCGCCATGAATCCCACGATGGGCGGCATGGAAAAATTCCACCCCATAAAAATGAACTGACTTTCACCTTTCTCATATTTGAAAGTAAAGTGGAAGCATAAATATTGGCTCAAGTGAATGAAAATCAAGCTATAGTATTTGAAAATAACTTATGGTCCCAAACTTTATTGCAAAAAAGATCGAGCAGGAGGTTACCGCTCCATTTGACAAGTCAACAAATGAATTGATGTGCTGGTGAAACGTAATTTTCTTTTTTGCGCTACCAAGGTAAGGAACAAGGTCAATATTGTGTGACACAACCGGTTAAAAAGATTGCAAAGCCATAGGGATTGAGTGAGGCTAAGTTTGAGTTTTAAAAGTCTGAACACAGTAGGAGTAATTAAAGATTTGGGAATGTAAGGATTCTTGAGGTATTGGGAATGAATTCCTGTGTAAAGAACCCTCTTCACATTTGAAAGTAATATAACTCTTCAATTAAAATAGAAATAAAAGGAAAATTAAATTGATTTTGATATATTCACAATCAATGTTGCGGTGTAAACTGAATATTAGATTGTAATCCATTCAATATAAAATTTGGTTCACATATGTTCTCAACTGTACACACACAAGAGACTTAAAGAGTTAAGTGATCAATCTCAACTATGAAAAAACTCCAATATCAACCATGAGCATCCTCTATAAATATAAATAGTGTAATCTACAAAATGGTGTCACACATCAACCAATGCTCAGAACTTCTGGTAACAAAATGTTTGTTGAAGGATGGTTATGCTCCTTTGCTAAAGAAAGAAAAATACACACGAGAGAAAGGGCCAGAAGCTGTTTCCTGTGGATTAACTAACCATGAACTATTGCATTGCTTCACTGAGTTTCATTGATCTCCCTAGATTCACTTCTTCAATCGGATGTTACAGATGTGACCTTGTGCAGAAGCGATGTGCTTTTTCTGCTGTCCCGGTGCACCTTTCATTCTATCTTGCTTTTTTGCAGCCCTGTATTATCCTGCAATATGTAATCGGCTGATTCCATCGTTCTTTTCTTTTTTTACTCTGCTTTGGTGACCCCAACATGAATAACGGTATTTCTACAGGCACTGACACGTTTCTTTATTGTGTGATAAAGATTTCTAAGTTGTGAACGCACAGGAAATGGTGAACATACAGAAGATAATAAAGCTTGTATTCAAGTGTTTTAAGTAATCAATGAAACAGTTCTAAACCTAAAGGTAGGTCAGCAACTATTGAATGGTGCATTGTGACTTTCTGAACATCAGTGGAGGAGCTATAGGCCACAACATTCAACGCTATAGCGTTTTATCACCGCATCTGCTATTTTGGTACAAAATTGGCCGATGTGTTGGACATGCTGGACACCACTTTGATGCGGGAGTTAGGAGAATTCAGTTTGATGGATCTTCCAGCCTAATGCTTCTGTTCATCTCTCAACCCACCCTTATCCTTCTATCTAGTGCAATGAGCAAGTTGCAAATGGTGTGACCATGACCTCTTTCTTTATACATCATCCCTTTGACTTCATCCAAACTACCCCTTCAGGTTTTCTGCTTTCAGACAGCCAAAAACTACTGCCAGCACAGCCAATTTGGCCAAAAAGGAGGAGAAAGAGAAAAACAGCTCAACAATGATGAAGAAATCCTGTCACTTGACCTGACACTTACATCCATTGTTAGCAAACACACAGCTTAACAAGTGGCATAGAGTTAGGAGTTAGATAAGTTATTGTGCCATCAGGCATGAATTCAGCTGCAGAGGGACAGGAGTAGGCCATTCAGCCCAATGAGCCTGCTCCACCATTCAATATGACCATGGCTGATAGGACATCAATGCCTTTTACACGCACTATTCCCATAACCCTTTACATTATTGTTAATCAGAAGTCTATCAATCTCTACCTTAAAAATACTCGATGACTGAGCTTCCACAGCACTTTGGGATGGAGAATTTCAACCCTGTGTGTAAAAAAACTTCTCATCTCAGTCCTAAGTTACACCTGAGGGATAGATGGTTCACATGTCAGATCATCGGAGGGCTAGGGCGCATGTGTGTAGGTCTGCTGTAAACTCAGGTAAGGACTTTATGGGGCAACATACAGGAGAAAGCTGATGGACATTCACATTGGGATGCTGGGTGCATTTGACAGCCTCCTGACACTGTCAAGGAACATGGAGGAATCCAACTCCAACTTGGCTGTGGGCATCATGCAGATTCTCCCCTCTCTGCAGCCTCTACTGAAGCTTCCTTGCCAACCCAGGTGCAATGAAATGAAATGAAAATCGCTTATTGTCACAAGTAGCTTCAAATGAAGTTACTGTGAAAAGCCCCTAATCGCCACATTCCGGCGCCTGTTCAGGGAGGCTGGTATGGGAATTGAACCGTGCTGCTGGCCTGCCTTGGTCTGCTTTAAATGCCAGCTCTTTAGCCCTGTGCTAAACCAGCCCAATGAAATGAAAAATGAAAATCGCTTATTGTCACGAGTAGGCTTCAATGAAGTTACTGTGAAAAGCCCCTAGTCGCCACATTCCGGCACCTGTTCAGGGAGGCTGGTATCAGAATACGAACCGTGCTGCTGGCCTGCCTTGGTCTGCTTTCAAAGCCAGTGATTTAGCTCAGTGAGCTAAACCAGCCCCGAAGTCACCAATGCAACTGCAGTCACCATACCCTTGTGAGGACAAGTCACCTAGCCCTCTGCCCTCCCTGTGAGGATGCAGCATCACTCCCTGCCAAAACCAGGAACTCACCACAACACCTCCATTAGCATTCCATAGCACACCCAGACTTTGCAATAGCAAATTTCCTTGGTAATTCTTTTTCAAATCTACTTTTTTTGCACTTCATTACTTTCTGAGCATAATTTAAGCTCTCACGTTTTCTTGCATTTGCGAGAATGCCTTTTATTTTAGCTTGATGTTTCAAGTTGAACAAGTTGAGCTTTTGGTTTTTGTTTGGTGAAATGACTCCACAGGGATTTAAATGTCTCTGTGCTATAGGTTTTTCAATATTCTGCTTTAGTGAAGCACCCTGTTGATCTGCTGCAGCTAGGCCATATTAACAATTCTTTTACATTACTGCAAGAAAGAGATTCAAAGCTAGAAGTTATTGTGTGATGTTATATGAACATGCATGCATCAATATTCTCTCTTTGACTGTTTTAATTAAGTCATTAATACTTTTACTCACAATCATACAAAATATGATAGAGAAATTTATCTTTGGTAAAGAACATCTTCTATTGCTTACTTTTGCTTCATACTTGTTAATATTGTTCCTGTTCCCTCAACATTTGGCCCATAATTTGAAATGTATAACCTCCTTACATCTTGATCCATTAATATTTATTTTTCCAATTAAAACAAGAGTAAACCTTAAGTGGTTTACGAGTCATTAAAACACAGCTGTTGGTTTACAGTTGTAACACTGTGCACTTTGGTAGGAAAAATAGAGGCACAGACTATTTTATAAATTGGAAAAAGCTTCAGAAATCAGAAGCAGTAAGGCAGTTCTAGTTCAAGATTCTCTTAATATTAATGTGCAGACTCAGTTGGCAGTTAGAATCATAGAATTTACAGTCCAGAAGGAGGCCATTCGGCACATCGAGTCTGCACCGGCCCTTGGGAAGAGCACCCTACCCAAGCCTCCACCACCACCCTACCCCCACAACTCCCCCCTATCCCCACAACTCCACCCTATCCCCGTAACTCCACCTGGCCATTTTTAGACACCAAGGGCAATTTAGCATGGCCAATCCACCTAACCTCCACATCTTTGGACTGTGGGAGGAAACCGGAGCACCCGGAGGAAACCCACGCAAGTACGGGAAGAATGTGCAGACTCTGCAGACAGTGACTCAAGCCAGGAATCGAACTTGGGACCCTGGAGCTATGAAGCAACTGCGCTAACCACTGTGCAACTGTGTGCCCTGAGGAAGGCAAATACAATGTTAGCATTCATGTTGAGAGGGCTAGAACACAAGAGCAGGGATATACTTGATATACTTGTGAGACTGTATAAGGCTCTGGTGATTTGGAGTATTGTGAGCAGTTTTGAGCCCTGTATCTAAGGAAGGATATGCTGGCCTTCGAGAGGATCCAGAGGAGGTTCACAAGAATGATTCCCGGAATTAAGGACTTGCCTTAGGAGGAGCAGTTACGAACTCTGGGTCTATATTCAATGGAGTTTAGAAGGATGAGGGGGAGATCTCCTTGAAACTTACAGAATGCTGAGAGGCCTAGATAGAGTGGATATGGAGAGGATGTTTCCACTAATAGGAGAAACTAGAACCCGAGGGCACAGCCTCAAACTGAAGGGATGATCTTTGAAACAGAGATTAGGAGGAATTTTGTCAACCAGAGGGTGGTGAATCTGTGGAACTCTTTGCTGCAGAAGTCTGTGGAGGCCAAATCACTGAGTGTCTTTAAGACAGAGATAGATAGGTACTTGATTAATAAGTGGATCAGGGGTTACGGGGAGAAGGCAGGAGAATGGGGATGAGAAACATATCAGACATGATTGAACAAGAGAGCGACTCAATGCGCCGAATGGCCTAATTCTGCTCTTATGTCTTATGGTAACATGCTCAAATAGCTTTATGAAACCTATTTGCTGTTTCATCTTCCATTTTGCACATATTTCTTTTGCTCGAAATGTGTTTTGTTGTCTGGGCCCATGTCTTTCCCGGCATACAATGAGTTTCATTGTTCATTACTCCTCCTTCTTCAACTACAAATTTGGCATTCAGGTTCACATTCTATTTTCATCACACAGATTTGATGCCAAAGTGCAGGGTGAACTGAGTAAGCAGTGGATATGGGTACATTAACATGAGTTCAAGATTATAATGTAGCTGCATTAGCATCATGAGTGTCAAAAGAGGATTTTTAACTGTATAATTCAATGGATGGGTTAAAATGTTAATCCACAACATAAAAGCACACCTTAATAAATCTGTAAAATTAACTGCAGCTTATCATTATATTACTACCTACACATTTGCTACATGTTCTAGGTTATTGGGTGGCACAGTAGCACAGTGGTTAGCATTGATGCCACAGCTCCAGGGACCCGGGTTCAATTCCAGCCTCGGGTGACTGGAGTTTTTTTTTTAATTTTTAAAAATAAATTTAGAGTACCCAATTTTTTTTTTTTCCAATTAAGGGTCAATTTAGCATGTTCAATCCACCTACCTTGCACACCTTTGGGTTGTGGGGGTGAAACCCACGCAAACACGGGGAGAATGTGCAAACTCCACACGGACAGTGACCCAGAGCCGGGATCGAACCTGGGACCTCGGCGCCGTGAGACTGCTGTGCTTCCACTGCGCCACCGTGCTGCCCCGACTGTGTGGAGTGTGAATGTTCTCCCCGTGTCTGCACGGGTTTCCTCCGGGTGCTCCAGTTTCCTCCCACAGTCCAAAGGTGTGCAGGTTAGGTGGATTGGCCATGATAAATTTCCCCTTAGTGTCAAAAAGGTTAGGTGGGGTTACTGGGATATGGGGATAGGGTGGAGACGTGGGCTTAAGTAGGGTGCTCTTTCCAAGGGCCGGTGCTGAATTGATGGGCTGATTGGCCTCCTTCTGCACTGTAGATTCTATGATTCTACGGTCATCAATATATTTAGTTGGGCCACTTTAATTAATAGAGTACAAACAAAGGTTGTCTGTTCGGTTTACCATCTCAGCTCGAGCCCCAAACTTCTCTCCATTATAACCACTCGATTTTGTTGATATCATTGTTCCTTCTTCAAGCTGCAGATACTTCTTTTTCGACATCCTCAATGTACTTTGTACACAGGCACTTACATTTCCGTGGGGCTACTCCACCATGTTTAATGAAACACCAAGCTAAAATAAAAGGCCGACATACAAATGTACTTTGAAGCAAGTAATTTTCACACCATGTCCAAACTAAATTTTCTTCTGGGACACAAAGCTGTTCCACTTCTATACCTCCTTCAGGCTTTCCTTCTTCATATACTGTCCAACCTCAGAAACTCATCCTTATCATCAGTTAATTTTACTTATTGATTTATTTCACCTCTCCTCTCTGCTCATTCTCAGTGATATTGTGCACTATTTGGGGTTAGGCTTGTTCTGACGTACATCAATAATATATATATATATTTCTTCATTCATGCCAAGTTTGGATGGACAGGCTTTATGAAGATAATAATCATAGAAATACAGAAAAATACTATGTAGAAAAGGCCCTTCAGCCCATTGAGTCTGCACCGTCTGCCAATCCTAATCACATTTGCCAGCACTTGGCCCAAACCCTCGAATGTCAAGATGTGCCAAGTGCACATCCAGGTACTTTTTAAAGAATGTGAGGCAACCTGCCTCTATCACCCTCCCAGGCAATGTGGTCCAGACAGTTACCACCCTCTGGGTCAAAAGGTTTTTCCTCAATCTCCCCTGAATCTCCCACCCATCAACTTGAACTTGTGTCCCCTCGTAACCGATCCTTCAACTAAGGGGAATAGGTGTTCCCTATCCAGTCTGTCATGCCCCTCATAATCTTGTACACCTCGATCAGGTTGTCCCTCAGTCTTCGCTGCTCCACCAAAAACAACCCAAGCCTATCCAATCTCTCTTCATAATTTAAATGTTCCATCCCAAGTAACATCCTGGTGAAATGCCTCTACACCCGCTCCAGTGTAATCACATCCTTCCTCTAATGTGGCGACCAGTACTGCACACAGTACGCCAGCTGTGGCCTCACCAATGTTCTATATATAACTCCAATGTGGAGATGCCGGTGTTGGACTGGGGTGGGCACAGTAAGAAGTCTTACAACACCAGGTTAAAGTCCAACAGGTTTATTTGGAATCACTAGCAATTGGAGCCTGATGAAGGAGCTGCGCTCCAAAAGCTAGTGATTCCAAATAAACCTGTTGGACTTTAACCTGGTGCTGTAAGACTTCTTACTATATAACTTCAACATGACTTCCTTGCTTTTGTAATCCACAATTGATAAAGGCAAGTGTACCATATGCATTTTCCACCACCCTATTAACCTGCCGTTCTGCCTTCAGAGATCTATTTACAAACACACAAAGGTCTATTTGTTCCTCAGGACTTCCCAGTGTGGTGCCATTCATTGAATATTTCCTTGTCAAATTGCTCCTTCCAAAGTGTAACACCTCACAATTTTCAGGATTAAATTCCATCTGCCACTTTTCTGCCCATTTGAACATCCCATCTATATCTTCCTGTAACCCAAGACTCTCAGCCTCACTGTTAACTGTGGTGATATGCCTACAGGCTATCTCACAGTTGGAAGGTGTGCGAATTCCAACCAGCAGGTGGCGGTACAGACACACCATGCATTCTCTAGACTAAGGTCATGTGAGCTGTAACTCCCATTAAAAGGGCGACATATCCGGCCATCTTCAGAAGAAGATTGAAAGGGTACTAAAACATACAAATGAATTGTCGGTGCTAGGTGCAGATTCCAGAGGAGTAATAAGCAGACTCCATGATAATGTGCTCTGTATTGGATTGCTTTCTTACCACATAAGACTTAATAAAATATTCTGGGTTGGACAAGTCGTAGTGTTTGGTGAGTTCCTTCGTCAAGTACAAAGGACCAAACACAACATTAACCGCCCGGCCTATCTTTGTGTCATCCGCAAATTTTCTTATCCTACCCCCCCACATAGTTATCTGAGTCATTTATATAAATGATGAATAATAGGGGACCCAGCACAGATCTCTGAGATATGCCACTGGACACTGGCTTCCAGTCACTAAAGCAGCCGCGTGTCATCACCCTCTGTTTCCTACAGCTCAGCCAGCTTTGGGTCCACCTTATCAAGTTCCCCTGTCTCCCATGTGCCTTCTTTATAAGTCTCCCATGTGGGACTGACGTGAGACTCACTGACCTGTAGTTTCCTGGCTTATCCCTACAGCCTTTCTGAAATAGTGGGACCATATTCATGGTCCTCCAGTCCTCTAGCACCTCTCCCGTAGCCAGACGAGAATTAAAAATTTGGATCAGGGCCCCTTCAAATTACTTCCTCACCTTCCACAGCAACTTGGGACACAATTTGTCCAGACCTGGAGATTTCTCCACTTTTAAGCCTGCCAACACCTCCAATACCTTGTCCCTATGGCAACATGCTCAGTAACCTCACAGTCTCTCTCCCTGAGTTCCATATCTGCCTCCTCTTTCTCTTGGGTGAAGACAGATGTGAAATATTCATTTAGCATCCGACCAATGTCCTCCGGCTCCACCCACAGATCCCCCCTTACTCCCTAATGGGCCCTAATTTTTCCCTAGTTATCCTCTTCCCATTTATATACTTATTGAATATTTTGGAATTTTCCCTACTTTTACCAGTTAGAGATTTCTCATATCCCCTCTTTGCTCTCCTAATTGCTTTCTTAAGCTCCATCCTGCACTTTCTGCACTCCACTAACACCTCTGTTGATTAGCTCCCCTTGAACGTATCATTGTATCCTGAACATCTTTGGTCATCCATAGTTCTCTGATCTTGTTACTCCTTCCTATTACCCTAGAGGGAAAATGTTGAGCCTGTACTGTTCCCCATTTCCTCTGTCTGAGATGACTCACACACCAGTACACATTCGTTAACGAGACAATATCTCCATGCACCGTGCCTCTAACATCACATATCTGCCATGCTTGTCTTTAGTGCAAGTTTCAATCCTAACAGGGACATTCTTATTAATAAAGATTGCCAGCTGCTTGAATACAAGGATGGGACGAAAATCTGCCCCATCCACGCTTGCTTCAATTTTAAATGTTCCTTATGTACCAAATGAGTTTCTTGTAATAAGGCAATGTCAACCTTCTTCCTCTTCTACCCAGATAATCTGGGTAGAAGATCTGTCTGTACCAAAGTGGAATAGAGTCAGCAATGCAGAACCCCTTCCATAATAAACAAAAAGAACAGGAGAATTACGACCACAACAGATATAAAGGGACATTCCTAATTAAGACTGAGGATCCTTAGGATTAATGCATGGCCATACTGATATTACAATCTGGATACCTTCTCCAGAACAAGGAGAAGAAAAGAAAGGCCAACAAGTGAATGGGATATCAGAGGCTCCTCCCACATTTTAGACACACACTGAGACCTGTGTCCACTACTACCCACCCTTCGGTGGCAGTGGCGCCACCCAGTTCTACCATGATTTAGAGCAGCACGGTGGCACAATGGTTAGCACTGCTGCCTCACAGCACCAGGGACCCGGGTTCAATTCCAACCTTGGGTGACTGTCTACATGGAGTTTGCACATTCTCTCCATGTTTGCGTGGGTTTCTTCCGGATGCTCCAGTTTACTCCCACAGTCCAAAGATGTGCAGGTTAGATGGATTGGCCAGCTAAATTGTCCAAATGTTAGGTCGGTTTGCAGGGAAGTGGGTGTAGGTAGGGTGCTCTTTCAGGGGATTGGTGCAGACTCAACAGGCTGAATGGCCTCCTTCTACATTGTAGGGATTCTATGATTCTAACACTTGGCTAACAGACTAAAAACGATGGATAATAAGTATACGGCATATCTACCATGACTAAGGTAACACAATAGTAATAACACAAATAATATGAGTCCCTGAAACAGTCTAGGAGGAGCAAAAGACAATCAATCAATGCACATATAACTCCCTTTAATAGGATAATAAAATCAGACAACAGCAGGGTAGGGAAAGAGTCCAGGTTACAGCTTGAGTTAGTCTGAACAGCAAACCATCACCTCATGTCCTTGACCCTCACGGAATGAATGATGGCCAAGGCAGTAGTCAGATTATCGAATGACAAAGTTGTAACATGCAAATTTCAGGGTCGTAGGATAAAGCATGGCATAATTCAATCCAACAGCATGAGTTGCCTTTGAACTTCATCAAAGTTCCAATGCTTGGCCTGTGTGGCCACTTGAGAAATCCTGGAATATAGAAATCCTCATTGCCTCATGGAGCCAGGTCCGAGCTCGCCGTGCCATCTCCAGGACCTTCTGGCAGTCTTTAAGGTTGTGGAAGTGAATGATTGTGGTGGTATAACAAGGAGGTTTACGGTACCTATCTGCGATTGGCTCAGGTCGGTCATGTGCCTCTCTGCTGATTGGTTGAGGCTAGTCATGTGACTGCTCACCCACTGGCCGAGAGGCAAGTAGTCCCGCCTACGAGGCGGGGTATAAGAACCCGTAGGACCAGGCAGTCGGCCTTTCTCTGTAAGTCGACTGTCGGGCACACAACTAGTTGATTAAAGCCTGATATATGGAACTTCTTCACGACTCGAGTCCAATTGATGGTACATCAATTTAATCAACTAGAATTTTGAAATGGAGCTTCGGATCAAACCAGACTGCCTCTGCATCAGCCCGCATGCTACAAACGCGTCAGCAACTTTTAAACATTGGCTGGCGTGCTTCAACAGCTACCTCTCCATCACAGGCAGCCAACCCACCAAGGAGCAGAAACTCCACATTCTCCATTCGTGCGTGGGCACCGCCGTCTACTCGATGATTGAGGATGAACAAGACTATGACGCGGCCATGGACCTTCTGAAAGGACATTTTCTCAGGCCTATTTACCAAGTCTACGCACGGCATCTCCTGGCTACAAGGCAGCAGTTCCCCGGTGTGTCCCTTGATGAATTTTATTGGGCCCTCGATCTCTTGAGGAGAAACTGCGCCTGCCCGCAAGTTATTGTGGCAGAACATACGGAACTGTTAATTCGGGATTCCTTCATTGCAGGCATGCAACCTTCTGCAATACGCCAGCGACTATTAGAAAAAGACACTTTAAGCCTTGCTGAGGCATGGACCCTCGCATCCTCTTTGGAGGTTGCCGACCAAAACGCCCGCGCATATGCCCCCGGCCGCGCGGCAGCCCCATGGGCAACGTGGCACGCAACCCCCCCCCGTCCTCCGCCGACTCCGACCCCTCCAGGCCTGCGCTGCGGGACACCCCGATAAGCTCACGGGGCCACGCTGTTACTTCTGTGGCCTGGCCAAGCACCCCTGCCCGCACTGTCCGGCCTGCTCCGCAGTCTGTAAGAGCTGCGGTAAGAAAGGTCACTATACAGTGGCCTGTCAATCAAAGTCGGTCGCTGCTGTTCCACGCAGCGACCGCGGATCACCCCCCCCCCGCGCTCCTCCAGGGCCCCGCGCGGCACACAGGCCTCTCTGCCCCGCTCCCGGCCACCACGGGCAACCCACGGACCTCTTTGCCCCTGTCTCTAGCCACCACGAGTGACCCACGGACCTCTTTGCCCCTGTCTCTAGCCACCACGAGTGACCCACGGGTGCCACCATTTTGGTCCCGGACGCCACGTGTGGGTCCCGGGTGCCGCCATATTGGGACCCCAACTCCACGTGCGGCTAACGGGCGCCGCCATTTTGGACCAATACTACAGAGGAATCCACCAGCGACTACTCCACAAGCGAAGACGACCCAGACCTCCTGCCACGACTCGCTGCAGTGACTCTCGACCAGTCGCGACCACGCACGCTCTCCATGGCGACGACACAGATCCTTCTCAATGGACACGAAACGAGCTGCCTTCTAGACTCCGGGAGCACAGAGAGTTTTGACAACCCCGATACGGTAAGACGCTGCGCGCTCCCCGTTCACCCGGTCAAGCATAAGATAGCTCTAGCCTCAGGTTCACACTCCGTCCACATCACCAGCTGCTGCGTAGCGGACCTCACGGTCCAGGGGAGGGTTTTTTAAAATTACAAACTCCTCGATCTCCCCCGCCTCTGCGCACCGGCACTCTGAGGACTGGATTTCCAGTGCAACCTGCAGAGCTTAACCTTTAAATTCGGCGGCCCTATTCCACCCCTTACTGTCTGCAGCCTCGCGTCCCTCAAAGTGGACCCACCTTCCTTGTTTGCGAACCTCACCCCGGATTTCAAACCCGTCGCCACTAGGAGCAGACGATACAGTGCCCTGGACCGGACCTTCATCAGGTCCGAGGTCCAAAGGCTACTAAAGGAAGGAGTCATCGAGGCCAGCAACAGTCCCTGGCGAGCCCAAGTGCTGGTAGTTCGGACTGGGGAGAAATTGACTACATTGACTACAGTCAGACCATCAACAGGTTTACGCAGCTGGACGCGTACCCTCTCCCTCGTATTTCCGACCTGGTTAACAGGATCGCGAAGTACAAAGTCTTCTCCACGGTGGACCTTAAGTACTCCTATCACCAGCTTCCCATCCGTGCGGGTGACCGCAAGTACACCGCGTTCGAGGCAGATGGGTGCCTCTATCACTTTCTAAGGGTTCCATTCGGTGTCACAAATGGGGTCTCGGTCATCCAACGGGAGATGGACCGAATGGTTGACCAATACAGTTTACAGGTGACCGTCCCGTATCTTGATAACGTCACCATCTGCTGCCACGCCCAGCAGGGCCATGACATTGTTGCGACTTCTGTGGGTGAGTGTGCTTAACACTCAATTTGGCTCTGTTTCTTTACTTAGCTCTGGAGTCGCCAGGTATCGTTAAGATACCACCACAAGTTCAAGGTGAAGTTCAAAGCAATAAAACCATACACCAATTAGTAAGTTCAAACAACTGAGTTTATTATAATACAATTATAATAACTACCCATGCACACGCTAAAAGGATTATACTTATTTCTACCGCTAAATAAACTAATACTTATCTCGAAGGAACTGCCGGGTCAGGGAACACGGCCTCTTGCTCTGCTCTGGTCTGCAGACTTCAGGTTGGTATAAGTTAAAAGGGGTCAGGAGTGTCTATCTCTGGTAGCGATCGTTGTGAGACACTTACTTGCTGGCGGCTGCTGTCCGAACCTCTCTCCTCTCTCTCGTTCAAGGTCTTCTTGGCAAAAGCTGGTCGAGGTGCTGGTCCACGGAGGAGTGCTGGTCAAGAGAGAGGAGGGCTGGACGAGAAGACTGAACCATGTGTGGGACCTGTCTTTTATAGGTCCCAGGGATCCGCGCCCCTTTGGGCAGACTCCCTTACCTGCTTGGAATCGATTGGGTCTCTTCCCAATCGATATGTTTGAATCCCGCCAATACTGAGGCTGTTCCTTAGCTACTGGGCGGGCTCTCAGGCTCTTTGTTTTTGAACCCTGTTGGTGCCTGAGTGTCTGGTATCCTTTACAATGTTGCAGTTGCTTCCCCATTTGTGTCCATTGTACCTGGAATTGTTCCATTAATATGCTAATTATCCTGGTGATTGCCTCATTAGTATGCGGAATGTTCGTTTCGGTGCTGTCTGCTTTCTTAGCAGACAGAATCCACACCTGCTAGGTGCAGCCTGCTGGCGCTGCAAACATTGTCCATTTTATCCTACATGCTTTGCGTTCCTCCATTTTGTATTCAGGGAAATGGCTACAACATCAACCTCCAAAAATTGCTCCGCAAAACTTCTTAACCTCACATATAATAAGGATAAGTGCGCGTTTCGCACCGACCGTCTAGCCATCCTCGGCTACGTAGTGCGTAACAGAGTGATAGGCCCCGATCCCGAACGCATGCGCCCCCTGATGGAACACCCTCTCCCCAACTCCCTCAAATCCCTTAAACGCTGTCTGGGCTTCTTCTCTTATTACGCCCAGTGGGTCCCGAACTACGCCGACAAAGCCCGCCCCCTCATCCAATCCAACACTTTTCCACTGTCGATGGAGGCCCGCCAGGCCTTTAGCCGCATCAAAGCGGATATCGCAAAGGCCACGATGCATGCTATCGATGAGTCCCTCCCAATCCAGGTCGAGAGCGATGCGTCTGACATAGCTCTGGCAGCCACCCTCAACCGAGCGGGCAGACCCGTGGCCTTCTTCTCCCGGACCCTCCACACTTCCAAACTCCGCCATTCATCGGTGGAAAAGGAAGCACAGGCCATAGTTGAAGCTGTGCGATACTGGAGGCACTATCTGGCCGGCAGGAGGTTCACCCTCCTCACAGACCAACGGTCAGTGGCCTTCATGTTTGACAATACACAGAGGAGCAAGCTCAAGGACGATAAGATCTTGCGATGGCGGATCGAGTTGTCCACGACAACTACGATATCTTGTATCGTCCTGGGACGCTCAACGAGCCTCCCGATGCCCTGTCCCGCGGTACCTGCGCCAGCGCGCAGATTGACCGCCTCCGCACCCTCCATGCGGACCTTCTATCACTTTATCAAGACCCGCAACCTGCCCTACTCCATTGAGGAGGTCAGGACCGTGACCAGGGATTGCCACATTTGCGCAGAATGCAAACCGCGCTTCTACCGCCCCGAGCAAGCGCATCTGGTAAAGGCGTCCCGTCTTTTGAACGTCTTAGTATGGACTTCAAGCATCCCCTCCCCTCCAACAACCGCAACACCTACTTCTTAAGTGTGATTGACGAGCACTCCCGCTTCCCTTTCGCCATCCCCTGCCCCGACATTACCACAACAACTGTCATCAAGGCCCTCCTCTCCATTTTCTCCCTGTTCGGTTACCCCGCGTACATCCACAGCGACCGGGGGTCCTCCTTTATGAGTGACGAGCTGTGTCAATTCCTGCTCAGCAGGGGCATCGCCTCTAGCAGGACGACCAGTTATAACCCCCGGGGTAACGGTCAGGTCGAGCGGGAGAATGGCACAGTCTGGAAGACCGTCCTACTGGCCCTACGGTCCAGAGATCTCCCTATCTCCCACTGGCAAGAGGTCATCCCCGACGCCCTCCATTCAATTCGGTCTCTCCTCTGCACTGCCACAAACCAAATACCTCATGAACGTCTTCTTGTTTTCCCTAGGAAGTCGTCCTTCAGATCCCCACTCCCGACTTGGCTGGCCACACCCGGGCCCATCTTGCTCCAGAAACACGTGCAGGTGCGTAAGTCCGACCCATTGATGGAATGAGTCCAGTTACTCCACGCTAACCCGTAGTACGCGTACGTGGAGTATCCCGGCGGTCGGCAGGACACGGTCACCCTTCGAGACCTGGCACCCACCGGCGTGCGGCCCCATCCCCCCACATCAACACTCTCCGCCCAGTCCCAACCCCCCCACCGGTGCCCCCGCAACCCAGCGCACAGGAGCCCCCTCCACCGGCCAGAGCTTCGCTAGCACCGACCAGGGGTACAGACACAGGATCACGACCGCCGCTCCCGGAGACAAGGACGGCCACCGGCCCGATGTCACCGGCACTGCTGCGACGGTCCAGCAGAACATCGAGGGCGCCCGACAGACTGATCGCGTCTATCTGATGTTCCACTGGACTTTTATCGGACTCCTTTTGTCATTCAGAGTTCCAATGTACAAGTTGCACTTGTTTTTCCTTTTTTCTTTCTAATTATGTACTATTCATAGTGTGCCTCTCTGCTGATTGGTTGAGGCTAGTCATGTGACTGCTCACCCACTGGCCGAGAGGCAAGTATTCCCGCCTACGAGGCGGGGTATAAGAACCCGTAGGACCCGGCAGTCGGCCTTTCTCTGTAAGTCGACTGTCGGGCACACAACTAGTTGATTAAAGCCTGATATATGGAACTTCTTCACGACTCGAGTCCAATTGATGGTACATCAATGATTAGAGGCCAGGGATGAAAACCACACTTGGCCTCAAACAAAGTATACAGTGCCCCTTTCTAATTTGACATCCAGAAAACATGGCATCCAGTCCTTGAAGAACTTAACAAGGATCTTACCCTCCACACCTTCTGGCAGACTGACCATTCGGATATTCTTTCTCAGACCTCGATTCCTCAGGTTTTCCAGGATCTCCGCCATGCCACTCAAACAGTTTTCCAAGGACTGAATTCTTGCCTCTGCTGGGGAAGCATCTTGTTCTATATGCAGGATTCTCTCCTCTGTATCACCAAAACTTATAATGGTGTTTTGCAACTTGGTCTCATGAACACATTGATTTTGGGTCAACACATTATTGAATAATGTCAGCAGGCATCATTTTCACCACTTCTGAGAGAACCCTGGAGACTGTGGATCGAAAAGCTCCACAGCCATACTGAAAGGGCGGCTCAACCTCTGCTGAATCCGACTGCCCCCTTTTATCAATGGATTTCTTGGCGTTTTTCAGCATATTCCTACCAATACTATTCCCAAAGTCTTCCAGGGACATAACAGCAAATATTAATTTGAGGATTAGGTAGTGTAGGGAGTGTAATGTGTGTGTGCGGCTGCAGCATGGCAGCCTCCGGAGTGTCAATCCCGGACCCGAGGTATCCCGCACCGTTTTTCAGTGGAAGCAAGTGTGTTCCATGCGGTACCTGTGCTAGCCCCTCAACAGTAGCGGAATGGGTCCAGGTGCGGTGCCTGTTTTTCTGTTGTAAAAATCCACGGATCCTCTGTTGGCATCAACACATAGGGCTGGATTCTCCGATTCTGAGGCTATGTCCGCAGGATCCATGTGGTCTTACGACCAAAATTTCGGCGGCGCCCCCGCACCAATCCTCCTAGTGGGGGCTAGCAGCCCCGCAGCGTAAAGTCCCTGGCTTCACCTGTGGATAAGGCCGCAGAATGGCCGGGTCCGTGGCCGTGCATGCTTAAGGCGGCGGCCTATAGCGGCCGCTCCGTACAGCAAGGCGCCGACTGCGCGCGGACCCGGACTGCCAAAAACCGCCCCCCCGTAATAGAGACCATAGAAAGAATAAGGATTGGTTCACATGAGTTCCAGAGTTACAAATCTAAGTCCAATGAGATATTTCTTCACAGAGGTCAGTGGGCTGAAAACCAATATTGTAGAACTCCCACCTCTGGTGGCATTGACTTCCCAAGATGAGATAAACATGTAGAGATGAATCAGTCTTGTACATGATGGCGCAGAACTTCCAACAGAAGGAGGGTGGATGGGGCCAGGTGATCAACTTGAGCAGAGCCCCTTCCATGTGGCCAGCTATCAGATGTTAAAGCAGCAGATTGAGCTATTCCGCTCACCGAGGCAATATTAATTTGTTCAACAAGCCAGAGACCTAGGTCACATGCCCTCTATGTCTCCACCAGATCTTTTGTAAAGGATGTGCATTCTTCACTTGGGTCTCAAAGACTGCTAAGAGTCCCAGCCATTATGAGTTGAAAGCAATGTTTGAGGGGGTTTTATCTTAGCAGATGCCCTATCTCCTGTGCCAAGCCTGGGTTACCAAATAGCAATGACCTTTGTATCGTACTCTTTAAACTGGATTGTGCAGTCCCCAGTAAATAATTTTACGGGGGGGCGGTTTTTGGCAGTCCGGGTCCGCGCGCAGTCGGCGCCTTGCTGTACGGAGCGGCCGCCATAGGCCGCCGCCTTACGCATGCACGGCCACGGACCCGGCCATTCTGCGGCCTTATCCACAGGTGAAGCCAGGGACTTTACGCTGCAGGGCTGCTAGCCCCCACCGGGCGGAGGATCGGTGCGGGGGCGCCGCCGAAATTTTGGTCGTAAGACCACATGGATCCTGCGGACATAGCCTCAGAATCGGAGAATCGGCAGAATTTTAAGATGGATGTGGCCTTTAAAAGAATTATTGGATGAAATAATAAGTAAACCTGACACATGACATTAAAAGTTGTAAACCATCTTGCTAAGTTAATAGCATTTGTTTTGTTAAAGTTATTTATATATAATAAAGCTTGTTTTGTGTAAAAAAGATTAAATCTTGTGGCATTGATATATTGGTTCAAATGGGGTGTTTAGATTTTTCTTTAAATGTTAACAGTTCCGAACCAAATCATAGTTGCATGTGTAAATATATTTATAAACACATTTTAAAAAGTGGTTGCCAAGTTATTTCAAGAAATTATAAAAAAGAGAAAGAAAGCAAAACAAAATTAATTCACCAAAAATGCACCAAGAACATCACAAAAATACCCTTCCAAATACCAGGGGCGGGATTGTCCATTGGCTGATGCTGAAATCGGGAATCCCGATTGAGCGGAGAATAGATTCCAACGCCAAAATCGTGGCAGGCGCCAATTTGATGACAAATCGCAATTCTCCGTCACCTCAACAGTGGCATTATTGCAGCCTGGAACACACGTACAGTAAACGGCGTTTGCTTATCATTGGTGGGCCTGATCTGGTACTCTCCAGGGCCTCTGCGCTTCTCCGCCTCGGATGGGCCGAGTTCCCAACTGCGCGGTTCACTTGTGCTTTTAAAAATCGTGAAACCGCCAACCGCTACTGAGGGAGAGAGAGGGGGTACGGAACGGAACATTGTCATAGTTTGTTGTCAGTTGTGCTGCTGGCCGGGGGGCTTATGTCACGGCTGGGGGGAGTAGTAGAAGGTGGCCAGGAGATGGGCTGTGGGGTCTGGGGTGGATGGACACGGAACACCATTGCCGCAGCCATGCAACTGCGCACGCTGCTGACAGCCCACTGTGAACTTAGGGCCATGGGTTGTATAGATGTTCCACCAAGCCACCCCCCCTATGTGCTCTCTGGCCCCAGCAGTATGGCACACTTCAGCACAACCAGTGCCATCTTGTTGGCTGGGATGAGTGTGTGTAGATTTTAATGTGTATATGCGGCTGCAGCTGGTCAGCCTCCTGAGTGTCAATCACGGACCCGGCGAATCCGGCACTTTTTCTTATTGGGATCGATTGTATTCCAGGGCCGGTGCTAGGAATTGCGGGCCCAATTAGAAAAGTGATGGCGGGGCCCCTACTCTACAAAAGTAAAAATTTATGTATGTTTATATTTCGTGTAGTATGCTCGTCTTTAACCAAAAAAAACATTAAATGCTTGATATACTAAAATTTTGAAACTTACTTACCCGGGCGGAAGGATTTGTCGACGGTAATGCGGTGCGTTCCCCAAAAGTAAAAGCTACCCTATAGTTCCTCTTAGAATACAGAAAAGGCTTCAAACGGTAACTCTGTCGCCGCTGGCGCGGGGCCCCCTTAAGGTGCGGGGCCCAATTTGATGAAATTGGTCAAATAGGCTTAAAACCGGCCCTGGTGGCACCGGTACTAGCCCCTCCAGAGGGGCAGAATTGGTCCAGATGCAGGGCCAGTTTTGCTGTCGTGGAAGTCCGCAAATCCTGCGCCGGTGTCAGCATTTAGTCTCAGAAACGGAGAATCACGCCCCAGGTGTTCTTGTTTCAGTTGACTCACACAGGAAATGAATGCAATCAACTGAGCTTGCTAAACATAGTAGAATGGTGAATTGTAGGTCAGAATGAGATTGATTCAGGGCCAATGCCCTAATTCTGTGCCAACTCATCCACTTGCCAATTATATGTTGTGTCTCCAGATGTGCAGCACCAGGAAATTTGGCATAATTGTTTATCTATGGAACATTTCATCATTATAGTTTTATAATGGCCTGATGTCAAGAAACTATTTCTATCTGTAATATATGGGTATCATTAGCAATGAAGGAGATAATTTAGGAATAAATAAAATCTATAAATGTCACATTGTTTGAATGGTGTTTTTGTGCTGGGACTGGGTACAGTGTTCTGGTAATCAGACTTTTAAACAGTGAAGTCCTGTTTCCTATTAACAGGCTGATGCGGTTTGATACATTCCAATATGAATCTGTGGTCAATGTAAGAAATTGGCGTGTTTTATGTTGTATATTTTTTGCAGTGATGTTTTTAAAACCAGCGTTTAGATGCATGCAAGCAGTATGACTGCTAGAGTTGTGATTGAGGAAGGAGCAGTGCTCCGAAAGCTAGTGATTCAAAACAAACCTGTTGGACTTTAACCTGGTGTTGTAAGACTTCTTACTGTGCTCACCCCAGTCCAACGCCAGCATCTCCACATCATAAAAATGAGGTAATCATTAATTTCCAGGTGAAGTGTTCTGCTAATAGATCTTGAGAACCATTTAGTTGTTTACCGATACATATCTAATGAAACATTGTTTACATTTGAAGGACCCCTGGTGTATAGATAATTTATGAGAGGTATTGTGCCTAGGACACCACACTGAACATCTTCAGCAGTGATTTCCTGATTCTGTGATAATTGACCTGCAAAAACCACAATCATCTCCCTCGATGCTAGGTATAACTCCAACCATTGGAGAGCTGTCTCTGATTTCCCATTGCAGGGGCTTCTTGATGCCACACCTGGCCAATTGTTGGTTCAGTGCCAAGGCAATCAATGGATAATGTACTGGGAAAACCAAAAAGTATGGCAAACATGTATTCTTGCCTGTCTTCAGGCTTTAAATTATATTTTTGTTGAAATGTTACCATTGTTAGAATTTGGATTCTTTAATTGTGTATCAACCTTATTATGGACCAGGGTTTAGAGAATCCCAAAGTATATCATGGAGTTCACCTGACCAACAATTTTTAATAGATTTTGGGTGTGGGGAGCACAAGGGCCCATTTTACAGGTGTGATGCAACAGAGAACTAAAGTATTTTTAAATAAAGACAATGTTTATTCTATGAATCCAGGTAACATTTTATAAACACACAGTAAACATTTTATCAACTACCAACCCTGATAATCCCCACAGATACAGTACTCTATAGATAACTCTAAATAACTTTCCCAACAACATTTATAAGACAAAAACACTGGGTGGGATTCTCTGATCCAGTGGCTAAGTGTTGACGCCGCTGTAAAACGACAGCGTGAACGGGCTGCTGTAGAGATATTGGCCCGCAAAAGGGGCTAGGATAGGCGCCACGAGAAGCAGGAGGGGGAGCGGCCCCAGCGTTAATAGGCGCGATGCGTCGATGATGCTGGCCTGCGTCGTTTAGGGTGCGGGAGCGGTGGGTGCTCAGTCCCGAGACCCTCAAGATGGCTGCTGCCCGCCATGCTGCCCGCCATGCTGCCCTGAGGTTCAGGGACCATGAGCTGGACACGCTGCTGCACGCGGTGGAGGAGAGGAGGGCAGTCCTGTGCCCCAGACGTGGACACCACCACCCGCGCAGCACCGTCCGGCATTTGTGGAGGGAGGTGGGCAATGCCGTCAGTGCCGTGGAGCACACCCCACGTACCGGCAACTAGTGCCGCAAGATGCACGACCTCATGAAGGCAGGCAGAGTGAGTACACAGTGACATGCCCCTGGCACCACCCCCGCATACCACCCACACATGTGAAAGGCGGTCCCACCCCACAGGGGGATGGCGCAACCCCCTAACTGACCCACATGGGCTGCACCCACCCATGCCAGGTGCTTTGGCCGGGTGCCCCGTGCTGCCATGCCATCAAATACCCAACAACTGCGATGCCTGCGTCGGACTGCCTAATACTGATGTTTGTTTCCCCCCCCCCCCGACACCCCCCCCCCCCCCCCCCCCCCCACCCCAGGACAAGACTGCCCACAACCACAGGGAGCGGGAGAGAACCGGAGGGGGGCCAACTATACTGCACCCGCTCACCGCCCATGAGCAGAGGGCATTGGACCTCGCAGGCGGAGCCAAGGACCAGGAGGTTGCCGGCTGTTAGCTCAGAGGCAAACTAGCAAGTGAGAAGCCCCTGCCTGACTCTACCCCCTCACCCCTTCCCCCCATCCCCCACTCCACCTCCTCACCCCATCCCCCCACTGCACCCCATCCCCCCATTCCCCACTGCACCCCCCTCACCCCACTCCCACACCCCATGCCCCACTGCACCCCCTCACACCACTGCAACCCTCCTCACCCCATGCCCCACTGCACCCCCCTCACCCCATGCCTCCATGCCCCACTGCACCCCCTCACCCCACCCCCACACCCCATGCCCCACTGCACCCTCTCACCCCATGCCTCCATGCCCCACTGCACCCCCTCACCCCACCCCCACATCCCATGCCCCACTGCACCCCCTCACCCCACTGCAACCCTCCTCACCCCATGCCGCACTGCGCCCCCTCACCACCGTCCGCCTATTTAATGATACGTGCTGTCTTGTGTCTTACAGGTCCAGCCATGGGTGGTCCCTGCCCGTCTGGCATTGCAGGCCTACGGCCAGTGCCAGGCCCAGTGGCCCCCATGGACGCAGGCCATGGCGGGGAGGCCAGATGCCATGGAAGCGCCCGTCCACTGACATGGAGACCCAGGATACAGAGACACAGAGGACGGACACCCAGGACACCGAAAGCCAGGACACGGCCACCCAGGACCTAGATGCACACGACACCGAGCACACTGACTATCTCAAGGTAGGTCCGTCAAACTCTAACATCACGCACTGGTACCATGATGTGTTGGGTATGCTGGGTCTGCGAGGACTGCGTTTACCATAGCAGTGAGAGAGACAGGCTTCCAACACTTGGAGAAATGCAACTCTATTTTGTTGAACTACCAACTGTTAAATACTGTGGGTTGACTCTATGCTGAGTTGACTGGAGACCTGAGGCTAACCTGACCAGTCTATCTTGCTACCACATGGTGGATGTTCGTCTTGTTGCTACACGTGCTCTGGCTGTCTCAGAGGCTGGATCCCAGGAGAGCGGGAAAACTAGTGCCCTCTGGCTTTATAATGGCCCTGTCCTGTCTGGTGATTGGCTGCTGTGTTCTGTGTGTTAATTGATCATCCTGTGTGTCAATCAATGTCTGTCTGTGCACCATCATATACTTGTGTGTATATTATGACAGTCCCCACTCGGCGACTGGCATAAAGGTTCAGGGCCACTGTCACCTTGACGGCCACCGGGATAGCATGTCCTCCCCCAGTTCCACGGTGCCAGGTGTGCCATCAGGTAGCAGATATGGACGACCGTCTCCCGGCTCATCCGGAGTCTCCTCCTGCATGCCCTGTCCGGCAGGACCTCGAGGAACATGTGGCACCGGTAGACACAAGGCCTCATTGGGCGCCTCCGCGCATGGCACCTCCTCCTCCAACTCCTTCCCCTCCACCTCTTCCTCATCCATATTGGTATCCAGATCCTGTGCCTCGCCCCCGTCGTTATTCTCTTCCTCCTGCGCCTGTCGGGCGGGCGGCCCTGCAGCATGAGTAGATGCCACCCGGCCCTTTGCAGCCCATCCGTCTGCTGCAGCCGCCGCTGCCGACACCTCTCTGAGCCGCCTGCGATGACTCTGCCACACGGCTGCATGCAGGGCAGCGGCCCCCACCACGGTGGTCAATATTGCTGGCTGGTGCCCAAACATTATGATCTACAAGGGTGGGGGAGTAGAGAACAGGTTTAACCACGGCGCCTGCCCCCCCCCCCCCCCCACAACCATATGCCATGGGCTGCATGGCCACCCTGGTTGGTTGGTTGCACCATGCTTGCACCACACACACGCATGCACACCCATCCCTGGCCGCCCCCTCTGTGCCCCGACTCCTGCTACCCGTCTCTCCTGATAGCGCCATCGATGTATGGCAGTGCCCTCACTGCGGGATGCCATGGGTGCGGCCCTGCACCTACCTGATGGTGGGTGCCGCCAGCTGGGTGGCCCGCCCCCGGGGGGGGGTGGGGGATCGGCACCAATCCGCAAGGCTGGGGGCTCACGCTTAGCCAGCGCCCAGGGTTGGTGGTCATCAGCCAGCCCGCCGTAATAGCTGCCGTGGCTTAGGCACCCTGCCATGCTGTCCTCCATGTCCTCCCCATGCACCACTGAACCAGGAGGCCCTCCCCCTGTCACCCCCTCGCCCCTCAGCTATGCCCGTGCCCACCTCGCCACCCGTAGGTCCCCCCCCCGCTGACCCCCTCATCTCCTGCTTCCAGATCGTGAGCCAGCACGACTGGCTCACGATTTTTAAAAGCAGTTTAGAACGGCGCCGGCATGACGCCGGGATATCAGCCCATTCAGGCCGCAGAATCGCCGGGGCCTCAGAGAATCGCTAAACGGACCCCCTCCGGTGATTCTGTGGGCCGCTCGGCGCCAATCCCGACCATGCTGTTTTCACTTGTTGGGAGAATCGCGAAATGGTGTCCGCCCGACGTTGCGTAAAATACCGTCGGGAACGGTGCTTCTCTGAACCGGTGTTGGCTGAGAGAATCCCGCCCCTTTTTACCAAAGACAGTAGGTTTGCATTACTTACAGAAACAGGTATTACTTTGAAATCATCAATTGATCTAGAGACACAGTAGATACAGAGAGAGAGAGAAAACACCTCCTTGGTTTGAATGAAGCTCCCCAACTGAAAACGAAACTAAAGCTCAGCTACAAAACAGCTCCCAGCTCAAAATGAAAGTAAAAAGCAGAGCTAGAGCCAATTCCACCACACACTGACATCACTGCAGCCACTTTAGAAGACAAGCATTTCTTAAAGTGATATTCCCATGCCATCTCCCCCCAAGAAACAAAATTAAACCATCAACTTTAAGGTCACCTTTTCACTTTCTTTTAAACAACATTGAGAGTAAATATACATTTTTGTTTAACAAAACAAAACACGCAAACATTTATAATAACATAGTCCATTTTAGTTCTTCTTCCTCCAACTGCAATCCCTCTTGATTGACAATCTCTTTGGATAAGAAGGTCTCTGCACTATCCAGCCATTTCTTTTCCCTCGGCATTTTTCTTTAAGGTCAGATACTTTAGTTCAATCTGATCACAGAGCCCCTTGTAATTCTCCAACACAGGAGCATTGGTTAGCACAGCCACCTGGCAGTCAAATGCCTGTTGACACTCCACTGTCCACTTAAATTTGCTACGCTTCTTTAGCAAGTCCGTCAGTGGAGCAACCACACTGCTAAAGTTCGGCACAAATTTCTCGTAAAATCCACTCATGCCAACGAATCGCACAATTTTCCTTCATGTCGAGGGTATTGGAAACTCCCCAATAACTTTTGTTTTCACATCCCGTGGAACCATTCGACCCTGTCCGATTGTATGGCCAAGGAAAGTGACTTGGACTTTACCAAATTCACTTTTGGCTAGGTTTACCACCAAACTCGCTTCCAGATAACTCATCAGATGCTTCAAATGTTCTTTCCATGTCGGACTAAAAATTACCAGATCGTCGATGTATACCGCCCAATTGGGTAATCCTGAAATGACTTTGTGAGTTAACTGTTGAAATGTGTCTGGGGCGCCTTTCATGCCAAATGGCATAACTTTGAATTGGTATATACTATCTGGAGTCACAAAAGCTGAAATCTCCTTTGTCCTTTCGGATAAAGGTGCCTGCCAGTAACCTTTAAGTAAATCCAGTTTGGAAATAAATGCTAATTGTTCCACCTTCTCAGTGCAATCCTCCAAACGTGGGATAGGATAAGAGTCCGTTCTTGTAACTACATTAACCTTTCTATAGTCCACATACAACCGTTGGGTACCATCTGGTTTAGGTACCATCACTATGGGTGAGCTCCATTGGCTGCACCCACTTCAATTATGCCATTTGTAAGCATATTTTCAATTTCTTTGTTAACGTGTGCCAATTTTAATGGGGTAAGTCTATATGGATGTTGTTTAATTGGAACAGCATTTCCCACATCTACATCACCTATAGCTATTTTAGTATTTCACAACTTATCTCCACAAACGTGCCCATGTGACATCAATAACTCTTTCAGGTCAGTTTGTTTTTCCTCTGGAAGGTAACTCAACAATTTATCACAATTTTATCACATCCTCGTTTCCAATTTAATTCGAGGAATGTCAAATTCAAAGTCATCTGGATTTGGTTCGTCACTTTGAGTTAGAATCATTAAAACCTCCTCCTTTTGCTCGCCTTCTCTTTCAAAGTACCTTTTAAGCATATTCACATTTTTCTCAACAGTACAGCACAGAACAGGCCCTTCGGCCCTCAATGTTGTGCCGAGCCATGATCACCCTACTCAAACCCACGTATCCACCCTATACCCGTAACCCAACAACCCCCCCCTTAACCTTACTTTTTTAGGACACTACAGGCAATTTAGCATGACCAATCCACCTAACCCGCACATCTTTGGACTGTGGGAGGAAACCGGAGCACCCGGAGGAAACCCACGCACACAAGGGGAGGACGTGCAGACTACACACAGACAGTGACACAGCCGGGAATCGAACCTGGGACCCTGGAGCTGTGAAGCATTTATGCTAACCACCATGCTACCGTGCTGCCCATGACACACTCGGTGAGTTTTCCTTCTATCTGGCGTTCTTACCACATAATTCACCTCATTTAATTTCCTTTTAATCTGATAAGGTCCACAAAACCTTTCTTTTAAAGGTTCACCTACCACTGGTAACAATACTAAAACTTTATCTCCACTGGCAAAACTACAAACTTTTGCTTTCTTGTCCTCTACCCGTTTCATCACATGTTGTGCAACCGTTAAATGTTATCTAGCCAATTCCCGGGCTCTATTTAATCATTCCCTAAAATTTGACACGTAATCCAATAATGTAAGTTCTGACTGCTCACTTACCAATTTTTCCTTAATCAATTTAAGTGGTCCTCTTACCTCATGACCAAAGGTTAATTCAAAAGGACTAAATTTGGTTGACTCATTAGGTGCATCTGGGGAAGGGGATTCCATTTTTAATGGGGGGAAATGAAGAGGTGGGATAGGGTGGCACAGCTGCCGGTCATCAGGCCTCGCAGCTGGCAACTCAGGAGGTGATGAGGTTGTCCCATGTGTGGCAGCCCTGGATGACACTTCAGCGACCTGCCCTGCGTCCAGACTCCCTGGTTTTTCCTGGACACCCTCCTCGTCCTCTATGTCAGATGAGGGCTGACATTCTTCCTCCTCCTCCAGCATGTTGTCTCTCTGCTGCGCAATATTATGAAGGACGCAGCAGGCCAGCACATTGCTTGAGACCCTCCTGGGGCTATATTGGAGAGCCTCACCAGAGCGATCCAGGCATCGCAAATGCATCTTGAGTATGCTGACGCTGCATGAACAAACGAGTCTCTGCATTGGTCTGTCACCTCAACACAGGTACCATTAGCCATGGTCTCAGTGGGTAACCCTTGTCGCCCAAGAGAGAGCCCCTCAGCTGAGGGAGCACCTCAAAGGCGCCAGGGACTATCGAGCGCGCCAGGATGTATACGTCGTGCATGCTGCCTGGGTATCGGGCGCATATGTGAATGATGTGCAGCTGGTGGCCACATTCCAAGTGCACATTCAAGGAGTTGAACCCCTTCCTATTGATGAAGGACACACCCTGATGATCCGGTGCTTGTAGGGGGACATGCATGCCATTGATCACCCCCTGGACCTGGGGCATGCCAGTGCCTCCTTGGTACTTCTTCCTCGGCCTGTTGGATGGTCTGGGAGTCTCACTGGCTGGCCCCAGCTCTTCTGGGGCAGGCTCTTCTTGTGTAGGGTCCTCCCTGAGCTAAAATAAATGGTGACATTGAGCTTAATCCTAATGGGAACTAATTTAAATTTGTCAGGATAGTTCTATTTCAAAGGTCCTGTCAGTTGGAGACCATTCCCCAGGTGCTTAAACCGAAGCAATCACAAGTCAACTTATTTCTGTAAATCTGCAACTCACAGGACCAATCACAGAGGGCAATGTCCCAAATCATAACCGAACACCTGAACAAATGGTGGCAGTTCTTTGATTTGTATTCAGATGGATCTAAAATTCATTTGCATCCACCTCACTTAACTATTTCCTCAAACTAGCATGCCTGGTTGATTCACTGCTGCATATTTGTTCTGGTTATTGAGGGAAGAGAAGGGCGTAAATATTTTAATTTGTAGTGTATCTCTACATATACAATCCCTTCGTCCTAACAGCATGTAACCTGCATATTATCACATTCATGTCCTATTAACACAGCCACATTTCCTAATGTTTGTGTTTGTTTTGGCAGCAATATCATTATTCTGTGACCCATGCAAACAGAGCAACACTTCTTAACTTTAAAAACAAATTGCCTATAAATCTTGCCTACTCATAAATATTCTCTCCCTGTTCCCTGTTTCCATTATTTCTCTGCTTATGACCTTTGCTGCAGCTACATGAAATAAACTTCAATCCTGCATACTAAATCATTAAAATAGTTATGAATTACTTGTTCCTTAGAATTAAATACAGAGGATAGAGACAATAGAATTGAATCTCATCAATAAGTGCCACTTCTATGACTTTTTGGCTTCATGACAGATCTGTTCCTTTGCTACAAATGCCCTGAAGAATATGTTAGGAAGACAAATAAACACCCTTTTAGCTTTGATCACAAAACTATGTTTGTCATCACTACAGATGCAAAGAATCTGTCTTGGACAGATTTTACTGTGTATACAGTATATGCAAGACTTTTGTAATATTTAGGATGCTGCAATGTTGGATAGAAACTGTGGAGTTTTTAGATTACAGATTTAGTATCATTCTGTCAGACAAAACTTACTGCACCCGCAGCCACAAACAAAGGTGCATTGAAATAAATTGTACGTCTGATCAGTATTTGAAAACCAATCATGCCTTTAATTTTGGATCTCCCTTCCCTGCAAGCAAAAGAAGAGATCCCAATGATCTAGCTTTCAAAGGATTGGAAAGGAGGATGCCCACAAATTTCTCTGTTCTCCAGTCCACTGCCTCCCGAAGGTTACCCATTTAAAATAGTCACTCAAGATAAGCATTGGCTTTGTTGTAATGTTTGTTTCTGCCAAGATATGAAGATTGCTTTCAAATGCCCCATTTGATAGGAGAGGGTAAAAAATTAATGCCAGTAAAAACACTTCCATTGGAATAATCATCAAAATTATAACATCTTTCTTCATCTGTATAATGTTAAAATCCACCTGCACCTGTTCGAAGCCTTTCCATTACTTTCAAACTTTTTGTATAGTGTGGCACACATTATTCAACTTTAGTCAAACCTTGTGCAGGTTTAACAGTACCTTCAGGATTTTGTATTCAGTGATGTAGAATTCCTTGGTGCCCAACTCTGGACACAGAGACCATGTAGTGCATCCAGGTAGGATTAGTGAGACCTATCCAGAATTGGAATGTGGGCCTTATCTAAATACTAGACCTGGTCTTCAGCAGTCTACCTGTCAAAAATGCACCTGTCCATGAAGGTGTAGGACCAAGCCACAGTCCCTGTGAAGACAAAGTCCTGACATTGAACATATTCTCGATCGTGTTGTGTGGCCACTTTGCTCAGTGGGAAAGATTCAGATCAGATCTAGCAGATGAAAACAGGAACATTTTGAAGCACTGTGGGCCATCAGCAGCCTGAATCTATAACTACAATCTCTAACCTCATGGCCAGGTATATCTACCACTCTGCAATTAGCATCAAGACAAGAGATCAACACTGGTTCAATGAAGAATGCAGGAGGTCATCAAGAATACCTAAGAATGAGGTATCAACCTGGTGAAGCTATAAACAGGACTACTTGATGCCAAACAGCAGAAGCAGCATGCAATAGACAGAGCTATGCGATTCCACAATCAACAGGTCAGATCAGATTAAGACCCACAATGGCATAGTGGGAATGTAACTGGACTAGTAATCCAGAAACCCAGGGTAATATAGATATAGATATAGAGAAATACAGCACAGAACAGGCCCTTCGGCCCACGATGTTGCGCCGAACTTTTGTCCTAGGTTAATCATAGAATTTTGGACAATTTTTCATGGCCAATCCACCCAACCTGCACATCTTTGGACTGTGGGAGGAAACCGGAGTACCCGGAGGAAACCCACCCAGTCACGGGGAGGATGTGCAGACTCCACACAGAAATCGAACTTGGGACCCTGGAGCTGTGAAGCAATTGTGCTATCCACAATGCTACCGTGCTGCCCTTAAGAAGTTAACCTACACTCCCTTATATATATTCTGGGGACCTCGGCAGATGGTGGAATTTGAATTCAAGAAAAAAATCTGAAATTAAAAGTCTAATGACTATTGTAAAAGAAAAACACATCTGGTTCAATAATGTCCTTTAGGGGCAGCAAGGTGGCACAGTGGTTAGCACTGCTGCCTCACAGCGCCAGTGACCCGGGTTCGATTCCGACCTCGGAGATTGTGTGGAGTTTGCATGCTCTGCATGGGCTTCCTCCGAGTGCTCTTGTTTCCTCCCACAGCCCAAAGGTTAGATGAATTGTCCATGCTAATATGCTCCCTAGTGTCCAGGGATGTGCAGGTTAGATAGGGTTACTGGGATAGGGTGGGGTGTATGGGGGAGTGCATTTGGGTAGAGTGCTTTTCCGGAAGGTCAGTGCAGATTCGATGGGCCAAATGGCCTCCTTCTGCACTGTAGGAATTCTATGACATTTGAATAAAACAAGTGCCAGGCAATGATCATCTCCAACAAGAGAGAATCCAATCATTGCCCCTAGACATTCATAAACTGAACTGAACCAGTCAAAAACATGTGGCTAGAAGGGGTAGTCAGAGATTGGGTGTTCTTCGGCATGTACTTTACCTCCTGGTTTACCAAAACCTGTCACCATCTACAAAGAATAAGTAGGGAGAATAATGGAATATTTTCCACTGGCCTAGATGAGAGTAGCTCCAAGAAGCTTGACACCATCCAGGATAAAGATTGATTGGCACTCCATCCACCACGATGACACTCATTCTCTCCATCACCGTTGCACAATGGCAGTACTATCTATCTACAAGATGCACTAGAATAACTCATAAAGGCTCCTTCGATAGCACCTTCTAAACCCATGATGCCTACCACCTAGAAGGACAATGCCAGCAGATGTTGGGAACACCACCACCTGAAATTTCCCTCCAAACTATTCATCATTCTGACTTGGTGTTGGACCTTCTGCGATTGCATGGGAAGGTGCCGTGGGAAGAGGGTGAAGTGTTGGGGGTCATGGAAGAGTGGACCAGGGTATCCCAGAGGGAACGGTCTGTGCGGAATGCTGACAGCGGGAGTGAAGGGAAGATGTGTTTGGTGGTGGCATTATCTGGAGTTGGCGGAACTGGCGGAGGATGATTCTTTGAATAAAAAGGCTGATGGGTGAAAAGTGAAGACAAGGGGGACCCTATCCTGTTTCTGGGAGACAGGGAATGGGGTAATAGCAGAGGAATGGGAGATGGGTTGGACACGGTTAAGAGCCTTGTCAACCACAGGTTGGTGAGAAACCACAATTAATAAAAAAAGGACGACAAGTCGGCAGCACTATTTTGGAAATGAGCATCATCGGAACATATGTGACAGAGGCGAAGGAACTGGGAGAACGAGATGGAGTCCTTTCAGGATGTGGGGGTGTGAAGAGTTGTAGTTGAGGTAGCTGTGGGAGTCAGTGGGCTTGTAATGGATACACACGGACAGTCTATTCCCTGAAATGAAGATAGAGCGGTTAAAGAAGGCAAGGGAAGTGTTGGAGATAGACCATGTCAAGATGATAGAGGGGTGGAAATTGGAAACAAATTGATAAAGTTTTCCAGGTCCAGATGGGAACATGAAGCGGCACCAAAACAGTTTGTCAATGTCCCAATAAAAGAGATTTGAGAGGGGCTGGAGTAGGACTGGAACTGGGAAAGTTCCAAACACCCCATAAATTGAGACAAAACTGAGACCCATATGTGTACTTGAAATTATCTGTCCTTGGCACTGATTTGAAACGATTTTGCTATTCCTTCACTGTTGATGGGTCAGCCTCCTGAAGCTCCCTTTCTAATAGCACTGTGGGTGCAGCAACACCTTATGGACTGTAGCATTTCAAGAATGGCTCACCAACACCTTCACCTGTTAGGGATGGGCAATAAGTGTTGGCCAAGCCAGCAATACCACATCCTGTGAAAGAATATTTAAAAATGTAATTGAGCTGCCAGTACTTGCTGTGCTCCAGATACAGCATTCCCAAGTGAATTTCACACTGCCTGCTTCATTGACAGACATTCACAAGTAATAGGTTGCAGAAGTAAGATAAGAGGGGGGGAGAGAGGAGGTGGGGTGGGGTTGGGGGGGAGAGATCGGGTGTGGAGGTTGTAGCTGGAGAGTCTGAATCTGAGATGGCATTGTCACTCAAGACTGAACAAGATAACAAGTACAGTTCATTTTAAACAACATTTTTTTTAAAAATTCACCTTTCTGTGACCACTGCTGAAGGAAATAAAAATCAGAAGAAATGTAAGCTGCGATTTAACCGAATGAGAACCAATCCCATAGCGAGTGCATTTAGCCCCGCTATTTAATGCACCCTCAGTTAGACAGGGGGCCTCAGCAGTGAACATGCAGCCAAGGCCGCACATAGCCCCGTTCTCTGCACTGAGGAGCACCAGTGTTGCGAGAGATCAAGACACCATTTTCTCTGGCGTTCCCGACGCGACCCCTGACACCACCACCCCCAAGCCCCAACAGACTATGAGTGGGTCCCCGGACCCTCCGCACCCTCCCAACACCCATGCAAGGGCACCCCTGGCCCAATCACCACCACACAAAAATGCCACCTTAGCAGTGTCAACCTGGAAGCCTGGCAGTGCCTCTGCCAGCTGCCAGTGCCACCTGGGCATTTTGATAGTGCCAGACTGGCACCCAGGTGACACTGTCAGGGTGCCAGACTGGGACTTCCAGGGTGCCAGGCTGGCAGTGGCAGGGTGCCCAGAAGGCATGAGCAGCACTAGGGTGCCACACTGCCCAGAGAGCATGCAGCTGGGGGCCTCTAATTCCCTAGGCAATCCCCACAAGTGCATGTTTGGTCCCCGTTTGTGAATACCAGCACTGAATGGCAATCGCCCAAAGTCTCCTAGGCGAAGAGGATAGATCCCAACGCCTCGGGTGCATTGGAAATCTGCACATTATAGTGAGATTAGTGGTCTCGCTTTAATATGCAGCATTGTCAATGTCTCACAAGATCGCATTATGTCTCTTGAGGCGTTATGAGCCAGATAGATCCAGGGAGCGGGGCCTTCCGGCTTCCATCGGCCAGGGCATGCTGCTTTTCAAATGCAACGTGGCCGTTCGAGTGTAGAATGGCTGCTGCTATCACCCGTTTCACACAAAACCTTCAAGTCAAAACCGACCATTTGTGCTTTTCCACTGAGCAAGATGGGATTCAGGAGTTAATTCTATAGGGATGTGCAAGGGAATTGAAAAGATTAAGCCGAGATTCGCTTTCAATTACATTGCACAATAAATCCAAATGACACAGGTTCAAACTAGTTAAAGATAAATTTAGAAGTGACATCTGGAAGTATTAGTTAGTAAAAAGTCATCGAGAATGGAATGAATTTCTAAGGCAAAATACTGCAGATGCTGCAAATTCAAAATAAAAACAGAAAATGCTGGAAACACTTGCCAGGTCAGGCAGCAGCTGTGGTGAAAACCAGAGTTAACTTTTTAGGTGGTTGACCTGTCACCAGAATTTCACATTCGCACCACTGCGTGTAGATATTTCTTTATTTGCTCTTTGGTGTCTTTTTTATATTTATTCTGCCTTCCTCTGGACTCAACCACAAATGGAAACAATTTCTCTGCATCTAGTCTATCAAACCCCTTTGTAATTTTAAAGACTGCTATCAGATTGCATTCTCTCAACTCTGTTCAACTCTTGTAAATTGTTTCTGAGCCTTCTCCATTCCTTCAATTTCTTTTGAAAACCAGAACTGCTCACAGTTCCAAGTATGCTTTGATGTCCCTGCTTTGCATTCTATCCCTCTAGTTTTGAACCGCAGCACTGTATAATTTCCATGGCCTTAATAACAGACAGTGCTACTTTTAATATTTTTGAATCTGCATTTCAAGGTCACTGTGTTCGGCTATCCCATTTACTTTCTTATATCCAGAGGAATAGTGGTACCCTTATTTCTTTCACCAAAATGTGTCAGTAAAGGTCTTTAATGTCTATTGTATCAGGGAACAAACATCATTCTCTTGGAATTTCCTTTGGGGATGTTTCTCAATCGATCAGTGGAAGACCGAAGGAAACTCTGGTTTTATAATGCCACGAAGGAGTCCACACTGACCAGCTCAAAGAAACGTAGCTTATTTACAATAACATTTGTATATCACACGGTAGATCCCAGCTGGGTCAGCCTTGCTGGTGCCTAACTGGCCGGCTTTATATGCTATACGACAATACATTGTGTAGAGGTCCCCCGACCCCTTAACTGGTGAGCTCAAATTCTGCAAGGTTCATGGAGAAGTTAATTGTCCCCGCTCCGTAAGATACTTGCAGGTTATAACGCCTGGCTACATTGCTTAAACAAGGTGACTGTCCATCTTCCAGCAAAGTTTCAGTGGCAGGGCCAAAGACCGCCTGAGGAAATTTCCAACAAAAATGTTTATATCTAACTCAGGATGCTAATTTGGCCAGCAGCAATCTTCTAATTCACTTACATACTTTTTTCTGAATTCAGAGTACCTGTGTTGTAAAGGGTAAAAATGACAGGAGATCCCAGACCCGTGTTATGCTCCTCGTGCTCAATGTGGGAGTTCAGGGACGCGGCCGATGCCCCTGACTCCTTCATGTGCGGGAAGTGTGTCCAGCTGCAGCTCCAGTTAGACCGCATGACGGCTCTGGAGCTGCGCATGGACTCACTTTGGAGCATCCGCGATGCTGAGGAGGTCGTGGATAGCACGTTCAGTGAGTTGGTCACACCGCAGATTAGGATTGGTGAGGGAGACAGGGAATGGGTGACCAAAAGGCAGAGAAAGAGCAGGAAGGCAGTGCAGGTGTTCCCTGCGGTCATCTCCCTCGAAAACAGGTATACCGTTTTGGATACTGTTGGGGGAGATGACTCACCAGAGGAAGGCAGTAGTAGCCAGGCTCATGGCACCGTGGCTGGCTCTGCTGCACAGAAGGGCGGGAAAAAGACTGGCAGGGCTGTACATAGGGGATTCAATCGTAAGGGGAGTAGACAGGCATTTCTGTGGTTGAAAACGAGACTCCCGAATGGTATGTTGCCTCCCGGGTGCACGGGTCAGGGATGTCTCAGATCGGCTGCAGGACATACTGAAGGGGGAGGGTGAACAGCCAGTTGTCGTGATGCATATAGGCACCAACGATATAGGTAAAAAACGGGATGAGGTCCTACAGTCAGAATTTAGGGAGTTAGAAGATAAGTTAAAAAGTAGGACCTCAAAGGTAGTAATCTCAGGATTGCTACCAGTGCCACAAAACAGTCAGAGTAGAAATTTAAGAATAGTCAGAATGAGTACGTGGCTTCAGAGATGGTGCAGGAGGGAGGGGTTCAGATTTTTGGGACATTGGAACCGGTTCTGGGGGCAGTGGGACCATTACAAATTGGATGGTCTACACCTGGGTAGGACTTGTAGCCACCGAAGTTGGCCATTCCCTAAATACAAAATGGAGGAACGCAAAGCACACAGGATAAAATGGACAATGTTTGCAGCCCCGGCAGGCTGCCCCCAGCAGGTGTGGATTCTGTCTGCAAAGAAAGCAGACAGCACCGCAACGAACATTCCGCATACTAATGAGGCAATCACCGGGATAATTAGCATATTAATGGAACGATTCCAGAGACAATGGACACAATTGGGGAAGCAACTGCAACATTGTAAGGGATACCAGACACTCAGGCACCAGCAAGGTTTGAAAACAAAGAGCCTGAAGGCCCGCCCAGTAGCTAAGGAACAGCCTCAGTATTGGGGGGGTTCAAACATAATCGATTGGGAAGAGACCCAATCGATTCCAAGCAGGTAAGGGAGTCCGCCCAGGGGCGCGGACCCCCTGGGACCTATAAAAGAAAGGTCCCACATATGGTTCAGTCTCCTGTCTCCTGTCTCCTGATCCAGCCTTCGGACAGCAGCCACCAACAAGTAAGTGCCTCCCAACGACCGCTACCAGAGATAGGCACTCCTGACTCCCTTTTTAATTGATACCAACCTGAAGTCTGCAGACCAGAGCAGAGCAAGAGGCCTTGTTCCCTGACCCAGCAGTTCCTTAGAGATAAGTATTAGTTGTTTAGCGGTAGGAGTAAGTTTAATCCTTTTAGCGTGTGCATGGGTAGTTATTATAATTGTATTATAATAAACTCTAGTTGTTTGGACTTACTAATTCGTGTACGGTTTTATTGCTTTGAACTTCACCTTGAAGACTGTGGCGGTGTCTTAACGGCACCTGGCGACTCCAGAGTTTAGAATAAGAAACAGAGCCAAATTGAGTGTTAAGCACACTCACCCAGAACGAGCAACAGACTGGAACCAATGTCCTCGGGGGTGCTTTTGCTAACACTGTTGGGGAGGTTTTAAACTAATGTGGCAGGGGGATGGGAACCAGATTAGGAAGTTAGAGGTCAGTAAAGAAGCAGCAACTAAAGCCAATAAGGTACTGGATAATAAACTCAATGTGACTAAGGGGAAGAGTAGACAGGGAAGAGATGATGATCGCAAAGGGACAGGTGGTCTGAGGTGCATTTGTTTTAATGCGAGACGTGTAGCAGGTAAGGCAGATGAATTTATGGCTTGGATTAGTGCCTGGAAATATGATGTTATTGGTATTACTGAGACTTGGTTGAGGGATGGGAAAGACTGGCAACTAAATATCCCAGGGTATAGATGCTTCAGGAGGGATAGAGAGGGAGGTAAAAGGGGTGGAGTTGCATTACTGCTCAGAGATGATATCACAGCTGCGATTAAGGAGGCCACGATGGAGAATTTGAGCACTGAGGCAATATGGATAGAGCTAAGAAATAGGAAGGGTGCAGTAACATTGTTGGGACTTTACTATAGGCCTCCCAAAAGCGAGCGTGAAGTAGAGGTACAAATATGTAGACAGATTATAGAACAATGTAGGAGCAATAGGGTGGTTGTGATGGGAGATTTTAACTTCCCCAACATTGAATGGGACTCGTGTAGTGTTGGAGGCGTAGATGGAGCAGAATTTGTAAGGAGCATCCAGGAGAGGTTTTTAGAGCAGTATGTAAATAGTCCAACTCGGGAAGGGGCCATACTGGACCTTGTATTGGGGAATGATCCCGTCCAGGTGGTTGACGTTTCAGTCGGCGATTACTTTGCGAATAGCGATCACAATTCCATAAGTTTTAGAATACTCATGGACAAAGACGAGAGTGGTCCTAAAGGAAGAGTGCTAAATTGGGGAAAGGCCAACTATAACAAAATTCGGCAGGAGCTCCGGAATGTGGATTGGGAGCAGCTGTTTAAGGGTAAATCCACATTTGAAATGTGGGAGTCTTTAAAGGAAAGGTTGATTAGAGTGCAGGACAGACATGTGCCTGTGAAAATGAGAGATAGAAATGGCAAGATTAGGGTACCATGGATGACGGGTGGAATTGTGAGACTAGCTAAGATGAAAAAGGAAGCGTACATAAGATCGAGGCGACTCAAAACTGATGAAGCTTTGGAGGAATATCGGGAAAGTAGGACAAATCTCAAATGCGCAATAAAGAGGGCGAAAAGGGGTCATGAAATATCTTTGGCTAACAGGGTTAAGGAAAATCCCAAAGCCTTTTATTCATATATAAGGAGCAAGAGGGTAACTAGAGAAAGGATTGGCCCACTCAAAGACAAAAGAGGGAATTTATGCGTGGAGTCAGAGGAAATGAGTGAGCTTCTTAATGAGTACTTTGCATCGGTATTCACCAAGGAGAGGGACATGATGGATGTTGAGGGTAGGTATGGATGTTTAAATACTCTAGGTCATGTCGGCATAAGGAAGGGGGTTGTTTTGGGTATTCTAAAAGACATTAAGGTGGACAAGTCCCCAGGACCGGATGGGACCTATCCCAGGTTACTGAGGGAAGCGAGGGACGAAATAGATGGGGCCTTAACAGATCTCTTTGCAGAATCCTTGAGCATAGGTGAGGTCCCGGAGGACTGGAGAATTGCTAATGTTGTCCCTTTGTTTAAGAAGGGTAGCAGGGATAATCCAGGGAATTATAGACCTGTGAGCTTGACGTCAGTGGTAGGCAAACTGTTGGAGAAGATACTGAGGGATAGGATCTATTCACATTTGGAAGAAAATAGACTTATCAGTGATAGGCAGCATGGTTTTGTGCAGGGAAGGTTATGTCTTACAAACCTAATAGAATTCTTTGAGGAAGTGACAAAGTTAATTGATGAGGGAAGGACTGTAGATGTCATATACATAGACTTCAGTAAAGCATTTGATAAATTTTCCCATGGCAGGTTGATGGAAAAAGTGAAGTCATATGGGGTTTAGGGTATACTAGCTAGATGGATAAAGAACTGGCTGGACAACAGGAGACAGAGAGTAGTGGTGGAAGGGAGTGTCTCAAAATGGAGAAAGGTGACTGGTGGTGTTCCACAGGGATCCGTACTTGGACCACTGTTGTTTGTGATATACATAAATGATCTGGACGAAGGTATAAGTGGTCTGATGAGCAAGTTTGCAGATGATACTAAGATTGGTGGAGTTGCAGATAGCGAGGTGGACTGTCAGAGAATACAGCAAAATATAGATAGATTGGAGAGTTGGGCAGAGAAATGGCAGATGGAGTTCAATCCAGGCAAATGCGAGGTGATGCATTTTGGAAGATCTAACTCAAGAGCAAACTATATGGTCAATGGAAGAATCCTGGGGAAAATCGATGTACAAAGAGATCTGGGAGTTCAGGTCCATTGTACCCTGAAGGTGGCAATGCAGGTCGATAGAGTGGTCAAGAAGGCATACAGCATGCTTGCTTTCATCGGACGGGGTATTGAGTACAAGAGTAGGCAGGTCATGTTAAAGTTGTATCGGACTTTGGTTAGTCCACATTTGGAATACTGCGTGCAGCTCTGGTCGCCACATTACCAGAAGGATGCGGATGCTTGAGAGAGGGTGCAGAGGAGGTTCACCAGGATGTTGCCTGGTATGGAGGGTGCTAGCTATGAAGAAAGGTTGAGTAGATCAGGATTGTTTTCATTGCTAAGACGGAGGTTGAGTGGAGACCTGATTGAGTTCTACAAAATTATGAGAGGTATGGACAGGGTGGATAGCAACAAGCTTTTTCCAAGAGTGGGGGTGTCAATTACAAGGGGTCAAGATTTCAAGGTGAGAGGAGAAAAGTTTAAGGGAGATGTGCATGGAAAGTTTTTTATGCAGAGGGTGGTGGGTGCCTGGAAAGCTTTGCCAGCGGAGGTGGTAGAGGGGGGTACGATAGCATCATTTAAGATGCATCTGGACAGATATATGAACGGGTGGGGAACAGAGAGAAGTGTACCTTGGAAAATAGGCAACAGGTTTAGATAAAGGATCTGGATCAGCGCAGGCTGGAAGGGCTGAAAGGCCTGTTCCTGTGCTGTAATTTTCTTTGTTCTTTGTATTTGAGACAAATGCATGTTTATAGTTATTTAGATGCTCACCATCATTGATGGACTCGAACAATATTTTGTCGACAAATTGAGAGATAAATTCAGGAGTGTGCATTGTTCTAATGTCATGTGAGAGTGCCTTTAAGAATTGGATGTTTAAGAAATGTACCTTTAAGAATTGAAGCTGATCATATTACTGAAGTGATGTCACGGGGGGAGCTGAGCTCACTTCTGCTTTTTGGGAGTTTTAGTTTCAAGTTGAAGAAAGTTTGCGTGTGGCTGTGAGCTGCATTGGTGGTGATCTCTGCCATGAAGGACTATCTCTTAATCCTTTGGTGAAAGCAGAATTGTAAAAAGGTCTCAGTATTGAATATAAATCTAATGTGCTTCTGTTTGAAAGATTTGTTAAGTCTTTTGGATGTGTAAAGGAACAGTTTGCAGGATTGGGTAGTGTTGTATTACTTTCGGGGTTATCTTTGAAGTAAGGGGTGTTAAGAGATCCAATGTTTATTTAAAAGGTTAATTTGAGTTCATGGAATAAACATTGTTTTGTTTTAAAAACCACGTGTCCATAATTGTAATACTACATCTGAGGAACAAGCCATGAGCTTCAAAAGCAACAATCCATCAAAGGTGGGGGTTGGTTGAACTCCATGATACATTTTGGGGTTCTGAAAACACCTCTCCCATAAGAATTGGGGGCTCGAGGATGATAAAAGTCTATCCATTGGATTGGCTTTTGTGAACTTAAAGACAGTGAAGGATTGGTGATTTTCCGATGTGGTATTTTAGTTTAAGTGTGTTGTGGACAATGGTTCTTTCAGAGGCGCAGACGTTTTTGGGGATGGAGATGGTCACACGCAGTACCTTACGGACAGAGACTAAAAGCAGACTGTTAGATTTGGCAAAAACATTGCAGTTGACATTACCTGACAAAATGCGAAAAGATGAGGTAATTATGACAGTGGCTAAGCATTTAAAGTTGCCTGAGATACAGTTTGACTCATGGGAAATGGCAAAAATTCAGTTGCAGATTAAACAAATGGAACATGAGAAAGAATTAAAGCAGCTTGAATACGAAAGAGAGAGAGTGGGAAAAGAAGGCTAGAGAGGGGAAAAACAAAAGGAGCGAGAAGAAGGGAGAAAAGAAAGAATAGCCCTAGAAGAACAAAAAGAAAGAGAAAGGGAGATACAGATGAGGGAAAAAGATAAAGAGAGAGAGTTTGAACTTCAGAAAATGGCCATGAAACATGACAGTCAGTTAAAATTGGCAGATGTAAAGGGAAACGTACAGTTGGATGATAGTGATGAGGATAGTGAGAAAGAGCGTCCAAGTCGAAGGCATGGCGGGGATCTATTTAAATATGTCCAAGCACTGCCAAGGTTTGACGAGAAGGAAGTGGAAGCCTTTTTCATTTCATTTGAGAAGGTAGCTAAACAAATGAAATGGCCACAGGACATGTTGGTGTTACTGATTCAAACAAAGCTGGTAGGTAGAGCTTGTGAAGTGTTTGCATCACTACCAGAGGAGGTATCTGGAACCTATGATGAGGTGAAGAAATCCATCATAAGTGCATATGAGCTAGTGCCTGAAGCTTACAAAGGTTTAGAAATTTAAGAAAATAATTTGGTCAAACATACATGGCGTTTGAAAGGCTCAAACAGAATAATTTTGATAGGTGGATAAGGGCTTTGAAAATAGACCAAACGTATGAAGCTCTTAGAGAAATTATACTTTTGGAGGAGTTTAAAAATTCAATTCCTGATGTAGTGAGAACTCATGTGGAAGAACAGAGGGTTAAAACTGTGAGATTAGCAGCAGAAATGGCAGATGATTATGAATTAGTTCATAAATCAAGGCGTGGTTTCTGACATCAGTTTCAGCCGGTGAAGGATAGAAACTGGGGACATGAGAAATACTCAAGTGGTAAAGATAAAGGTGATCTGATGGGAGACAATAAAGAGAGTGTACCTCAGATTTAAAAAGAAATCCAGGAGGGTGGAAGAGAAATGAAAAGTTTCAAATGTTTTCACTGTAATAAACTAGGCCATGTAAAGTCACAGTGTTGGTGGTTGAAGAAAAGCACTTGAATGGCTGATGTGGTAAAACAGGATAAGACAGTGGGATTTGTTAGAGTGGTAAAGGAAAGCCCAAGGGAAGCGAAGGAGGTGCAAACGATTGTACAGCCTGTTCAAGAAGTAATTGTTAAGAGATGCCATTGTAAGTCCCACTTCATGGGTCAGGGGGGTCTGTAGCAGGTGGCATGTGTGGGCACCGCACCTGAACATAAAACCATACGACATAGTGGCAGAATTAGGCCATTCAGCCAAATGACGGAATCTGCTCCGTTATTCAATCATGGCTGATATTTTTGTCATCCTCATTTTTCTGCCTTCTCCCCAGAACCTCTGATCCCTTTATGAATCAAGAACCTATCTAACTCTGTCTTAAAGACACTCAATGATATGGCCTCCACAGCCTTCTGCGGCAAAGAGTTCCACAGATACACCAGCCTCTGGCTGAAGAAATTCCTCATCTCAGTTTTAAAGGATCATCCCTTCAGTCTGAGGCCGTGGCCTCGGGTTCTAGTTTTTCCTACGAGTGGAAACATCCTCTCCACGTCCACTCCATCTAGGCTTCTCAGTATTCTGCAAGTTTCAATAAAATCCCCCCTCAACCTTCTGAACTCCAACGAGTACAGACCCAGAGTCCTCAGCTGCCCCTCATGTGACAAGTTCTTCATTCCAGGGATGATTCTTCCAAAACCTCCTCTGGACACTTTTCAGCACATCCTTCCTCGGATACAGGGCCCAAAACTGCTCAAAGTACTCTGAATAGTGTCTGACCAGAACATTATACAGGCGTGAAGGGGTTGCGCTGGTGGGTGCCAGTGGGTTCTGAGGAGCAAGCATGAAGATCAAATGTGGGGAGGGTGCGTGGTGTCAGCCAGTGATTTGTGGGGTAGGGGATGGTGCAGGGAATTTGAGGGGTGGCAGGCGAAGCATTTGCCAGGAGAGAGGTGGTAACGTACCCTTGCAGCTTAGAGGTTGTTGGTCTGCTTCCGACATTGGACGCAGGTCCTCCTAGTCATGCTGCCTGAACTGACAGCCGATGCCACTGCCTCCCAGGTGGTATTGGTGACCCTGCTGCTGTTCCTCTGACCCCCTCGGGGGAACAGGATGTCCTGACTTGCATCAACAGCACTGAGAAGCCTGGCCAGGCCAGCATCACTAAAGCGAGGAGCAGGTCTGCACGCTGCCATGCTTGTGTGTTGACTGGGAGTGAGTGGTGAGGAACTGTTTAAAAACAGCTGCCTCTTGTTAGCAAGGCGATGCTGGGACAAGAGTCAGTGGAATTAGAGGTGAGACAGCCAGCAATGGCAAGAAGCACATGGGGGCTCATTTCGGCACTAAGTGTAGTTAAATATGGGCCACGATCTCGCCAACGCGGCCGTCAAGAAACACCCCACCAATCGCACCCAAAATGACACATAAAAATGTTTCCACTAAATCATCTTTGTTAAGGATTTTGAATTCTATCCAGAGAGAAGCCACCTGGAGGATTTTAAAGTTGATGATTACCACTTATGCTAACATTCAAAAATAAGTTTTCACAATATTTTGGTGAAAGATGGCACTTGGCCTATCTCTCCCCCAACAAAAATCAATTGATAAGAAGAAGTGATTGCAGAGGATTCCGAGCACTACTTATCTTTTACTTACTGTTGGAGATAGAGTCACCACTTCATCTACATTGACAACCTTAATCAGAAGGTTGTTGACAGCTTCACATAACTTGGGTCAACAATTAAAAGCAAACTATCCCTTGATGCTGTAATCAGTACCAGGATCGCCAATGCCGGAGTTGTCATGTCAAAGGTGTGAAGGTAAGTGTGGACCAGTAGAAAACTAACTGAAAATGCAAATGTTCATTTGGATCTAGCTTGTATTCTCAGCAACCTCCTTTACAGCAATGAGGCAAGGACATCTTATGCCAGTCAAGAAAAGGTGCTAGACAGCTTCCACCTCTGCTGCCTCAGAGGAATATTGGGCACTTCCTGCCTGACATAGTGTCAAATATGGAAGTACAGGGATTCCCAAGATGCTTTCCGTCTTGAGTCAGCAGTCATGTGAGCCGAATAAAAGAAGGTTGCATCTCCAAAGTAATGCTTTATGGTGAATTTGCCATTGGCACGAGACCAACAACTGTGAAACAATGATGTCTGCAAACGAGTCTTTACATTGACAGGAATCAGAGTTGATGCATGGGAAAACCTCGCTGTTGAGTGAGTGCCTGGAGGCAAGAAGTCAGGAAGGGTATGGAGTAAGCGGAGGGAAAAAGATATGGCCAGATGTAAGCAAAGTGAGGCCGCTGGAAGGAAAAAAGCATCAGTCAATCTCAGGCCAATGCAATTCATCTATGGCAGCTGCGGAAGGGATTACTGCTCTGGAGTTGGCGGCCACAGATGATATTCGATACAGAAATGACGTACACCCTGGGAGCAGTACATCATCTCCTGAGACAGAAAGATTAGAAGGTTTAAAGAGAACTGTGGAAACACATCAGGAGACTTTCTGAGATATTTTGCCGAAACTTCACCAGTACTTGACCAACATTTAATTCTTGAAATTCTTTGAGGATCTAACCTAAAAATATTATGGGCTGGATTCTTCGCAGCCCAGCAGCAGAATCACGGCCAGCGCGGGGATGGAGAATCCACTTTCACACTGTAATCGGGCCTGGCGCCGACCTGGCGATTCTCCGAGCCTAAAGATTGGCTTGACAGCAGAGTACGACACACGGCCTGGGGCCCATTGCCAGAAGCCTGCCAACAATCCTCCGCTCCTGATCGGCCGAGTGTCTGTGGAACTAACCACCTATTGCCGGTCAGGATGCTGGCGTGGCGGCTGTGGACTCAGTCCGCGGCCATCCTGGTCGGGGGCGGGGGATCGGAGGCCAGTGGGGGCCTTATAGGCAGCCAGGGACTACGTCTGCACGGTTTCCTGCTTGGGCAGGCGGCCGATGGGGGGGTCTCTTTTCTCTGTGTGGCTCTGCGGTCCGGGTCCGCCATGGAGCTCAGGAGGCTGCTGGAGGCCGCCACCGTCCGCATGCGCGGACTCCGAGCCAGAAGTGCGGGGGCCCGTATCCGCAGGTAAAGCTGCAAGATTTACTCCAGGTCCCTGCTAGCCCCCTGCAGGGCATTTAACTAGTTCAACTTTTTTATAAGAATGTCGGGAGTAAAGCCACCATTTTTAAGGCGGTGTGGGGACCTTGGATGGGATTCTCTGATCCCCCGCCGGGTCGGAGAATCGGCAGGGGGCGTCGTGAATCCCGCCCCCGCCCGATTCTCCAGCGCTGGAGAATTGGCGAGGGCGGGAATTGCGCCGCGCTGGTCGGTGGCCGCTCGCAGCGGCCTCCCCAGCGATTCTCCGGCCCGCGATGCACCAAAGTCCCTCTCGTTCCATGCAGGTCCTGCCGGCATAAATTGGACTAGGTCCCTTACGGGCGGGACCAGGCGGCGCGGGTGGGCTCCGGGGTCTTGGGGGGCACGGGGCGATCTGGCCCCGGGGGGTGCCCCATGGTGGCCTGGCCCGCGATCGGGGCCCACCGATCCGCGTGGGGGCCTGTGCCGTGGGGGCACTCTTTTCCTATGCGCCGGCCGTGTAGGCCTCCGCGATGGCCTGCGCGAAGGTGTACCCCCCCTGCGCATGCGCGTCGTTGACGTCAGCAGCCGCTGATGCTCCCGCGCATGCACGGACCCGCGCCGGCCGGCGGAGTCCCTTCGGCCCCGGCTGGCATGGCGCCAAAGGCCTTCCACACCGGCCGGCGAGGCGCAAACCACTCCGGCGCCGGCCTAGCCCCTGAAGGTGCGGAAGATTCCGCATCTTTGGGACGGCCCGACGCCGGAGTGGTTCACGCCACACCATCCCGCCGGGACCCCCCGCCCTGCCGGGTACGGGAGAATCCCGCCCATCGTCTCATATAGGGAGAATCCAGCCGTTAGTGCGGGATTCTTGGGCGGAGAATAGGTTCCAATGCCAAAATTGGTTCCGATTTGACACCAAATCGGAATTCTCCGTCACCTCGACAGCAGCGCTAATGTTTTCCGGAGGTGTGTTTGACAGACATTTAAAAAGCCACATGCTGCATGTACTGGCTTCATTATACATGCCAATTGATGTTAATGAATATAAATTAATACCCCTCTGCATTCTGAATGTTACTTTGCAGCATAGATTTGCTGAGTGCCTGTATGAAACAGGCTGTGGGAGGCCTGCAAATTGCCCATTAACGAACACTACCACTTGAACCGAGGTCACCACTGATGTACCATCAATTGGACTCGAGTCGTGAAGTAGTTCCATATATCAGGCTTTAATCAACTAGTTGTGTGCCCGGCAGTCGACTTACAGACAAAGGCCGACTGCCGGGTCCTACGGGTTCTTATACCCTGCCTCGTAGGCGGGACTACTTGCCTCACGGCCAATGGGTGAGCAGTCATATGACGAGCCTCAACCAATCAGCAGAGAGGCACATGACTGACCTGAGCCAATGGGCAGCGAGTGCTCTGCACCAATGGCAGATAGGTACCGTAAACCTCCTAGTCATACCACCACAACCACACTGTTAAGAATTGCATTCTGATGCTACTTTTAATTTGACAAAACTGAATCTTGTACATTAAAGCAGCTGTATTTTCATTTTGTAGAGCTGGGAGAATCGCACGTCAGCCGAAAATCGAGGCTGGCATCGGGTGCCCAACGGGATGCAATGCTCTGGTGCCTCAACAGTGGTATGATTGCTTTCCACCCCACATGCTAGCATGGGCATGCAAATTGTACAGTAAAGGCCTTTGGCATTAATCAGCCCAACCCAGAATTCTCCAGGCCTCCTGTGATGCTCTGCTTCCTCCATGCGTCCCAGTCAGCCACAGGAGGCCATACAAAGTGTGCGCCAGGGCCGCCGTGCACGGGACAATCTAGGCACCACCAGGTTTGCTAACTATGGGGCCTGGCCGGTGGGAGGTCTAATGTCCCAATCCACCACCCACACCGGCCAGTCAACCCCTCCCCTATCCATCCTCCCTGCGACCGCACCCCTCCCCAACGCACCTGTACCTCCCTCCCTGCTTCCTACCTGCTTTCCTACAGGGTGCTGGCCCTGGGTTGGTAGTATCAGTGGGCCAAGTCCATGGGAGCGAGGATGATGATGACCCGCTCGGTGATGAGTTCTGATGCTGCATATCATTTGACAACGTCTCACTTCTGCCCCCAGTTGCACTTTCCACTGTCTACCCAGGTGATGCCTGCGTGCTTGCTGGCCATTCCATCTCACGGTCCCATCGAACCCCTGGGGTAGCGGGAGCGGGGCTGGAGTCAGAGTGGGGATAGGTCATGCACTGGATAGACTCTATCACGTGGCGCCCCTACATATCTAGCCCCATTCTTTGCTGCCTCCGAGGGCGACACCAGTGGTGGCCTTCAATTGACCCAGCACACCCTCTGCGCCCAGCCCAGCCCATTGCTCACATTCTTCTTAAAGAGCACTGGGACAGGTTGGAACATTGGTGAACAGGTGTTTATTGAGATATATACAAATATTGTGCCCGAGCCCTACTGCTAACCTATGTGCTTCACCCCTACCAACTGGTGTCTAACTTTCTCGCCTTACGTGCCCCAACGCTGTATATAGTTGAGTCCCCAGGCGGAGATCAGAAGTGGATGCTGTTATGGGTCAGGGTTTAGAGAACCCCAAAGTGTATCATGGAGTTCATCTGACCCACAACTTTTAATAAATTGTGGTATGGGGGGCACACGGCCCACTCGACAGGTGTGGTACAGCAGAAATGGACGAGTATTTTTTAAAACAAAACAATGTTTATTCTAGGAACTCAAGAACTTTTTAAAACAAACAGTGAATATCTTAGCAACCATTAATTCAAATACACCCGCCAAAGACTACAACACTGTTCTTTTAACATCCAAAAGCCTTAACAAACCTCTAAACAGAAGCACATCAGAGTTCATATTCAATATTGAAAACATTTATAATTCTGAATTCACCAAATGATTAAGATAGTCTTTGGATGAAGCTCACTGAAAAACATAGACACACCCAAGCTTTTCTCAAACTGAAACTAAAAAGCAGAAGTAGAGCTCAGCTCCACCCACATTCTGACCTCACTCCAGTAACATGAGCAGCTCCATTTCTTAAAGGCACATTTCTTGAACACCCATTTCTGAAAGGTACTCTCACATGACAATGCAGCCTGCTGCAATCCCGGCCTTGTCACCTGGACCCCCTTTGGTGGCCGTCCCCTGGAACGACTGGGCCCGAATGGGCCCTCTAGTCTACCAGGTGACAAAGGTGGCGTGGTGCCACCATGTTCTGCCTGCTGCCCATCGGATGCGCCACAGACAGGTGGAGGGAGATTCAGAGGCGCTAAGGGGTTCATCCTGCAGGGCACCCGGCCATGGCGTGCAGCATGGGTGTTGGCAGGTGGTGCAGGGTGTGGTGTGCACGGACTGCCGGTGGTTGGGATTCGATCGCCCTCTAGGTTGAGAAGGCGGTTCTGCGGGTCTGTGGGATGGGCATTGGTGCCAGGGGCACGGTGGTGGAGGTGCCATACCCTAGTTGGCCTGGGGGGGTTTTCACCCTCTTCCAGCAGTCTACCGGTCCACCTGGTGTGGGGCCAAGTGCAGGGGGGTGGGGGGTTGATGGTTTGGGTTGTGTGGAAGGGGATGGTGCCAGGGGCACGTGTGTGGTGACTCACCCTGGCCTCCCTGAGGAGGTTGAGCAGCTTCTTCCTGCATTGCTGGCTGGTCCTGGCGGAGCGCCCCACGGCACGCCTCTGCCACCTGTGCCCAGGCCCGTCTGACATCCATGGGTGGCAGCCTCTTTCCCACCCCAGGGAACAGGGTACCCGCCTCTCCTCCACGACATCCAACAGGGTCACCAGCTCGACATCAGTGAACCTCAGTGCCGCTCTTTGGGATAGCATCTTCTTGGTTGGAATGAGAGTGTGGGGGGAGCGGAGTGCTTATATACAGCTGCAGCTTGTCAGACTCTCAGTACCAAGCCCGATCCCGGCTAATCACATGCCTTTGGACGTTAGAATTGCACTAGTTCCACATAGTGCCGGTGCTCGCCCGTCAGGATGTCATGAATGACTCCTGGACCGGCGCCGCTTTCAGGGTCGTAGAACACTTGCGATTCAGTCCCAACATCAGCACTTACTCACTGAACTGAGAATCCGATCCCATATGTCTTCACCTGAATTATTGTTCAACAAACCACTCGGATATTGAAGTAACCCTTCTGATGTCTGACCAGGTCGGATGGTGTGGAATCCTGGCGTTGGACTGGGGTGAGCACAGTAAGAAATCTTACAACACCAGGTTAAAGTCCAACAGGTTTGTTTCAAACACTAGCTTTCAGAGCACTGCTCCTTCCTCAGGTGAATCATGGATAGGATTGAGAAAGATCAGTAGGGATTGAGAAAGTTTTGAAAATGATTTAGACCTCTTGAGCTTGGTACCATTTTTTCATTAGAAGAGAGGAATTTTATTTCACCAAGAGGTTTGCAAAGCAAGACTGCATCTTTGCCGACACAGGAGAAAAAGAAATGGGCAGAAGGTGGAAATGGCAAAGGATGAATGAGCATGTGAGGACCAGTGAAAGCTGATTGACTAATCCGTACATTTAGAGGTTGGAATCGTCTTTTCACATCAAGCCACCTTTTCTGTATCCTGTACCCAAGACAGATTTCTATCTATTCCTCACCAGTTGAAGCAGATAATGGTCTGGATTTAATGGAGGTGATGGGGCTTTCACCCACCAGTCGGAGAACCAGTTGAAGCCCCGCATTTCCGCTTGTAAAGAAGGCCCGTTGAATTAAGCACTACCAAGGCATTTGACAGGACAGCTTCAGGACTTCCCTCGGATAAAATCAGCCAAGCGTGGAAATCTCACCTGCCAAGAGTTGATGAGCAGTCAGAGGCCAGCAGCTCAATTGAATGGCCGCATCGCTGGGTGACACTTTGTGACAGCTGCAGGTACAACAACAGCCCGAGGTCGAGTAGCGATGCTGAATCCCAGGCCACAGATGAGTTATGGCATGAGGAGGTGGAGGTTCAGGGCAAAGGGGGGGCTTTCATTGGGCAACTACTTCCTAATGTCACGTCTCTCAATCAGGCACGAAGTGCCATTGAACAAGCCCTTCCACCCCGGGAGCCTGTAAGCAAGCTTGCATCCGTTTGATTGTTGTGCTCCTGATATGGAGACCCATCTTTACCCAAAGCAGGAAGAAGAAACCATTGAGAATCACCTTCCCTGTGGCAGTTTTGATAGTAAGAAGGCATTTAATTGGACATGAGGGCGGCATTTTCCCTTTTCCATCTTGATTAAGTCCATGGTGGAAAGGTCTGTGGATGGCCTTTCCTCTCAATTAAGGCCCTTAAGTGGGCAATACTGCTAAATGTTTCAGCCCATCATTGCTGCTATTAACCCATGGTGGAAAGGCCTATGGATGGCCTTTCTTCCCAATTAAGATCCTTAAATGGGCAATTAATGCCTACTTAAGGGTTTCAGTCCATCATTGCTGCTATTAACCCAATGGTGGGTGGGGGCTCACAAAACAGGAACTGCGCCGAGCCAGCTTTGTATTTTTAATTATTTCAACGGATGTGGGCATAGTTGGCTAGGCCAGTATTTTTTGCCCATCAAAATTCCCTTTCAAAAGGTGGTAAGACCTACCTTCTTGAACTGCTGCAGTCCATGTAGTGAAGGCATGCCTGTTTGGGAGGGAATTCGAGGATTTTAACCCAGCAACAGTGACGAAATGTCGACATATTTCCAAATCCTGATAGTATGCACCTTGGAGGGGAATCTGCAGGTGGTGGTGTTACCATGTATCTCTTACCCTTGTCCTTCTAGATGGTGCTGATCGTGGATTTGGAAGGTGCTGCCTAATGAGCTGTGGTGAGTTACTACAGTGACATTCCTTGTAGATGGTATATACTTCTCCGACTGTATGTTGGTGGTAGTAGAGCAAGTGAATGTTTGTGGATGGGGTAACAATCAAGCGGGCTGCTTTATTCTGGATGGTGTCGAGCTTCTTGAGTGTTGTCGGAGCAGCACTCATTTTTTTTGAAAATCTGTTTATTGGCTTTGCTCATCTTTATAAACAGTTGTTACATTACATTTTTCTTGCCCGTGGTAATTTATTTTACAGAGAGATTTATTTTGTCCTTCATTTCACTAACTCTGTGTACATTTCGTTGCCCTCTGCATCGGTCTACAATTCCCCCCCCCCCCAACCCGGCCTCAGCAGCCTTCCTCTTCTCTTGTGGTTTCCCCACCTCCTTCCGACTCCCTCCCTCCTCCCCCCCTGCCCGTGTTGCACAGTCCTTTGGTTCCTCATCTATCTTTTTTTCATTCTTAGCTTACTCCTCGTTGTTGACTTGGGGCAGGTTTTGGAACAGGCAGACAAACTGCCCCCAAGTATACAGGAAGCCTTCCTCTGACCCGCGGATGGCGTACTTAATCTTCTCCAGGTGGAGAAATTCCGAGAGGTCAGCGAGCCAGTCTGCAGCCGTGGGTGGTGCTGCCGATCGCCAGCTGAGCAGGATTCTCCGGCGTGCAATTAGGGAAGCGAGAGTTCGGGCATTGGCCCCCTTCCCCATGTGTAGCTCTGGCTGCTCCGATACCCCGAAGAGTGCCACTATCGGGCATGGCTTCACCCTCACCCCCACAACCTTAGACATTGCCTCGGAAAAGACTGCCCAGAACCCAACAAGTTTGGGCAAGCGCAAAACATGTGGGTGTGGTTGGCCGGGCCCCTCTGGCACCGCTCATATTTGTCCTCCACCTCCGGGAAGAACCTACTCATTCGGGTTCTGGTCAGGCGCACTCTGTGCACCACTTTCAGCTGCATTAGGCTAAGCCTTGCGCAGGAGAAGGTGGAGTTCATCCTGCTCAGTGCTTCGGTCCAGTGTCCCAACCCTACCTCTGTCCCCAGTGCGTCCTCCTATTTTTTTCTGGTCTGGTCCAGTCGTATTCGAGCTCTGTCCAGTAGTTGTCCACATATTTTCCCACATAGCCCCCCTTCTCGCTGCTTGTGCCTATCAGGTCCTCTAGTAGTGTGTTATGGGGCCCCCGGGTACCCTACTGTCTCTTTGCTGAGGAAGTGTTTTATTTGGAGGTGTCTCAATTCCTGTCCTTTTGCTAGTTTCCATTTCCTCGTCAGTTTGTCCAGTGTCGCCAGTCTGCGCCCTACGTAGAAGTCCCCGACCGTCAGTGTGCTCCCGTCTGAAGGTGGGATCTAGCATGGCTGGAGGGAATCTGTGATTGCCACAGATGGGGGCCATGGGGGACAATTTAGTTATCCCGAAGTGCTGTCTCAACAGGACCCATGTTCTCAGCAAGGCCGTTACCACTGGGCTCGTTGTGTATCTTGTTGAGGAGGATGGGAGCGCTGCTGTAGCCAGGGCCCAGAGAGTCGTTCCTTTACAGGATGCCTCCTCCATTTGTACTCAAACTGTGTCGGGTTCTTGTACCCATCCCCTCACTCTTTATGCCATTGCTGCTCAGTGGTAGTATTGTAGATTTAGTAAGGCCAAGCCCCCTTTGATTTTTCTTCTTTGCAATGTCGGTTTGGGAATTCTCGGGTTCTTATCCCCCCCCTCCCCCACACAAACTCCATGATTAGACTGTTTGGAAAAAGGCCTTGGGGTGAAGATCGGAATGGATCTAGAAAGGAAGAGGAACCTTGGCAGTATGTTCATCTTGATCGTCTGCACTCTCCCCGCCGTTGAAGGTCTTTTCTTACTTCCTCCACCAGGCTGGTCAGGTTCCACTTGTGAATCGGTGTCCAGTCTCTGGCTAGCTAGATCTCCAGGTAATGGAATCTGTTCTGGGTGTTTTGAATGGGAGCCCCTCCAACTCTGTCCCTCCCCCTTTTGGGTTCACTGTGAATGTCTCGCTTTTGCCCAGGTTAAGTTTGTAGCCTGAGAAGGTTCCAAACTCTTTCAGTATTTGCAGTATTTCCTTCAGTCCCTCCTGTGGCTTTGAGACATAGAGGAGCAGGTCATCTGCATAGAGTGAAACTCTGTGCTCTCTGTCTCCTCTCCGGATTTCCTTCTAGCTTTTCGCGTCCTACAGGGCTATCACCAGGGGTTCGATCGCTCGCGCGAAAAAGAGTGGGGACGGGGGCAGCCCTGTCTTGTTCCTCTCTGTAGCTGGAAGTATTCAGAGCTGGTGGTGTTAGTTCGGACACTTGCTTTGGGAGCGTTGTACAGGAGCCTCACCCATGTGGTGAATCCTGCTCCTTGCCCAGTTGGAGCAGCACTCATCCAGGCAAGTGGGGAGTATTCCATCACACTCCTGACTTGAGCCTTGTAGGTGGTGGACAGCTTTGAGGAGTCAGGTTACTCATCATAGGTTTCTCAACCTCTGACCTGCTCTTGTTGCCACAATATTCCCTTCGGAATTGGTGAGTCACATTTGATAACTAAGGACTCTTATCCATTCTTTGTACAAATAATGCAATCTGACGTGATTAACATTATGTACAATGTGAGACCAGCTCTTTGAATGTGACACAAATAAGGTAACATGTATTACAATCATCAATGTAACGAAGAAGCATTGTACAGAACCATATATGGACAAGTATTTTATTATATAGGGAACAATGGGGTTGTTTACACCAAATGCAGCATTTCAAAGTTACTAGACAGTGCAAAATTAATAAGTGAATAATCATCTTGCTCCATCATAATGTGCACAGTTTGGGGAGAGATTTCAGGGATAGCATCTCTTCGAAATCAGAGATTGTTAACATCCAAGCATTGCAGATAGGAGTTGTATGAAGATCCTGTTGCTTACTAAGGGCTGCAGATGTCTGCCTTAGCAGGAAGCCCTTCCCCCTTCCTGAATGGAGCTCTGGGGAATGTAGAGGATCCTGGCATAAAATCCTATCCTTCCCTTCCAACCTCCACCCAAACTCCTGCTGAGAGAGGAAAAGAAACCATCTACACATCTCTAAACGTTTCTGTGGCTCTACTTTTGGAAACAAAGTCACAACATTTTTATTGATTATTAAAGTGTCTTATTCCTTTTCTATGCATTGATTGGGAAAGGTGAGGGAAACCAGTATTGTTAAACTGCATCTTTGCCTCTATTCATTAATTTGCAGAGAGGTTATGAGTACATCTTTGCTCAATATCCTCCAATTGTTAAAAACTTGTATCATTGGAAGATTTCTATAGGATGTAATACTGTAGGTTCCAGTTATCTGAGCATTATTTTCTCAGCACAACAAAATCATTTACTTATAGGTTTGCCAACTGCAGCTAAATGCAAACAAAATTCAATATTTTTATGCTGGAACAAAACAAACTTAAAAACGGAGGAAATTTTATACATTTGTTCCTCTTTTTTAGCTTTATTTATTTTCAATTGATTTTTAAAAATCAAGGTCAAAAGGAGTTCCATATTATGGATTAAAATAAGAACCACAAAAACAGCAGGAGAAAGTTTCCATGCTGCTTCATTGAATAGAGGCTTTTTACTGGTTATGTAATCTTCATTAAAATCTAACTTAACTTTATTTACTTTGTGCATTTTAATATTCTTTCACAGGGCATGAGCATCACTGATACAGCCAGCATTTGTTGCCCATCCTGAATTGCCCTTGAGAAATGGTCATGATCTGTCTTCATGAACCATTCCATCCATGTGGTGTAAGAACATCCACTGGAAGGGAGTGCCAGGGTTTTGACCCAGGGACAGTGAAAGAATAGTGATGTGGTTCCAAGTTAGGATGGTGCGTAGCTTGGAGGAGAATGCGCAGCCGCTGGTGTTCTCATGCATATGCTGCCCTTGTCCTTTAGGGTGGTGGAGGTCACAGGTTTGGTAGTTGCTGTTGAAAGAGCATTGATGCATTGCTTCAATATCCTATGGATGGGGTGCTAATTAAGTGGGCTGCTTTGTCCTGGATCTAACTGATCTTCTTGAGTCTTGCGAGAGCTGTACTTCTTCAGGCAAGAAGCGTATATTCTACCATATGGAATATATATTGTCATTACGTGGTACTTGTGTGGTTGAATGTTACTTGTCACTTATCAACCCAAACCTGAATGTTGCCATTTCAGAAACAGTATTTGATGATCAACTGAAGAGCACTTCTGAGGATTCTTTACGAACCACACCGAATATCATCCCCATGTGTTGTTGAATCATAGTATCCCTACAGTGGCCCATCGAGTCTGCACCGGTCCCTGCTCTGATAGAGCACCCACCTAGGCCCAATCTCCTGCCCCTGGCAATTGTCGCCATGCAGACCTGCGACCACGGATGAACAGATATCGCGCGATAACTGCCAGGCAGGAATGATCCCTTCCAGTCGGGGAACACTTCAGCAGTCAAGGGCATTCAGCCTCTGATCTCCTGTTAAGCGTACTCTAAGGCGACCTTCAGGACACACGACAACGCAAAATCACGAAGCAGAAACTTATAGCCAAGTTCCACTGCCGATGCCAGTGTCAGATGGGCGCCGCAGGTCTGCGCATGCGCAGTGGAACCAGCGCCAATGTGCACATGCGCAGTGGCTCCCTTCTCCGCGCCGGCCCCGACGCAACATGACGTAGGGCTACAGAGGCGGGCGTGGAGCAAAAGTGGCCCAGCTCGAGAGGCTGGCCCGCCGATCGGTTGGCCCCCCCCCCCGGGTTCGACCCCCCCTCCCCCCCCCAAAACCAGGCCGCCCCCAGATGCATGCACGGCGAGGTCCGCCGGTTAAGACCACACGTGTATGGTGCCGGCGGGACTCGGAATTTTTGCGTGGCCACTCAGCCAAGCCCGGGCGGCGAATCGCATGCGTGGCCCCCGACTTGCGCCGCGCCGACCTCACCAGTGACAATGGCGCCGATTCTCCGCTCTCCGGAGAATTGGTGGACCGGCGTAAGGGCGTCGTCGCACAATTCATGCCCGTCCCAGCGATTCTCCGGCCCGGCCTGGGCTGAGAGAATCCCGCCCCATGTGACAGAAAATCACCAACTTTGGGCTGAAAATCAGTGATGATAATTAACAACAATGAAGAAATCAGTGAAAAAGTGTTAATTACTTAAAAGCACCTTAGGCACGGAATCCACCATGAAAGTTTATTGAAGACAGACAAGTAGTGAATGTTGATATAAAACAGAAGGAGTGAATGAGCATCCATTATTTATGGGGTGGCAGAAGACTGTCCAGAAGGATCCAGTCATCTGATCACTAACATTCTCCCCTTGTTTCCCAGTTGGTAAAATAACGGAGAAATATTAAATTAGTTTTCGCTGAACTGTTTCAAAGCAATCTATTCTAATATGTATACATCTGAGGGTTATGCACATCTTTTATATTAAATGAGACACATACCTTTGAGGAATATACTCACAAAAAATTGCTAATGTGAATGAGAAGCTGGCAAAGATACATGTGAGGCTCATTCCAGCTCGGTGTTGCTCCTGATAAATGGACATTCAACAACTTCACATTTTAAAAAACAATATGCAGTGTATTTGACCCTCAAACTGTCACATACACAATATACTCTTTCCAAAACAGAATTCTCTTTCTCCCAGAAGAGTTATGTTAGAATCAGTAGAAGATTAGATTTACTGTCTTTGTAACTGAGATGGTTTCCATATTCTTAACCTTTGAAGGCCGAAGGTGAAATTTTGAGTTCAAAATAAAAATGCATATGTTGGTGATTTTGACTTCATCGACTGCTTACCATGAACACAGGGGGTGGAATTTTCCCAAGCCAGGGAAGATGTCATGTTCTGGGGTTGGGTGGGGTAGGGTGGAGCAGGAGGGTTGGAAAAATTGCAGAAAATGCCATTGGGATCTTGAATTCTTCCCACCTCCTTCTGTTTTTTCAGAGTGCACTGGGAATAAGGTTGGAAACCCCATCGGGTCTGATGCAGGAAGTCAACTGAGGCAATTAAAAGTTGTTTTTTGCTTGCAAAGTCTTTTTCCAAAAAGTGCAGAGGTCACCATAAGACCAAAAGATGTAGCAACAGAAGTAGGTCATTCGGCCCATCAGGTCTCTCCGCTAATCAATGAAATCATGACTGATCTGATATGATAATCCTCAACAGTGGAGGTCTGAAACCTTCATGCCTGCGACATAGCCGGGGCGGCAAGTGGCAGAGTGGTTAGCACTGAGACTACGGCGCTGAGGACCCGGGTTCGAATCATGGCCCTGGGTCACTGTCCGTGTGGAGTTTACACATTCTTCCCCGTGTGCGCGGGTTTCACCCCCACAACCCAAAGATGTGGTGGTTAGGTGGATTGGCCATGCTAAATTACCCCTTAATTGGAAAAAGAAAATAATTGGATATTCAAAATTTTTTTTTAAATGTCTAAGACAGCCCGTGAAACCAGTTGGCTCACAGTGTGACAAATGTCTGGGGGGAGTTGATGAGGAATCTGGGAGAGGCCAAAAACGAGAACCACGGCAGGCGGCAAATAGTTTGCGATGCAACCGGCCCACTCCCATAGGCGAAATTGGGATCTCACCGTAGTGAGGCAAGAAACCAATTATCACCACTTAAGCCCCATTTCCATACAATTAATGAGAGCTACTCCTTATCCAGCGGCCTCCTCAGCGAGTGGTCACACTGGTCCTCTTTAGAAACGTGTACCTGACAGAAGGTCTTCTGTGAGGAGCCGAGGAGGTGAGTAGCAATCTCTTCTCAGAGGCAAGGAGCCCAGGGGCTCTGGGCTTGATGCCCCTGTGTGCTCAGTGGGGGGTGGAAGACCCTCAGCTGCAGATGGTGGGGAGGAGGCATGGGGGGGGGGGCAACCGTACCTGGCACCACCATGCCAATCCCGAGACCATGTGTGTTTGTTCTGGGGGCAAACCTTGTCCCTGCTCAATTGCCCCAACGACCACCCAGAACACCCACCGACTGCCGAGGCCTCTGGCCGTACAGCTGAAGGCTATTGCTAATAGGGTATTGGCAATCGTGGTTAAGTGAGAACTTCACACAACCCTCGTGGATTTCCGTTGGTGGGCGGGCCATGTAGCATGCGGGAGTCATTGCCTTGTGGTCCAATCAAACCGCGATGCCTGGACACTGTGCTTTAACACTGTGGGAGGCAACACCACACACACAACATCCAAACACCCTGGGGATGGGACACAGCTCGGTGGACATGTCCACGGCCGGAGTGTAGGTGGGTGCCATGGGGAGGTGGAGATGCCTGGAGAGATGGGTCAAAGGATCGGCGATCAGCCCGAATTGCAGAAGGAAGTGACAGAGACATCATAATGGTTGTGCACATGGGTGTTTAATGTGTAAAACAATTCTCCACTCTCCCGATGGTGCTGGCCCCACCCCCAACCCCCACACCTCCTCCCCACCTCCAACCTACCCCCTTCCCACTTCCCCGGTGCCCTCAGTGATCCTCGATGTGCTTTGCCCTCCTAGCTCTACCACTATGTCCAGGTGTGTCCTCAGGCTGTACATCTGAGGTGGAGGCTGCCAGCTGCCTACCTTGTCCTGTGGCCTTCGATGCCCCGGCGGGCATCCTCTGGGGGCTCTGGGCCGGAGAGCCCCGGTGCACTTGTCGCCGGCACATAAACACCCGTGCTACCCTGTTCCGTATGTTGATTCGGGGGTGCTGGAGGCCACCGTCGCCACTCTATGGGTCGGTGTTGGTACCCAGTGCCCCCTCCTCCTGGTCGGTGCCCATAGGGCCCTGGGATTCACCTTGGGACGGGACAGAGGGTCAGCTGGTTTGAACCCTGGCTGTCGCTGCATCATCTGGCTCTGTCAGCCCTGGCAGCTCCATAACATCTGCACCACGGTGTCGACGCCCTCGGCAACGCCCCTCAGTGAATGGTCCATGCTCTGCAGTGACTTGGCAATGCCCACCTGCGACTGGGATAAGCTCCACAGCACTTTGGCAAAGTCCATCTGAGAGCAGGACATGCCCCCAAAACATCATCAAGGTCAGCCTGGTACTGGGTCACATCTCCCAGCGAGTCGGACATTCTGCCGAGACCCTCAGCCATGGCCATCACCGGCTGTGTGATGCCTTGGGCACCTTCACTAATGCCGACGTCATGCACCAGGCTTTCTACTGCGATCGCCACCCGAGGAGTTTTGGCCTCAGTGCCATGCATTGCTGGTGACATCTCCTGCACCAGCAGCCTCTGGGACTCCTCCAAGTGCTATGGATCTGCTGGAGTGTCACTGACATCACCTTGTGAATGTCCAGGTTGTTCCCTATCGTCTCCATCAGCTCCGGGTAACTCTGTACCACAGGCTCAGCATCAGACTGGGACCCAGCTGGGCCCTGGGATCCAGCAGACCTCCGACTGCTGTCTTGCCTGGAGGTTCCTGCCACCACCTGATGTACATCAGCAGCAGTGTAGTGCTCACCAGATTTTGCCCCCGAAGTCTGCCCACGAACATGTCCCATCGAGGTGTGTGTATTTGTACTGGTGGAGGGTGGGGATGACAGCTGTGCCGCAACTATAATAGTTGCATCCTCGGAGCTCTCCTCTGAGGTTGTCGCATGGGGGGCAGGAGAGGGGGCCGCCCGGAATGGACCAGTGCCCTCGGCTGGAGGACGTGCAGGAGAACGTACATATTGTCAGTGGGAGGGATAGGCCAGTCAGTCAGTAAGGCAATAACAATACACATTTACGAATGACAGTATCAAAGAATTTACAGTGCAGACCGAGGCCCTTCGGCCCATCGAGTCTGCACCAGCCCTTGGGAAGAGCACCCCCCTTAAGCCCAACACCTCCACCTTATCCTTTTTATTCCCATAACCCAGTAACCCCACCTAGGTGGGTCCCCACCTCTGCAGTGTCTGCCAGCCTCCGCGTGGGTGGTCGCCTTGTCCTCAGCCAACCCGGTCACCTCCTATTAAGGGCCTATTAATCGAAGGAGGTGAGGATTTTCAAGTCTGGCACTACCGGAAGACTGGGCCCTCTCCCGACAATTATGGGAGAGCTTTTCCTGAGGAGACACAGTGAGGGCACCATTTGCTACATGTGTGATTTACAATGGTGGGAGGGGGTGTGAAGGGAGGGTTGAGATGAGGGGTTTGAAGGGGAAGAGGGTGGAGGGAGAATTGGGGGTCAGATGGGGAGTTGGGGGGTGGATGCTCCCTTGAGGTGGTGAATGCTCCTTTGGGGGTGTGAGGGGTGTTGGTGTCTACTCATTTGTGCTGCCAGGTGTAGGCCATTGACCTTCTTTATCGGCACTGGAGGTCAGTCCTGCTGGTCACACTACCCGAGCTCACAGCTGCCGCCACCCCGTCCCAGGCAGCACAGGCTGCCATTTGGCTCACCCTCTGGGACCCTCGGGGGAACAGGACATCCCTTCTGGCCTCCACCGCATCTAGGAGCCTCGCCAGGTCTGCATCACAGAATCTTGGGGTCGATACTCTGGGCGCCATTATTGCGAGCTGGCTGGGGTTGGCTAAACAAGCGCAGCTTAAGTGCTGCTCGACCTTGTTAGCGAGGGGCTGATGAATGCAGTCCCAGCAAATCAGCGGGCGAGCCTTCATTTGCAGTGAAAGCCCTTGAGGCCTCGTTAAGTGGACCAAATTAACGTTAAATTGCGTTGTCGGCCTCGCTGGGCCGAGTGCCAGGATCTCGCGTCAATTCCCGCTCACTACCGCATGTAGAAATTTTTCTGGAGAATCGCATCCTTAGTCACTTTCTTGGGCCCTAGGAAGTTTCTCACTGGTTTGGCTCACACTTATAGGGTGGTATTCTCTGCTTGACGACGCCAAAATCGTATTCGGTGATCAAGCGGAGAATCCCTTTTGACGGCAAAATCAGGTGCCGCACTTGTTTTCGGATGCTTCGCCCCCTCAAAACAGCGTCATCGGTGAGTGTGCTTCACGTCATCGGGACGGTCTCAGGACGTCACCTGAAGGCCCTCCCCTGAAGCTCCGCCCCTGATGGGCCAATTTCCCAACGGTGTGGGACACGTGTGCTCAGCGTTTTCGTCAACCTTGCGTGGCGGCTGCAAACTGTGTCCAGCGCTGCCACAGGCGGAGTAGGGAGCTGTTCTGCTGGCCGGGGGGGGGGCTTTGGCAGTGGCTGGGAGGACTGGTGGGTGTGGTCCAGGGGTGGCGAGGGGGGTTACATGGGGACGCTATTTGGCAAGCAGGTCATCGCCGTGCACATGTGGGGCCATTGACCCCACAATACTCGGCTATTTCTGTCAGGAACGCCGGGGGCTTTACATGGCGTGGCTGCTATCCCCCCACCAGGCGAAGCATCAGTGCAGGGGTAGGGCCGACTTTTTCATTGCAAAACTAGACAGCATGTTAGCACAGTGGTTAGCACAGTTGCTTCACAGCTCCAGGGTCCCAGGTTCGATTCCTGGCTTGGGTCACTGTCTGTGCACGTTCTCCCTGTGTCTGTGTGGGTTTCCTCCAGGTTCTCCGGTTTCCCCCGAGAAGTCCCAAAAGACGAGCTGTTAGGTGAATTGGATATTCTGAATTATCCCTCTGTGTACCCGAACAGGCGCTGGAATGTGGCGACTGGGAGCTTTTTACAGTAACTTCTTTGCAGTGTTATTATAAGCCTACTTGTGACAATATAGATTATTATTCTTATTATTATTACTTCTTCTGGACATAGCCCCAGAATCGGAGAATCCAGCCCATAATTTCTCTTAGCACTGGGGAGCTGAACTCAGAGCTCGGGCCGCCATTTTGAAAGGGTGCCCTGATCTCTCAGTGAGCTTGTGGTTCCACCACAATCCCCACCCATGGGCAATGTCACCCCCCCTACACACACACGGACACTACCCCACACCCCCCAAGTGAGGACACCCCACTATGGGGTCCCTGGGGCCCCCCTCTTCAGGCCCCCAAAACTCCCTTACAGCACCCCCTCCCTTCCAGGACCCCCACCCATCAGCTCCCAACCTCCCGGACATCCCTACTTACCTGCCCTACATATCCCATCCTTCAAACCCACCTCCACTCTCATTTCATCAGCATAGCCACCCTCTGCTCCTGACACTTGGCAGTGCCACCCTTGCACTCAGGCACCCTTGCACTGCCACCCTGGCACTTGGGAAGTACGCCTGCCAGCTTGGCAGTGCCATCTGGGCTCCTTGGCAGTGCCAGGATGGCAGTACCAAGGCGCCCACGTTTCAGCAGGAGGGCCAGGGTACCACCCTGCACTGACACTGACCACCCAGGTTTCTCTGATGGCCTGTGAGACCATCTGGGGTGCTGTTCCACCTGGTCATTTTTCTGTGGATCAGTTTTTAATGGCATCCAGCTGCAGCCTTCCTGGGGAGGCCGGTGGATCCCACGATGCTGGTGGATACCGGGTTAGTTGTTTAAAACCTGCTTCAGTGTGCACCGTTTGGTCCCACCCCTTGTGGGCAGGATTCTGACTTGACACCTCGCTGGACTTGGTGAATTTCGGTAGATGTGAAAATCTCCAGGCATCCCATAAGAGGGCTCTCCTGGCATTCACCGGGCGCACCGTGCTGAAGCAAGAGCACAATGCGACCAGTGGATCGCACCCAATGAGTACAGGCCCAACCTATTCAACCTCTCCTCATAAGAAAATCCCTCCATACCCGGGGCAACCTAGCAAACCTTCTTTGGGCTGCCTTCATTCCAGAATATCTTTCCTCAGATAAGGGGACAAAAACCGCTCAGGCGTGAACTAACTCGTGCCTTGAATAGTTTTAGCAAGACTTCCCTATTTTTATACTCCATTCCATTTGAAATAAAGGCCAACATTTCATGTGCCTTCCCAATTAGCTGCTGAACTTGCATGCTAGCTTTTTGTGATTTATGTACAAAGTCCCCCAAATCCCTCGGTGCTGCAGTTTTCTACAGACTTTCTCCATTTAAATAATATTCAACTCCTGTATTCTTCCTGCATAAATGAATTACTTCACATTTTCCGACATTATATTCCATCTGCCAAGATTTTTCCCCATGCACTTAACCTGTTTATATCTCCCTGTAGACTCTTTGTATCATCCTCATCACTTGGCTTCCCATCCAATAGTTACAAGATGCCATTCTGAACATGTTGTGTCTGCAACTCAGCAGCTTAGGGAAGGGAAGTGCACAGCAAGTGGGCATTGAGATCTGAAATTGATATGATATTAGACGTTTAAAGGTGTCATGTGAGAGTACCTTTAAGAAATGAGTGTTTAAGAAATGTACCGTTAAGAAATGGGTGTTTAGCAGTGATGTCAGAGCGTGGATGGAGCTGGGCTATCTGTCGCCTTTTTATTTTTGTTTTAGGCTGTTTGCTGCAGGGTGTGTTTTAGTTTCGTTGTCAGAGCTGGATAGCTGCAGTCACAGCCAGAAGGTGTATGAGTCTCTCCATCTGTAATCTAAAGACTGTAAATCGACCTTTTGGTCATTTAAAACTAATAACTGCTTTCAGTCGTGACTTTAACCTGATGTGCTTCTGTTTAAAGGCTTTTGTTAAGTCTTATGGATGTTAAAAGGACAGCTTAAGGATTACTTAGTGTTGTATTCTTTGGGGGTTATATTTGAATTGATGGTTGCTAAGATGTTCACTGAATGTTTTAAAAAGGTTAACTTGAGTTCATAGAAGAAAAAAATTGTCTTGATTTAAAAAATACTTTTCCATTTCTGCAGTACCACACCTGTAGAGTGGGCCGTGTGCTCCCCATACCACAATCTATTAAAAGTTGTGGGTCAGGTGAACTCCATGATACACTTTGGGGTTCCCTAAACCCTGGCCCATAACAAATTGGGGGCTCGCGTGGGATAAAACTCTATCTATTGGATTGGCTTAGTGAACTTAAAGACAGTGAGGGGTGAGCATATTGTGGTTGATTTTTATGTGTGGTATTCTAGTTTAAGTGGGGGGGGGGGGAGGGGGTTGTGGACAATGGCTCTTTCAGAGGCTCAGACGTTTTTGGGTTTGGAGATGATCACACGCAGTACCTTACAGACTGAGACTGTGTTAAAATTGGCAGATGCAAAGGGAAACGTACAGTTGGATAATAGTGATGAGGATAGTGAGAAAGAGCATCATAGTCGAAGGCTTGGTGGGCATCTATTTAAATATGTCCAAGCATTGCCAAGGATTGATGAGAAGGCAGTAGAAGCCTTTTTCATTTCATTTGAGAAGATAGCTAAACAAATGAAATGGCCACAGGACATGTGGGTATTACTAATTCAAACAAAACTGATAGATAGGGCTAGTGAAGTGTTTGCATCATTACCGGAGGAGGTATCTGGAACGTATGAGGAGGTGGTAAAACAGGATAAAACAAGATTTCAGATTTCATTGACCAATAAGCCACTTTAGCACAGTGGGCTAGACAGCTTGTTTGTTATACAGAAGAAGGCCAGCAGAGTGGTTTCAATTCCCATACCAATTACCCGAACAGGCGCCGGAATGTGGCGACTAGTGGCTTGTCACAGTAACTTCATACTTGTGACAAAGAAGATTAAGGGGCCGGTTTAGCTCAGTGGGCTAGACAGCTGGTTTGTGGTACAGAACAAGGCCAGCAGCACGGGTTCAATTCGCGTACCAGCTTACCCGAACAGGTGCCTGAATGTGGCCACTAGTGGCTTTTTACAGTAACTACATACTTCTGACAATAAAAGGTTATTATTATTACATCTTACAAGAATCTAGGGCGGGATTCTCCATCCTGCCGAACCAGTTTTCTGGTGCTGCATGCCCTCGCCGGCAGCAGGATTCTCCGTCCCGCCAGCCTGCCAATGGGATTTCAAATTGTGTGCAGCCCCATGCCGTCGGGAAATCCCTGGGCGTGGGTGCACTGCCGGTGTAACGGAGAATCCCAACAGCGAAGAATCCAGCCCAGAAGCTTTGCACATATTAAGTGGAATTTTCCAGGCCTTTCGTGCTAGGTGTGAGAGGCAGGAAGGTTGACAAAGTAACATGAGAAGGCATCCAGCGGCATGATCATTGCTTTCCAACCAGCATGCCATTTGCCAGCAGCAGAAAAGGTGGAAGATCAGCTACCCTCCTGGAGCCCAATTGGGTCACATTAGTTGATAATTAAGGGCTTCTTCCCATCCCTCTGGTCATGTTGCCTCCATCAGGGTAGCCTTCCCCATGTGGGTAGACCACACAGTGAAACGTGGTGGCCTTAGATAAGACTTCAGGAGTGAACCTGATTTTTTTGGACACTCTTTTACCTACAGATGGTCCCACCAACATCAATGGTGCCACCTGTCCTGAGCACTACACATCCCCCTCATCGGACCCTACCTGCTTGGGCCCAGTGATCCCAGACTCTATTTACCTGCCTTTGAGGTTGCGTGGCCATTGATGGACCTTCATTCTACAGCCCAGAAGGAGACATTTCAACCAATGGCACTGTTGAGGCTGCTGAGCAGTTGGCCCTCTGATTAGGCTGACAGCTTTTGAAGGTGGGCACTTTGTCTTTAATAGGGACAGCAGCTCTGCAGGCACCCAATTCATTTCTTGCTGCTGATAAACTGTGGTCCCAGGTTCTGCTGCCATAGCTGGGTAAATCTCCCACCCCGCTTTCATCACAAGTAAGAGGCCTTCTGCCACCTCAACCAAATTCCACCATTTTTCCTCACAGAGATCGAGATCAGAGATTAGTTTCCTGAGCATGTTGGGTGGATAAGACCTGCTGCTGAGAGCCCATCTTTTCTTCTCCTCCTCCCTCCTCCAGACACCTGTCGCGCTCTGCCTGTTCCCTATTCCTTCTGCAAAACATTCTGAACTCCAAGGAGTATTATTACCAATGCACCCATGTCTGGGAGCAATTGATTTACGTAGAACCCTAAAAATAATCAAAATACCCTTTCAGCATCTGCCATACCACTGCCATTTTGGAAAATTTAAACAATTATAGAAAGCGTCAAATATACAGGTGGAAAATGCAACGCTACTTTCAAACGTCCATTTGCTTCAACAAGACTGGACGATTCTGCTGGCGGGAGGGGATATAACATTACACCCTAAATCAAGCAGCAACTAACCTGTCAGGAGTTGATTTTTCCTTTAAAGAAAGAAGGTTCCTTCCCACAGTATATGTTCAATCGTGCCAGGTTAAGAGGGGATGTTAGATGGAGAGCACAGACCTCCAAAATGGCATCACTGACTTCAAAATAGAGTGACACCAAATGGCACCTGTAGCAACAGAAGAACTGGGACCACGAAATGTGTGCTTAATGTTGTTGGAACAGCCAAAGAATTGTTGGAAGCAGAATCCACTATATATTTGTAAAGGGAAGTGAGCGTGAATTGATTGAAAACATTTAAAATTTGAGAGTTGGATATGTTCTGAGTCTGGGCAAGTCAATATCATCAGGAAGATAGATGGATGTTATTTAAGGAGAAATAGAATTGCATTGGTGGCAATTCAGAGAAGGTTCACCAGGTAGATTTCTGGGACAAAGGTTTATAACCTTTATGCTGAAAGGTTGAGCATGTTGGGCCCACACTCGTTGGAGTGCAGAAGAATAAGAGGTGATCTTGTCGAAATATGTAAGATTCGGGTAGAAGCTGTGAGGATGTTTCCCTTCTTGGAAGAATCTGGAACTAAGAGGCACGGTTTTGACCCATTTAAAATTGAGTTGAGAAGGAATTTCTTCTCTCAGAGTTGTTAATCTTTGGAATTATCCTCCAGGGAGCAGTGGCGGATGCATCATTGAAGATATCCAAGGCTGAGTTTGACAGATTTTTGGTCTACAATGGAGTCAAGAGTTATGGGGGACCAGACTGAAAAATTGAGTTAATGTCGCAATCAGATCAGCCATGGTCATATTAAATGGGCATCATGTGACCAGATCTCCAGACTGCCTAGCAGTAAGCCTGGGTGGCTTGCTTGTTTGGGATCAAAGAAAGGTTTAGATTATTTTACTGAGAAGATTTTTTTCATCCATTTATGGGATGTGGGTGTCACTGACTAAGCTGGCATTTACTGCCCAACCCTATGCTCTTGAGAAGGTGGTGGTGAGCTGCTTTCTTGAATCACTGCAGTCCCTGTGATGTAGGTACGTATACAGTGATGTTAGGGGGGGCGTGTTCCCGAATTTTCACCCAGTGACAGAGAAAGAGCGGCAATATATTTCCAAGTCAGGATGTTCAGTGACTTGAAGGGAAAATGCCAGATGATGGTGTCCCATGTGTCGACTGCTCTTGTCCTTCTACAATCTCTAGGTGGTAGCAATTGTGAGTTTGGAAGGTGCTGTCTAAGGAACCTTGGTGAGTTCCTGCAGTGCACCTTGTAGATGATACACAGTACTGCCACTCTCCATTGGTGGTGGAGGCGGTGAATGTTAGTGGAAGGAGAGCCAATCAAGCAGGCTACTTTGACCTGGATGGTGTTCTGCTTCTTGAGTGTTGTTGACGTTGCCCTCACCCAAGTGGAGTGTATTGCATCAACTGCTGCCTTGTGCTTTATAGATGGTGGACAAGCTTTGAAGAGTCAGGAGATGAGTTACTCACCACAGGATTCCTAGCCTCTGACATGCTCTTGCAGCTGCAGTATTAAACCCATCACCACCTACTCAAGAGCAATTGGGGATGGGTAATAAATGCTGATATAGCCTGCAAAGCCACATCCCATAAATTAATATTAAGAACAAGGCTAATCTCATTAGTTTATGGTGAGTAGTAACCCCCAGGATATTGATAGTGGGGGATTCAGCAATGGTAATTCCATTGAATGTCAAAAAGAGATGGTTAGATCCTCTCTTATTTGAGATGGTCATTGTCTGGCCATTGTGTGGTACAAGTGTGACTTTCCACTTGTCAGTCCAAACCTGGATATTGTTCAGATCTTCCTGCATTTCAACATGGACTGCTTCAGCATCTGCGGGGACATGAATGGTGCTAAACATTGTGCAATCCTCAGTGATGTGCAAGGCATATATGCTGGGGGATCTGGCAGCAATCCTGGAGTTTGCAATGAGTAGACCCTGCATTGCCAAAGTCCCAAGTAGGCAATGAAGGTAACATTGAAGCGAGCACTTTCCAGGAGACTCATCCGGAGTGAGACTCATACAGAGTGGAGGATTGAAATTTGGTAATTTGGTGCAGTGAGGTAAATCAGCAAAGGTAAGTGGAAAATCTAATTCTGCTGTTTTTCAGTTAAAAGTGCAGTGTGGAGCTTAGTGTCTGATTGGTTGAAGCTGCCCCCACCCTAATTGCTGAGAGGCAGTTATCTGTCAATCACTTGAGGCCTGTTTAGGGGCACATTGTATTATTCTCTTTGAAGTTAAGTTTTTTTTTGAGTCATCGGTTAGCTGAGGTCTGTATAAAAGATAGACAGAGAGCGCACACAGTAAGCGAGCACTTTTCCAGGAGACACATCCGGAGTGAGACTCATACAGAGTGGGAGATTTAAACTTGGTAATTTGGTGCAGTGAGGTAATTCGGTGCAGAGTGTGAGGAGGTGCTTTTTAACCCTGGTAAGTGACTGGTAAGTAGTCTCTCTTTTTCTTTTCATTGTCTAATTTATTTATTTTTATTTTGAAATTCTAGTTGTTTAAGTTTACCAAGGGTTTAAGACATGGCAGGAGATCCCAGACCCGTGTCATGCTCCTCGTGTGCGATGTGGGAGCTCAGGGACATGTCCACTGTACCTGGCTCCTTCACGTGCAAGAAGTGTGTTCAGTTGCAGCTCTTGTTAGACCGCTTGACGGCTCTGGAGCTGCGGATGGACTCATTTTGGAGCATCCGCGATGCTGAGGAGGTCGTGGATAGCACGTTTAGTGAGTTGGTCACACCGCAGGTGAAGGTTACTGAGGGAGATAGAAAATGGGTGACCAAAAGAAAGAGCAAGAGTAGGAAGGCAGTGCAGGTGTCCCCTGCGGTCATCTCCCTGCAAAACAGATATACCGCTTTGGATACTGTTGAGGGAGATGGCTCACCAGGGGAAGGCAGCAGCAGCCATGTTCATGGCACCGTGGCTGGCTCTGCTGCACAGCAGGGCAGGAAGAAAAATGGCAGGGCTATAGTGATAGGGGACTCGATCGTAAGGGGAATAGACAGGCGGTTCTGTGGACGCAATCGAGACTCCAGGATGGTATGTTGCCTCCCTGGTGCAAGGGTCAAGGATGTCTCGGAGCGGCTGCAGGACATTCTGGGGGGGGGGGGAGGGTGAACAGCCAGCTGTCGTGGTGCACATAGGCACCAAGGATATAGGTAAAAAACGGGATGAGGTCCTACAAGCGGAATTCAGGGAGATAGGAGTTAAACTAAAAAGTAGGACCTCAAAGGTAGTAATCTCAGGATTGCTACCAGTGCCACGAGCTAGTCAGAGTAGGAATGTCAGGATAGATAGGATGAATGCGTGGCTCGAGAGATGGTGCAAGAGGGAGGGATTCAAATTCCTGGGGCATTGGGACCGGTTCTGGGGGAGGTGGGACCAGTACAAACCGGACGGTCTGCACTTGGGCAGGACTGGAACCGATGTCCTAGGGGGGGTGTTTTCTAGAGCTGTTGGGGAGGGTTTAAACTAATGTGGCAGGGGGATGGGAACATATGCTGGAAGTTGGAAGGTAGTAAAACAGGGACAGAAACAAAAGGAAGGGGAAAAGTGCAAGGCAGAGAAGACATAGTCAGAAATCCATAAGGGCGACAGTACAAGGTACAGTGACTGAGGGGAGCACAGTGAATAGGCCCAGTAATAACAAAAGGAATAAAACTGGAGATGTTAAGATTCAAAACAGAGGTAAAAAAACCAACATAAGTGTACTTTACCTCAATGCTCGTAGTATTCGGAATAAAGTAAATGAGTTGATGGCACAAATCATCGTAAATGACTATGATTTAGTGGCCATTACTGAAACATGGTTAAAGGATGGTCACGACTGGGAGTTAAATATCCGAGGGTATCAAACTATTCGGAAGGACAGAGTGGATGGTAAGGGAGGTGGTGTTGCTCTGTTATTTAAGGATGACATCCGGGCAATAGTAAGGGATGACATCGGTGCTATGGAGGATAAGGTTGAATCCATTTGGGTGGAAATCAGGAATAGTAAGGCGAAAAAGTCACTGATAGGAGTAGTCTATCGGCCACCAAATAGTAACGAGATGGTGGGGCAGGCAATAAACAAAGAAATAACTGATGCATGTAGAAATGGTACAGCAGTTATCATGGGGGATTTTAATCTACATGTCGATTGGTTTAACCAGGTCGGTCAAGGCAACCGTGAGGAGGAGTTTATAGAATGTATCCGCGATAGTTTCCTAGAACAGTATGTAATGGAACCTACGAGGGAACAAGCGGTCCTAGATCTTGTCCTGTGTAATGAGACAGGATTGATTCATGATCTCATAGTTAGGGATCCTCTCGGAAGGAGCGATCACAATATGGTGGAATTTAAAATACAGATGGAGGGTGAGAAAGTAAAATCAAATACTAGTGTTTTGTGTTTAAACAAAGGAGATTACAAGGGGATGAGAGAAGAACTAGCTAAGGTAGACTGGGAGCTAAGACTTTATGGTGGAACAGTTGAGGAACAGTGGAGAACCTTCCAAGCGATTTTTCACAGTGCTCAGCAAAGGTTTATACCAACAAAAAGGAAGGACGGAAGAAAGAGGGAAAATCGAACGTGGATATCTAAGGAAATAAGGGAGAGTATCAAATTGAAGGAAAAAGCATATAAAGTGGCAAAGATTGCTGGGAGATTAGAGGACTGGGAAATCTTTAGGGGGCAACAGAAAGCTACTAAAAAAGCTATAAAGAAGAGTAAGATAGAGTATGAGAGTAAACTTGCTCAGAATATAAAAACAGACAGTAAAAGTTTTTACAAATATATAAGACAAAAAAGAGTGGCTAAGGTAAATATTGGTCCTTTAGAGGATGAGAAGGGAGTTTTAATAATGGGAAATGAGGAAATGGCTGAGGAACTGAACAGGTTTTTTGGGTCGGTCTTCACAGTGGAAGACACAAATAACATGCCAGTGACTGATAGAAATGAGGCTATGACAGGTGAGGACCTTGAGAGGATTGTTATCACTAAGGAGGGAGTGATGGGCAAGCTAATGGGGCTAAAGGTAGACAAGTCTCCTGGCCCTGATGGAATGCATCCCAGAGTGCTAAAAGAGATGGCTAGGGAAATTGCAGATGCACTAGTGATAATTTACTGAAATTCACTAGACTCTGGGGTGGTCCCGGTGGATTGGAAATGAGCAAACGTGACGCCACTGTTTAAAAAAGGAGGTAGGCAGAAAGCAGGAAATTATAGGCCAGTGAGTTTAACTTCGGTAATAGGGAAGATGCTGGAATCTATCATCAAGGAAGAAATTGCGAGGCATCTGGATAGAAATTGTCCCATTGGGCAGACGCAGCATGGGTTCGTAAAAGGCAGGTCGTGCCTAACTAATTTAGTGGAATTTTTTGAGGACATTACCAGTGCAGTAGATAACGGGGAGCCGATGGATGTGGTATATCTGGATTTCCAGAAAGCCTTTGACAAGGTGCCACACAAAAGGTTGCTGCATAAGATAAAGATGCATGGCATTAAGGGTAAAGTAGTAGCATGGATAGAAGATTGGTTAATTAATAGAAAGCAAAGAGTTGGGATAAATGGGTGTTTCTCTGGTTGGCAATCAGTAGCTAGTGGTGTCCCTCAGGGATCGGTGTTGGGCCCACAATTGTTCACAATTTACATTGATGATTTGGAGTTGGGGACCAAGGGCAATGTGTCCAAGTTTGCAGATGACACTAAGATGAGTGGTAAAGCGAAAAGTGCAGAGGATACTGGAAGTCTGCAGAGGGATTTGGATAGGTTAAGTGAATGGGCTCGGGTCTGGCAGATGGAATACAATGTTGACAAATGTGAGGTTATCCATTTTGGTAGGAATAACAGCAAACGGGATTATTATTTAAACGATAAAATATTAAAGCATGCCGCTGTTCAGAGAGACTTGGGTGTGCTAGTGCATGAGTCACAGAAGGTTGGTCTACAAGTGCAACAGGTGATTAAGAAGGCAAATGGAATTTTGTCCTTCATTGCTAGAGGGATGGAGTTTAAGACTAGGGAGGTTATGTTGCAATTGTATAAGGTGTTAGTGCGACCACACCTGGAGTATTGTGTTCAGTTTTGGTCTCCTTACTTGAGAAAGGACGTACTGGCGCTGGAGGGTGTGCAGAGGAGATTCACTAGGTTAATCCCAGAGCTGAAGGGGTTGGATTATGAGGAGAGGTTGAGTAGACTGGGACTGTACTCGTTGGAATTTAGAAGGATGAGGGGGGATCTTATAGAAACATTTAAAATTATGAAGGGAATAGATAGGATAGATGCGGGCAGGTTGTTTCCACTGGCAGGTGACAGCAGAACTAGGGGGCATAGCCTCAAAATAAGGGGAAGTAGATTTAGAACTGAGTTTAGGAGGAACTTCTTCACCCAAAGGGTTGTGAATCTATGGAATTCCTTGCCCAGTGAAGCAGTTGAGGCTCCTTCATTACATGTTTTTATGGTAAAGATAGATAGTTTTTTGAAGAATAAAGGGATTAAGGGTTATGGTGTTCGGGCCGGAAAGTGGAGCTGAGTCCACAAAAGATCAGCCATGATCTCATTGAATGGCGGAGCAGGCTCGAGGGGCCAGATGGCCTACTCCTGCTCCTAGTTCTTATGTTCTTATGTTCTTATATTATAAACAGTTGTGCTAAAATCTGTCTATTTATTTCTAAGATGAAAGGAAGTTGAGATCAAGGATGGCTTATTAGCATTTCTGCCAGGATGCAAGTCTGTTGTGTTTCTTGTTTCAATGGAGAAGAGGATAGAGGAAGTTGTTTTTAAGATCAGGTGACAGGCCTCCTTCCAAATCAATAAATATCACAAAGAGAGACAGCAATTCTGTGTTGCTAATAGAGGAAAAAGAATGTTGGACACTGCAAGCTACCACTTCCAGATGTGGCAACGGGATTGTCTCCAATCAAAGAGACACATCCTGATGCCATTTTCAGAGAGACTCATATTGCATGACCAGGGAAACAAAAGATAATCAGAACAGGCTAAACTGCTGATGGTGGATTTAAGGAATTCTTCAAAAACTGAGGAAAACGCCTGGAGATGGTCACTCAATGTTATTACTTGGCAAAACCTGGGTAGGGAGCCCATTGCATGCTGGCAGCAATGCGGACTGTTTGCTGAAAGGACTGTAATTTCGTGAAGAGTGTGATGTGTGATGAACATAAAAGTGGAGTATTTCATTCTATAGTTTAGAATTTAGAACAGTACAGCACAGAATAAGTTAAAGTATAAGTTGCCTGCAAAGAGAAAATTATACTGCACCTGCCACTGGTTAGCCCACTCGCCCAACCTGTCCAGACCTTGCTGTAGGATCCCTGCATCCTCATCACAATTCACCCTCCCACCTAACTTGGTATCATCTGCAAGCTTTGAGATGTTACATTTTGTTCCCTCATCTAAATCATTAATATATATTGTGAATAGCTGAGGTCCCAGCACCAATCCCTGTGGTACCCCACTGGTTACTGCTGCCAATTTGAAAATGACCCATTAATCCCTACTTTTTGTTTCACTCTGCCAACCAGTTTTCTATCCACCTCAATACATTTCCCCCAATCCCATGTGCTTTAATTTTGCACAATCATCTCTAATGCGGGACTTTGTCAAACACCTTCTGAAAGTCCAAATCTACCACATCAACTGGCTCCCCCTTGTCGGCTTTACTGGTTACCTCTTCAAAGAATTCCAACAGATTTGTCAAGCATGATTTTCCCTTCATAAATCCATGCTGACTCTGACTGATCCTGCCACTGCTTTCTAAATGTTCTGCTATAAAGTCCTTGACAATGGATTCAAGCATTTTCCCCACTACCGATGTTAGGCTTAATGGTCTATAATTCCCTGCTTTCTCTCTACCTCCCTTTTGGAATATCGGAGTGATGTGAGCTCCTCTTCAATCTGCAGGGATAGTTCCAGAGTCTATAAAATGCCGGAAGATGGCCTCCCTCTGCACTGTTGTGATTCCATGAATTCTGTGGAACAGAAACTTAATTGAATCAGCCACGTCAATGGCTATAATTGTGTAGTTACTACACTCTAGGATGTGCGAGTCCTTGAGAGGATGTGGAGGTTTATTTGAACGGTTCTAATGAAGAGGGATTTTTGCTCCAAGATCAGGTTGGAGAAGCTTGGATTCTTCTCCCTGGAGCAAAAGAGATTGAAGGGAGAATTCATAGTGTGATACAAAATTACCACCCAGATTTAGATGGAGTAAACAAAAAAAAGCTATCCGCATTAGTTGATGATACAAAGACTAGGGGAGACAGGTTTAAGGTTTTCGGCAATTGATGTTGAAAGCTATGAGGAAAAATGTTTCTGCACAGTGGATGGTGTGGCTGACTTCCATATCTATTAATAATAACCACAATGTGCGACTGTGTTCCTCTGTATTGGACAAATTACCACACAACTAGTATTTAGTACAATTATAGTTTATTATAAAACATAGGGTTGGTTCTATACTTAATAATTTACACGCTACTACACATTAGACTATATCTAGCAGTTTAAATGACCTTTACTTAACTTCCAAGTGACCGGCTCAGTGCAGTTTAGATAAGGCCTTTATCTGGTACACACGTGTGGTGGCTGGAGGTCGTCTGGTACATCTAAGCTGAGTGTCGTCTTTCAGGTGGAGATCACGGGTCCTTGAACTTGGCTGGTCAATGTGCTGCAGTTGGATGACAGAAGCCTGTGTCCCAAAAGAGACAGAATGTTGGTCACACATTTCTTCTTATCCTCTGATCTTTTGGGCAGTCTCAGGTAGGGATCAATAGGATTTCAATCGCCCTAATCGATTCTGGCAAATTAGGGGCGGGTACCTTGATGGCTGGGCGGATCCTAGTTGTTATTGTTCAAGGCACATAAGCACTTCCAAATAAGGTGAATAGGCAGCCCCGAGTCTGTTACTGATGTTAAATTTCAATACGAAGCCCATTGTCCTGGGCGGACCTGTGAGTGGCCTCTAGCAGGTGTGAGTTTCTGTATAGGTCTGGGTTGTTGTTTGCAAATACACACAAGCTGTGTCTTGTCTGTGTCCCAACCTGACCACGACTCCCATCATCCTTTGCAGGTGGCCATTTTAAATGGCCACAATGGTAATGATCCTATGGGAGTGGTGGAAGGAGAGATGATGAGTGATTTGTGAAGAAAATTGGATGGGCACTTGAAGGAAATAAGCTTACAATGTCATGGGGATAGAATGGGGGATTGGAACTGATTGGATTGCTCTGCAGAGAGCTGATATGGACTCAATTGACCAAGTGGTCTCCTGCTGTTGTGTAATAGCTTTTTAACTCCATGACATAAAAGCAAATCAGAGGCTAGGAATTCTGCGGTGTGTACCTCACTTCCTGACTTCTAAAATCATATCCACCACCTACAAGCACAAGTCATGAGTGTGATGGAATGTTCTCCATTTGTCAGCATGTGTACAGCTCCAATGATACTCAAGAAGCTCAACATCATCAAAGACAAAGTAGCCCGCTTGATAAACACCCCAACCAGCACCTAAACATCCACTTCCTCCACCACTGACACACAAAATGTACAGCAGCAACTCACCAAGGCTCCTTCAACAGCACTTGGCAAACCTCTGACCTCTATCACCTGGAAAGATAAACGCAGCAGATATATGGGAACAGTGCCACCCCCAAGTTCCTCTCTAAGTTACTCACCATCCTGACTCGAACATATATTGCCATTCCTTCTCCATCACCGGGTCAATATCCTGGAACTCTCTCCCTAACAGTAATGTGGATGTACCTATACCTCATGGGCTGCGGTGATTCAAGAAGGCAGCTTGCCACCACCTCCTCAAGGGCAACTCTGATGGACAACAAATATTCCATTGCCGGCAACACCCACATGCCAAGAAGATTAAGAGATGAATATAGAACATGTGACATCTTAAGCAATCACAGTTTAACATTATAAGAGGGGACATGAGGAAAACCTTTTTTACCCAGAGGGTGGTGGGAGTCTGGAATGCACTGCCTGAGTTGGCGGTGGAGGCTAAAACGCTCAACTCGTTTGAAAGATAGCTGGATTTTCATCTGAAATACTGTAACCTGCTGGACCAGATGTTGGAAAGCGGGATTAAAATGAGGGGCTCTATTTTTTTGGAGGGGGCAGTGCAGACTCGATGGGCTGAATGGCCTCCTTCTGCACCGTAACCTCTCTGTGGTTCTATCTTCCATAGCAAATGCTGGATACACTCAGCAGGTAGTGTTTTTGAACAGAGCGACCGAGTTAATGTTTCAGTGCACACCCTTCTTGATAACCCCTTACATTAACTCTTTCGTTCCAGCCAGCTCGCTTCAACTAATCTGAGAATTGCCAGTGCACTTTGATTGCCATTGTATGTCTCGTTTCACTAGTCGGTTCTGTTGTGGGAATCTATTGGAAATTGGGAGATATCAAGGTTTAATGTTGTTCTAATGAATCCTCATACTGAAAACATTTCAAGTTCAATAAATCAGAGCTGTGGAAATTCAGTAACTCGGGTGATTGACTATTTGTTTCCCCCGTCAGAAGGCACCTTCAGGCTCCCTTTGAAACCTTCTTGCCGCCTTCAGGCTCCCTTTCGGACTCTATACCCCCGGTTTTCTCAGCCAAACTGGTAGATGAAGACTATGTGAAATCTCCCGGTTGCGAGTGAGGACGTGTTCAGGGTTCTGGTGTCGCCTGGTTCGCGCGCGTTACTTGAACTGCGATCTCTTCTAAAATCGAGATAATCGTGTTTAACAGTCTGTCGTCAGTTGCCCCCTTGTTTAATCCCCGAAGCCGGATGTTAGCGATCAGCCAGCAATCAAACTAAATGCACAAATTGCTTGGCTTTCCTTCTTCTATTGTTATCTAAAGTTAAGATAAATAAGTTTTTTGTTTCAAAATAAAATATAGTTAGATGTTTGCTGTCACGATTTATTTCGTTTTTTAAAAAAATAACCATAATGGCATGAACCTAGATCCTAAAATGGAAATGGAAAAAATAAGTGATCCCACCTTGGAAATTTGGGGGGAATGTTTGCTGGTCGCGTGATCTTCCAAACGTTGAGGTGAAATTCCCAAAATGTACCTGTTCGATCCTTGCCTCCTAAAGGGAGAATGGGGGAAACAATTCCTATCACACAGGTTCATTAAAATAAAACAGGAGAGGCTTACTCAGCAGGGCAGGCAGCACCATAGGTATAGAGCGGGAAACAGAGTTGATGTTTCAGGTCGCTGTCTTTCCATCCGAATTGAAACTGGAGTTCACCCCTCTCTGGATGCTGCCGGACTTGCCGCGCATTTGCAGTATTTTAATAATAATAATCTTTACTATGGTCACAAGTAGGCTGACATTAACATTGCATTGCTGTTTGTAATTCAGATTTTCAGCATCGGCGGTACTTCACTTTTGTATTGGGTTCAATTTCTTTCCCGCGGTCAGCCACTCCACCAGGTTAATCACATTAGACAACATCGGAGGGAAAAGATTGGCAGTTACTGAATGGCAGTTCTTTTTTCACTCGTCACCCTCCCAGTTCCAGGTAACAATGTTTGATTTCGTCTGAACGTTGTGAAATGCTGTCAAAACATTCCTCCCGCGGGCGGAAAGCTTCGCCCCTTGGACAATGAATGACTTCCAAACAAGAGGGAATTTACCTCAGGAAAAATTACTGTGGTAAAAATGTTTTCCATTCAACGTCCAAAACCCACCCTGAAAATGGAGCTCACCCCGTTTGTAGCGCCCGCCGTCAGGACATTATACAGCTGGGAACAACGCCATCTCTCAGCACGCCTGACACCATTTAATAATAATAATCTGACAGAAAAGTGAAAGAGAAACATTTCAGCAGATCGAGGCACCTGAGCTCCGATTGAACAATTTTACAGCAGGGGTAGCGGCATTTCCAACAGCTTAATTTTGTTCAATAAAATCCCCAGAGTAAATGTCGGTGTCATCAAACGGAGATCAGGAAAGCGGCTTGTAAATTGTTTCAATTTCGTTACTTAAAGGATAAATGATTCTGAACACTACCCTGCCACGACATGAAAACTATATTCTGAAATGGTAGGGGGAATAGGAATTCTGTGATGCCGGCTGTATTTAAAATATTCGTGATATAGTTGATTGTAATATATATATATATATCTATGAATGTCATTATTCTATAATCGTCACTGTGAATATTATCTTCAGTAATTCATGATCTACTGTGTATTTGCGCAGCTCTAATTATCAATGGATATCCTTTCATAGGAGATGGACATCTGGAATACGGTCCTTTGGCACTTTCTGTTTTCCATATTAATTGAGCCCCTGAGTCGGAATGATGTGAGTGAAACTTCGGACGAAATTCCTGCAGACATCTGCAGAGCGAATAAATCCTTGAAACTCACCGGAGCAACTCACCACGCATTGAATCAGGCCGGGCGGATGGTCAACTATTCCACTGGCACAATCCATTCCAAATCTCCCCTCCACTTGTACAAATGTATGATTAAGGTGACAATGTAACCGCGACCTGAATGGAGACTGAGGAAGGAGCAGTGCTCCGAAAGCTAGTGTTTGAAAAAAACATGTTGAACTTTAACCTGGTGTTGTAAGACTTCTTACTGTGCTTACCCCAGTCCAACGCCGGCATCCCCACATCATGAATGGAGACTGGACCGACAGCCTGCATCACTATTATACTAATATACACAATGAAATACACAACCTGTACTTACTGTGGATATTATTTTCCGGCATTCATTTCGAATGAGATGCCACTAATCCTTGTTTCAATTGCTGTCTTTTGCATTTGATAAAAGTGCGGTTCAAATCATTTTTACAAATGAGATTCTTTTTAATTTTTCAGATTCACGATAATGCCTATCCTCATTTTTGTCAATGAACGAAAACATTGTTCCACGTTTCAAAAACATGTGGAAACAACTTGGGCAAAGCGATGTGATTCCAAGACAAGATTAAGTGGACAGTTCTGCTCTGAGATGGGAATACAGAAATGCACAGGTAGATTATATTTTTTACGCAGGAAACGGGTAACATTTGAATTTATCCCCGACAGTTATATTTTCCCATCGTGGTTTCAATATTTTAATGGACCAGCAAGCGCCTCTGACAAAGGTTTTTCGCACTAATTCTGACGTTGAATTTTCTAAGTGGTGTTTTGAAACTTGCCTTGGCGGGGTGGTGTTGGGACGGGGCAGTGCACATTGCGTGATTCATTCAGAACTACCAGCTTTCAATGTCATTCTCATATCAGGCTCTGGACAGATCAGTCCCATTGGGTGACACTTTCTTTATTTATTCCCTCTTCAACTACTCCCTCCAAAAGACGTGTTTTCTTCCAGAAAGGGGAATTAATCAGAGATCAACGACAATATAATCAGCGGCAATGAAAAGTGATCATTAAACAGAAACCTTTTCATGATAAGCTCTCTTTTGTTTTACAAATGAAAACACCCGATTGGAAAATAAAAAGCACATCAGTAATGGGGACGGGCCAACCGACTGAGGAAGGCGGGTCGGGGCAGGGAATAAATCTCCCAGTTCTTTTTTTAAGTGCCTAATCCAAAAATTCGAAAAATCAACTGCTTTCCATTCTCGTGATTTCATCAGTTCGGAATTTACTTTGTCATCTGAGATATACTTTTCTGTTTGCTTTAAGGACTCCGATGACAGGGTCAATCTTTGCTTTCGCTCTCTCATTCTTTGCTGCTTTTCTCCAAGACTTCTTGTAGGGAAGTTGCGGACAGACTTTCCCCTGGCTCTCGCGGCCCTGATTGACAGCCACAGGTTCCCCCCTCCCCCACCCTCCCCTCTCCCCTGCCCTCCCCTCTCCCCTGCCCTCCCACCCGCTGAGGTACGTTATGCACAGAAATTTGAAGGGGGAAAGATTACTTCCCCCCCGCCCCCCGCCCTGTCTGCTTCCACACCGCCCGTTAATTACAAACTGGAAGATCGACAGTAGCAAATCGACAATCTGGAGCAATACAATAGAATAAAGCCTCTCCTTAACTTGGAGGAACGCTGTTTCTCTTTCACTATGCCTGCCAATTTCCGGTCATTAATTGCCTTGATTTATAGGGCTGATGTTTTTTTGGAGGTAGCTTCACATGTGGCTGGGACCTTGCCTAAGATCCAGCCCCCCTCTCACATTACAAACTATTTATATATCTTCCACGATTTTCCCCTTAAAGCAGCTCTCCAGCATAACGTGCGATTGGCTTCACTTGTCATTGGAGAATCAGGGTTAGCTGATGTGCGTGTGTGTGTTTATTCAAAGAGCCCCCGGCTGTTTCGGAGCGATTGATCCAGACCGCTTTTAAAGAGCCTTGCTTTTTTGGAAGCTGTTTACTTTGAAATCGAAGGTGCTTTGGATACAATTCCAGCCTCTTGGAATCTGAAACCCCGCTACCATGGATCATACAATATTTAGCTGCCTGCGTAGCTCACATGCCCCAGCCCAGAGCCTGCACCACTTCTCTCAGTCTCCACTAGCTCTTCATGGAAGATCAGACCATGTGGCTTTTCCAGACCTGTCTCCTTCTTGTATCATAACTGGATTTCCTAATGAAGAAAACATGTTCACAGCCCAGCGTCATCATCATCACCTACATCATCACCACCGAGGCCATCCCCAGCAGCAACAACAGCAGCAACAACAGCAAGCGGCTGCCCAGGCTACCTGGCACATCCCCCAGATTTCCTCGCCCCCTCCCCTGGCCAGGCACACACTCTGTATCCAGTCGGAATCAGGACCCCCAGAACTGGGCTCGAACCCCTCAAGCCTGGTGGACAGCAACCCGTCCTTGGCCCCCAACAACCCCAATGTGGCGTCCTGTGTTTCTGGAGATTACGGGAGGTCGGCGGTCACTCCTGTGGAGACAGAGAAAAGACACTCCAAGAGGAAAAGTGACGGCTCAGGTAAGCGGCCAGCAACTGGGGGCGGCTCGGGGGGCACGCATTCAATCAGCCGCTCTGAATGCACAGTGCAGAGACGGCAACTATTTCCGTTTCAAAGCGAACATTGTAATTAAATTGTTTAAAATCAGTAACATAGATCTCATTCATTCTGTTGGTCCCACCAGTTAACACGCGTCTTCAAAAATCAGGCATCTGTATTTTTTTTAACCCAGCTGCTTAGAGCTGATGTGCGCCCCTGAACACTTTTTTTTAAAGAAAGAAATGATTTAATATGATTCATAGCCGGACACCACATTAAATATTGAAACGTCCTCAGGTCACGCATAGAACAGTATGAAGTTAATTTCAGTCAGTGACCAGACGATACCAACTGGGGGTAACAAGTTAAATATAATGCTTAATTTAAAGAATTGGGATCATTGTTTCCATTCATGTGTCGCTTTGTGAATTTCTAGAATATTTGAACAGTTGCTGAACAAGAAAACTAATCATTGGAAATGTATCTGATCATTCCACATATTTCCATTTCAAATCCAGTTCTAATTACACACTGCGTGTGTGTTTCGGCGTGTTAATTCAACGACACAACTTTAAACCTGAAAGAAATCATGGGAAACAGCAAAGATAATTTCTCAAACAACCATGAGTCACATTGAAGATGTCAACATTTTTGTTTATCAATGGCCCGTCCTGATATTGAATTTGATCACCGCAATGTTTGTGCAAAATCTATTTCCAGGAGTCTTAAAATATGTTTTGTGCAGTTTCTGCTGAAGTTAACTTTCCTAAGTAGTGAAAACAATAGATTGTTCAAAATCGTGAATGAATGTAATTGTTTAATTTAATGAACGAAAGCACCGAACAGGCGATCTTGTGTCAATCAAAACAAGCATTCGCTGAAATAATAGTTCGATACAATAACAATTAGATGAAATAACAACGTTGCCATCAAATTTGAAGCAAATCATTTCAAGAATTCTAAAATGGAAAGTCTTTCTATATTCTCGTAGAAACGTCTCGTAGAAACTTCTGTAACTTCAACTGAAAACCCGTTTGTTAAACATGATTTAAAGAGACAGATAAGCGATAAAACAGATACCACATGTGCTGGAAAATAGGATTAGAATCGTTTGGTGCTTCATGGTAGGCGCGGACGTGATGGGCCGAAGGGCCTCTTTCCGTGTTGTGACTCTGATTCAACAGACGTTGCACGATGTTTCAACTTCATGAAAGCAATCATCTTTCTCCCAAGATTTATGCCACAATTTACTTTGTAACAATAAATCCATCGTCGGTTAATGGGCAGCATTTCCTCTGATTCACACATTCATCACCAAACCTTACAAAAATAAAGCATAGGCAGGAAATATAAAAGTCCTTTTCAGCTACACTACAAAGTCTGGGCATTTAAACTGCAAAGGGCCAGACTCCATATTACTGTTTTTACACCTGCTGCCAGCACCATTTCGGTCCTCGGATTATTTGTATTCATTTCGTGATGTAAACAAAGATGCAAGTCTTCAATGAGTCACACAGAATACTCCTTACCCTTGGAAATTGCTTCTAGTCACGGTAGCCGCCTCACACCCTGGAAAACCCGTTCCAGAAAACCACTCAGCGATCGCCATGTACAGTAAATAAAATCACAATCTTAATGAACTCTGAAACGTGCAAATAATAGATTAACGTGGCGTGGAACAGACATAAAATACAAAAGGCAAGTCTGTTTTCAAAAATCCATTTCGAAATGTCTCAGCTAAAATATTTCTTCCTTATCTATATTTTACGTAAATATGTGTTATTTAATAAAATCTATCTGTTAAGTATGGGTAATCCCTTTTATATGATCTATCCCAATAATAACATTTACTTAATATTACTGGAATTAATACAAACCAGATAATAATGAACTTAATATTGTATTAGGCTATCTTCAATATCATTTGTCTTTTTGGCAAGGACTGTTTTCAAAGAGTGTTACAATTCAGCTTCTTAATCCTATATTTTTTCTTAGTTATTTGTACCAATTTAGAAACAGAAATTTAGAGATTTTGGAATCAGTCAATTAATTAACTGTCACGTTGAATGGTGAGCAAAGAATCAAAGATGGATCGTTTTTGGATTCTTTAAAAAAAATATATGGAGAGAGCAATTAACATATTTGAAAACAAAAATAAATTGCTTTAAAGGAGGATAATAAAAATATTCAATCTGCATTTAGAACATAAGGAATGAATTGTGTTTTTAAGGGAATATATTCATTAATCATTAATTAATTTGTATAATGCCGCATTAACTTAAATATTTTGACACTGTTGAGAAAATACCAATTTCAGCTTCACAATTTTATATTTGCATATGGTTAGTTTCCATAATGTAACTTTAATTACCTCATAAGGATTATTTTTAACCATATGTTTGTAAGAATGTTGAAGCTGGTATTGCCAACAAGTCTAAAAACAGCTCAAACAGTGATTTGCAACCTCCTTCGTCCTGCACATATGGTCATTTCCCAAAATAAAAACATTTTGATTATTATTCTTGAAATATTAACAATCCGTGGACGTGTCAACAATTTAATGACAATAATTACAGTGAACTGAAGGGAGTCTCCTGCCATTAGTATTTCAATATCTCCCCCAATAAATCACAATATATGGTTTGGCTGACAAGCTCACTGAAAAAGGGAAATTGTGATAATTCACAATCAGGTATGAACATAATGCGTACATCTTGTGACATTACAAATATAAAGGATTCTTATGACATTTTTCATTAAATGTATACAGGTGAAACACAAGATATGAAATCTTAGTGTTGCCTTACAGGAATATAACTCTCATCAAAATATTATAGTGTTATGTCCAGTGCATATCGTTCAAAAGTATAGCAGAACATATACATTAAATTGAGGCCCTGCTCTCTTCTCACATGAATATAGCAGGTCCTAGGGCACTATTTTGAAGATGAGCACGTGAATTCTCTATGATTTCCTGGGCAATATTTCTGCCTCAAACAACATAATAAAAAAAAAAAACGTAATCTGATCATTAAAGCTTTGCTGGTTGTGGGGACACTGCTGTGTGCAAAGTGGCTGCTGTTTCCCAAGTTGGAACAGTGAATACACTTCAAAATGATTCATTCGTTGTAAAGCACTTACAATGTCCTGAGATTTTGAAAGATACTATATCAATGCAAGTTATGTCTTAAAATTACAAGTACATTTTTTTGGTGATTAATTGAAACTGAAATTATTGTGATCCTGGTTTTAGAGACACAAGAATGCAGCTACAAGGGAGAGATGAACAGCAAACCCAGAAAGGAAAGAACAGCCTTCACCAAAGAACAAATTCGGGAATTGGAAGCTGAGTTTGCTCATCACAACTACCTGACCAGACTGAGAAGATATGAGATAGCAGTAAATCTGGATCTCACTGAGAGACAGGTAGGATACAATGAGATATTGGCACAAAATCTTCAATACACAGTGCCCCTTTTTCGGCACTTTGGTGGTTGTTTATCCTCCAAAATGGCATCCAAGATGCGCACGTTAGATACCATTTTGGTGAGAGTGCTAATGATGTGTCCTGGAAGTATGCAGAGTAAGCAAATAGTGACACCAGTCAGTATGTAACACTAATTTGATGCCAGCACTGCCACTTTGGAACTCAATACTACAGCTAAAGTCCTCTCTTAACCACACACACCTGAACACATGTTCAACGGCTGGAACATACAGACATATGAAAAGGAGGAAATGTAGTCCAGTTAGCCCCTCGGGACAGCTATCCATTCAATAAGATCATGGCTGATCTGTTTGTGTTGAATTCCACATTCCCCATCTACCCCCGATTACCTTTGATTCACTTGTCCAATAAGAATCTAATAATAATAATAATCTTTATTAGTGTCACAGGTAGGCTTATATTAACACTGCAATGAAGTTATTAAGAAAATTCCCTGGTCGCCACAGTACGGCACTTGTTCGGGTACACTGAGGGAGAATTCAGAATGTCCAACTCACCGAACAGCACGCCTTTCGGAATTTGTGGGAGGAAACCAGAGAACCCGGAGGAAACCCACGCAGACGTAGGGGGAATGTGCAGATTCTGCACAGACAGTGACCAAAGCAGGGAATCAAACCTGGGACCCTGGCGCTGTGAAGCAACAGTGCTAACCACTGTGTTGCCTTAAAAATATTCAGTGATCCCATTTCCACTGCCTTTTGAGGCAGAGGGTTCCAGTCGCGCAACCCTCTGTGTTAAAGAATTCTCCTCACCTCTGTCCTATAATGGCAACCCTAATTTTAAAAGAGCACCCCCTATTTTTGGACTCACACAGAAGAGGAAACATCCTTTCAATGTTTACCTTGTTAATACAATTCAGGATCTTGTATACTTCAGTCAAGTTACCCATCACTCTTCTAAACTACGTTGGAAACAATCACAGTCTTTCCAACCTATCCTCATTCCAGGTATCAATCCAGTAAGCCTCCTTTGAATCCCTCCAATGCATTTACATCCTTCCTTAAATAAGGAGACCAAAACTGCACACAGTATTTGAGATATTGTCTCACCAATGTCCTGTGTAAATGAAGCATAACATCCTTACTTTTATGTTCAATACCACTCTTAATAAAGAATAGCATTCCATTAGATAATTTGATTACATGCTGCACCTGCACACTATTGTTCTGTGACTCATTCGCGAGGGCAGCTAAATCCTCCTCCACCTCCACATTCTGCAGTTGTTCTCCATTTAAGTAATACTTCACTTTTCTATTCTTCCTGCCAGAGTAGCCAACTTCACATTGTCCCACATTATATGCCATCTGCCGGATTTTTGCCCAGTCAATCAACCCACCTATATCCATCTGCAAAACGTATGTCTTCTTCACTACATACTTTCCTACCTACCTTTGTGTCTTCTGCAAATTTCGCTCCCCTCACCTAAGTCATTGATGTAAATTGTAAAATGTTGAGGCCCCAGCTTAGACCCGTGCGGGATTCTACTCGTCACATCCTGCCAACCAAACACAGAACCATTTATGCATACTTTCTGTTTCTGCCAGCCAGTCAATCTTAGATCATAGAATTTACAGTGCAGAAGGAGGTAATTTTTCCACCAAGTCTGCACCGGTCCTTGGAAAGAGCACTCTACATAACCCCACACCTCCACCCTATCCCCATAACCCAGTAACCCCACCCAACCTTTTATGGACACTAAGAGCAATTTTAGCATGGCCAATCCACCTCGCCTGCACATCTTTGGACTGTGGGAGGAAACCAGAACACCCAGAGGAAGCCCACACAGACACGGGGAGAATGTACAGACTCCGCACAGACAGTGACCTAAGCCGGGAATTGAACCTGGACCCTGGAGATGTGAAGCAACAGTGCTAAACACTATGCTACCATGCCAGCCAGTCAATCTTAGATCATAGATCATAGAATTTACAGTGCAGAAGGAGGTCATTTTTCCACCAAGTCTGCACCGGTCCTTGGAAAGAGCACTCTACATAATCCCACACCTCCACCCTATCCCCATAACCCAGTAACCCCACCAACCTTTTTTGGACACTAAGAGCAATTTTAGCATGGCCAATCCACCTCGCCTGCACATCTTTGGACTGTGGGAGGAAACCAGAACACCCAGAGGAAACCCACACAGACACGGGGAGAATGTACAGACTCCGCACAGACAGTGACCCAAGCCGGGAATTGAACCTGGACCCTGGAGATGTGAAGCAACAGTGCTAAACACTATGCTACCATGCCACCCTATCCAGGTTAATATATTATCCCCTATATCATGATCTTTTATTTTTGACAATAACCTTTGATGTAGCACCTTATCAAATGCTTTCTGGATATCCAAGTACAGTATGTCAATATACTCCTCTCTATCCACAGCACTTGTTGCTCCTTCAAAGAACTCTAGTAAATTGGTTAAACATGATTTCCCTTCAATAAAACCATGCTGATCCTTCCTAAATACCTTCAGCTTGCCCAGCTATAACCTCTTTAATGAACGATTTTAACAACTTTCCCATGACAGATGTCAAGTTAACTGGCTTATAGTTTCCTGTTTTCTGCATTCTTCCCTCCTTGAATAGAGGGGTTATATTTTTTACTTTACTTTGATGGAACCTTTCTGAAATCTAACAAATTTTGAAGAATTAACACCATGCATCTACCATCTCATTAGCCACCCTTTTAAGATCCTTGGATGAAATCCATAAGGACCCAAAACTTGTCAGCCTGCACCTCCATCAATTTGTTCTGTACTGCTTCCCTAGTGAATGTAATTTCACCAATTTCCTCTCTCTCCTCCACTTCTCGATGTACAGCCATTACTGGAATATTTATTGTATCCTTGCTTGTGAATACGGAAACTAAATATCTGTTAACTTAATCCTCCCTCTCCTTGTATTGACTATTAACCCCCATCCTCGCTGTCCAGAGGACCAACAGTAACTTTACTTACTCAACTCCTGTTTATATATCTGTTGAAACCCTTGCTATCTGTTTTCACATTCCGAGCTAGCTTCCTCTCATACTCTAATTTATTTTGCCTGATCAACCTTTTAATCGTTCTCTGTCATTCTTTATATTCAGAACAATTTTCTGAGCTGCCACTCATCTTTGCGCAGTTGTATGATTTTTCCATAAGATGGAGGCTTTCCTTAAAAGGATCCCCTAACCAGCAATTTTTAAAGGTATCATCAAATACTTTCAGATTAGTTCCTTATTGATTTCTTCTGGGCCTTGCTGAGATTGTAGAAGGGTTTGATGGTTTTCAAAGTTGTTTAAAATTGTTGAAGTTGACAGGGAGCAGTGTGGCCCGTATTGAAAGACTTTGTCCTGATTTTAAAGATTCCACACAGAACACAGATTTTACGGCAGCACGGTAGCATAGTGGTTAGCACAATTGCTTCACAGCTCCGTGATCCCAGGTTCGATTCCGGCTTGGGTCACTGTCTGTGCGGAGTCTGCACATCCTCCCCGTGTGTGCGTGGGTTTCCTCCGGGTGCTCCAGTTTCCTCCCACAGTCCAAAGATGTGCAGGGTAGGTGGATTGGCCATGATAAATTGCCCTTAGTGTCCAAAATTGCCCTTAGTGTTGGGTGGGGTTACTGGGTTATGTGGATAGGGTGGAGGTGTTGATCTTGGGTATGGTGCTCTTTCCCAAAAGCCGGTGCAGACTCGATGAGCCGAATGGCTTCCTTCTGCACTGTAAATTCTATGATAATCTATGGGTACAGTGGGTTGCAACCCTATTATCCTCCAACATAACAGGGAGAATGAACAAAAGCAACACAGAGCAAGACTGCTGGAAGAGGTATGACAGGAGAAAGGGTTTGAGGAAGTGGAGAGTAAAGGGCTCGCAACAGGAGAAGATACCTTCCCATGTTTAGGGAGCAATTTTCCTCCCTGAAAATCAGCAAAGGAGGTTGTCACTGTGATCAGTTACTTACTGCAGCTACAACTAAAACCTCAGGAAAGTGTTGCCAGTAGCTGTGAAGGTGATTGTGGCCATGAGAACCAATATGCATCATCATTTCCAGGCTGGAATAAGGATTATGAGCAACATTTCCCATTTTGTCACCCACTGTTGCCGAAGCGAGGTCACTAAACCGTGTATTCCAAGAGAGTGAATACAATTCATTCTCTCTTTTGGAGAGAAACAGGAGGAGTGGGCACTTGCTTCACTGGAATTGCAGGATTCTCCATGGTACATGGTGCAGCTAAATGCCCGCATTTATATCGCTTTGTCAGCACCCCATGCCAATTTGGAAATGTACTTCAGCCAAAACGGATTCCACTTCCTCAACGTCCAGTTGGTATATGACCATAGGAAGAAAATCCTTCAGGCTTTGCCCGCTATCCTGGCAGCAGTCATGATGGCTTCCTTCTGCGGCAGTCCTCTGTGCCAGCTGCATTTGAGATACCAAGACAAATCAAAAGGTGACTACTAGGTGACAACGGCAATACGGCTCAAGCCTCTGGAATGAAAACTCTGCATACATAAGCAGCATCTAAATAATGAAAATCATGTTGCCACATAAAATGTGATTGAGCTGACCACTGAGGTGTTTAATCAATGTTTTCGCTGCTGAGACTACTCTGCATTACTTGGCAGAGAATTTGTCCTTGCCTGCTCTATGCTGCACAACCTCAACAGTCGAGGACACAGCTCTTTCCATCAGTTGTATGTTGACCAGCTGAGGATGAGGGGCAGAAAAGTAGCAAGAGGAGGTGGAGGAGGTAACCAATATATTCCCTTTCTGACCAGGCTGGCTGAGTGATTGACCCATCTGATTCCAGTTTAAGTGAATAAAAGCCCAAATCACCATCCGCCAATGGTCTTACACCGTATCTTCTCTCTGCTACTGACCAGCTTGGCCATAATCTTCAAATAAAAAGTACTCCAAAACAAACACTCCAAACCATATTTATTGGACAAAATTTCCCATATTCACCCTTGTGCATCAATTTTGTGCCTGTCTTCCATTGTCTTCCTTTTCCAGCCCAAATCTCCTCTGCAAGCATCTAACGTGCATCACAATTTTCCATGCTGTGATCATGTATGCAACTACGCGACATACTACAATCATGAAAATATGCCTACTACCTGTGTTATGAGCCAGGGTTTAGAGAACCCCAAAGTGTATCATGGAGTTCATCTGACCCACAACTTTTAATAGATTGTGGTATGGAGAGCACACGGCCCATTCTACAGGTGTGGTACAGCACAAATCGAAAAGTATTTTTTAAAACAAAACAAAGTTTATTCTATGAACTCAAGTTAACCTTTTTAAAACATACATGAACATCTTAGCAACCATCAGTTCAAATACAACCCCCAAAGAGTACAACACTAAGTAATCCTTAAGCTGCCATTTTAACACCCATAAGACTTAAAAAATAACTTTTACAGAAGCACATCAGGTTAAAGTCACTACTGAGAGCAGTTATTAGTTTTAAATGACCAAAGAATCGATTTACAGTCTTTAGGTTACAGAGAGAGAGAGACTAACACCCCCTCTGGCTGTGACTGCAGCTATCCAGCTCTGAAAACGAAACTAAAACACACCCTGCAGCAAACAGCCTAAAACAAAAGTAAAAAGCTGACAGACAGCCCAGCTCCACCCACGCTCTGACATCACTGATAAACACCCATTTCTTAAAGGTGCATTTCTTAAACACTCATTTCTTAAAGGTACTCTCACAGGATACCTGCAACAGAAACAACAGGCACAGGTTAAGTGTGCATCGTGAGTCTGCCATTTTGGGTCCTATTCAATTTCATGGTTGATGATTTTACATCCTGCATGGTAGCACAGTGGTTAGCAAAGTTGCTTCACAGCTCCAGGGTCCCAGGTTCGATCCCCAGCTTGGACCACTGTCTGTGCAGAGTCTGCACGTTCTCCCATGTCTGTATGGGTTTCCTCCGGGTGCTCCGGTTTCCTCCCACAGTCCAAAGATGTGCAGGTTAGGTGGATTGGCCATGCCAAATTGCCTGTCAGTGTTCAAAAAACGTTATGTGGGGTTATGGGGATAGGGTGAAGGTGTGGGCTTATGTGGGGTGCTCTTTCCAAGGGCCGGTGCAGATTTTCTTTTTAATAAATTTAGAGTAGCCAATTCGTTTTTTCCAATTAAGGGGTATTTTAGCGTGGCCAATTCACCTAGCCTGCACACCTTTGGGTTGTGGGGGCGAAACCCATGCAAACACAGGGAGAATGTGCAAACTCCACATGGACAGTGACCCAGAGCCGGGATTGAACCTGGGACCTCGGCGCCGTGAGGCAGCAAGGCTAATCCACTGCACCACCGTGCTTCCCATGTGACGATGCAGACCTGATGGGCCGAATGGCCTCCTTCTGCACTGTAAATTCTATGATCCTCCTTCTCCTCCTTCAGGTACCAGGCCCTATGTGGGCACTGGTCGTCATGGACTTCTATTAGATTGGCCCATGATTATGCTTGGCGATAATGGTCTGCTAGTACCTTCTGCAGTGTGGTTGACTGCCTACCATAAGGCGTATTGGCAGGATTTACAGGCTGATAACCAACCTGTCTGGCTGCTTTATGAAAGCATCGTGCATGCCCAGCATGTGCTGCAGTGGGACTTGAACCTGGAGCTTCTGGCCCAGAGATGGGGACGCTACCACCGCACACACAACCTCCAATTTTAATCATGTTTGACAATGAGAAAGCTGTCACCTGGGACTTCAACTGAGACAGAGGACAATGCTGCATAGGTATTTGTTTTAAGTAAAGTCGCCGTAGTCCCAGATGACAATAGGTTGCTTTCCCTTTTGAGGGGGAGAGCTGACTGGTGGTGGTTTAACCTGAGGTCACCACACCTCAGGCAAGGGGCAAGGCTGAGAAGGCAGGTCTTCATGAATAACCTCAGCCAGTACACAAACCCACGCTGTTGGCCTCGTTCTGCAACACAAACCATTTGTCCAGCCAACAAATACCAGTGCATTCTAGCAAATATGAGTTCAGCAATCAATCTTTCCTGAAAATTTATGAGCAGAGTTTAAAAGTGTGATACAATTGTTAACCTAGGTCTTGATTATCACTACTCATCCATATAAGATTAGATATTGTATTGAAAATAAATTACATGCACCATCTTAAGATTTATAAGCACTGACTAGTTTCAGATCCATGCATGTGACAGAGAAAAGGGTGACACTAGATTGAATTACATGGGTGCTTTTTTCCATCTGTTGATCCTTTTATTATTGCATTTCTTTTCCCATTTCTCAAATACCTTCATATTATTTCCTCCTTCTAAAACATGTGGCCTTTTTTTCTTACTATTTCTCTTCTTGTTACTTAAAGCTTTTATGTGTTTCATTGATTTGGTTACTATTTTCAATGAAGGTTAATTGATTGCTGCTCCCATCAGCCATTTCTATTTGCCAGTATGCCCAAGTGTCATTGTAATAGGCCTGCGTTAATACACAATATGAAGTCTAATTATCCACTGAGCGTGTGTACAGGGATGAATTGGAAATCTTTAAATGGATATTATATTTCCCATGACATTGTTAGACAACCTTTCTACCCATTCAAAAGTATGCAATTTTATACTTGGGGGGTGTTGGGATAATGCTATTCTTAACATACTAGAAATAGGAGCAGTAACAGGTAATCCAGCTTGTCGAGTCTGCTCTGACATTCATCAAGATCAAGGGTGGGACCCATTGCGGGTGAGAACAGAGAATTTTGTGTTCCAGCCAAAACTCCATTCACTCTCAGCGGCACCATAAAACCCAGCTGCGAATGAGGACAGACAATTTTGGCCCATGACTGAACTTCCACATCAATTCCACTTTTCTACATTATCACAATAACCCATGATTTCCTCAATGCCCCCAAATCCATCTGTTTTAGATTTCAATATACCCCAACCCACTTGCAATAATGGCTAACATACAATTTGCCTACCTAATTGCTTTTATGTTAACTTTTTATGATTCACGCATAAGGACATCTAAATCCCTTTCAATGCCAACATTTGATAACTTCTTACCTTTGTTTTTAATTCTGCTTTTCCATTCTTCCAAACAATTGATAATTTCACACTTCCCTACATTATATTTAATTTGTCACCCTCATGCTCAATCAGTTAACCTGTTTATATTCATTTACAGTCTCTTTGCATCCTCCTCACTTTCCCACCTAGCTGTGTATCATCATCAAATCTGGATTTGTTACTCTGTCTTCTTATCTTAGTCACTTATATGGATTTTAAAGAGTTGATACCCAAACCATGATCATTCTATCACTCCACCTGTCATTGTAAAAGCTACCCATTTATTCCAACTCTAAACCCATGACCCTTAACCTTGGGCAACAAACCTTCGGTGCCACTTTATCAATTGGTTTCTGAAAATCCAAATGCACGACATACACTGGTTCCCTTTTATCTACACTGTTAGTTGCAGCCTTTAAAAACTAATTGATATGTTAAGCACAATTTCCCTTTCATAAATCTGTGCTTAATAATATTTTGATTTTCCAAATGCTCCAATATCACATCCTTCCCAATAGGTTTATTTCTCCCACTGCTGATGCCAGGTCCACAATATCCAACCATAGATCTTTGGTTCCCCACTCTTTCCAATATGTTCTTTGCATCTTCAACTGTGAAAAGTTACAATGGTTGTTGTCAGAACGCAATACTTTAGTGTCACCTAATGTGGTATGTTTATGCTTTGCGACTTTTCCAGCTTTCCTTTGCCAAAATAACAGACACAGCCTTTAAAAATTGAGTCAAATGTTTCTATTTGTTAAGAAGTTCACGATTGAACCAAATGTTGAATTTCAGTTGAAACGCACAGGAGATTTACAACACACTTATACCAACCCGATGTGAATGCTCCTATTTGTAGCTGCGCACAGGGCTTTGAGCAGGAGCCCAACATTATTTGCTATGAAATTTAATATTAGAAATCAACTCCCCACTGTTGAGACCTGTCTTGTTTCTTTGATTGTGCTATAAATCCATAATGAGTGCAGTGCATATGTGGATAGAGCAGACAAATGCAGTGCTGGGAAGCAATAAAAACTGTGAAAAATTGGAGAAGACAGGTTTGGAGTTTTATTTCAATGTGTTATCATTGACCATTAGTAAATAAAGAAGTAAATATAAATGCATGCTGGGAGTTATATGATCTACGAATATGCATCAGAGTGACACAGACAAAACCTTATCGCGTAGATGAACATTGATAAGCGAATAGCTGTGAATCTCCCGCAACAGTCCCTGAAAGACTTTTTAAAATGTAAGATGACTTGACCCTTTAAAAAATTGTTTTAAAAAATAATTTCCACAGATTTTTGGCTATTTTACTGCAGTGAAGGCAGTTCACAAAATTACAAAAAGTTCGAATGAATTTAACTGCCCATTTGCAACCTACTGAAAAATATTGTCAAAGTAGCAAGTGGATTTCCAGATCTTTACTTGGGTAATGGTCAGATACGTTGAAAACAAAAAAAATTAGGAATGGATGACTTAAAAATAATGAGATTGCACCACTGATTTTGTTACAATTTTAGAAAAGTTTGGAGGCAACTCAGGGGAGCTATTAGGCTCCTGCGCATACAGCATCTGTATAAACTAAACATGCTTCACACAAAATAAACACAAAATAACAGCTTCTTACTGCAATCTTGGTTAAAATGATCATGATCAGAAGAATCACACTTCCAAAATATTTTGAGCTAAAGGCACAAATTTAAAAAGTCCATGAACATGCAACTTTATACGAATATACATATTTTACAAAGTCACGTTATAATATTAAATACAACACTGAATACAATTTAATCTATTTTTGTAATTGATCAATAGTTTTAAAATAAATACTGTTATTTATTATTAAATCTTAGTGAATTAAATGTAAGCAATTTCAAGAGGTTATGATTTTTTATGGATTTTATGACCAAGGAACGGCAAACATGGTCGGACTGCTGTTCTGCTCAAAGATTCCCCTGACGTGATGCTTCTGCACATTTCTTCCAAAACCTTCCCTGAACGGTATCGAGCAGTGCAGGGCTATCTGGGGAAGTGTGTGGAAGCGGAGCAAAGCCGGGGGAAATACAGCCCACTCCCCGCTTTTACAGCACGAGCTTCCATATGGCAAGTTTAATTGTCCGCTCTTTAAATAGTGAATGATTGAGTGAAGAGGTCGGTGGGTCGGGTAGTTGGTTCGGGTTGGGAGGGGGAGTCAGGATGGGGGGGGGGGGGGGGGGTACTCGGATCTAGTCGGTGGGGTAGGCGAGTGATGGGGGCCAGTTAGGTCGATAGTGATCTCATCGAGTCAGAGGGTGGTCGGGGCAGTACTTGAAGTGTTGGAGGGTATATTTTTTTGTGTGAGCGGGGGGAGGGTGGTCCATGTAAGTGACGGGGGGGGGGGGGGGGGAGTTACCCAGGAGTTAAACTAGGTTTCAATTTCACATTTCCCCGGATAACTATCCGGGCAACTCAGCGTTTGAGACATTGGCAGAGGGTTCTGCACAGCAGAGGAATTGCCCATCCGAGGTTCAAATCTCCCGAGCAATTCGCACGTCCTGACGATCTGGACGCCGGAAAGATTTGGCCGAATATTTACTTTTGGCTATTATCAAATCTTTGTGAATTGAATTTCGGTAATTTCAAAGAGGTTTGGGTTTCAAAGAATAACACAGTTTACAAAAAATGCTATTTAAAAGTACGCACAATTGTATTCTCTTGTAATCTGATTGTTCTTTAAACAAAGTCCCAACGACATCCTGAATTATAAGATTTATTATAAACTCAGTTTTAACTACTTGCTGTTGAGAATTATCAAAGCATTCTACTCTTCGAAATAGGTTATGGGCAACATCTTATTCATGGTGACTCCTAAAAGCGACAAAACTACACGGTTTATATTAAACCAGCAACTATTTCCCAAATGATGAACATGTTTTACTGCAGCAGCGTAGTTTTAATCAATGTGAACTATTTACTTTGCCAACAGGACCCTGATAAAATATTTTCATTTACATAACAATGCATAGAATGTTATAAAAAGTTCAAATTGAATTACAGAAGACACACACATTAAAAAACAAAAGTGATGGCGATACTGCAAGTTTGTTTGTATTCACTCAAGGAATCTGGTGTCACTTATTGCCCATCCTGTGGACCTTTGAAAGGTGGCAGTGAGTTGCCTGCTTGAACTGCTGGACTGTGTGTTGTGTCAGCTCACTGACTGTTAGGGGTGTGAAGGGTGCGAGGCAGAGGGGTTCCAGGATCTGGGCACAGCAATGATGAAGGAACAATTGTACATTTCTAAATCAAGGTTGTGTGTGGCTTGGAGTGGAACCCATAGGCATTCCCATACACAGGTTGCCTTTTTTTCTCCACGTCGGTAGGCTTGTAAGACGCCACTGAAGAAACCTTGGGGATTTTCTGCAGTGTATTTTATAAATGGTACACAATGCAATCATGGGCACTGGTGGAGGACATAGATCCTTAGGGTGGTCTTTGGAGGGTGTCACCTAGTCTTTATAGCACATGCTCATAATGTGCCAATATCATTCAAATGCTTTCACAACTAATTCTTCAAATCAGTTCTTTCATAAAGTTGCCCAGTTTTCAGCTCTTAAAAGCATGACTACTGTGCTGCACAATAATTCAACTGGCCAACCAAAGGTACTTCTAGATTTTCTTGTGCATGCCCTGATTTTTTGAATACATGGTAGTTTTTTTTAATGCAGTGTAAGCGCAGTATCTTAAAGGGACAGCTTGTGAGCAATTCACGCAGTGTCGTCATAATTGCTGCTTGTGCACCATTTACTGTGCAACCTTTACTTTGTACTGTCCACAACTTTGGATACTCTAAATTATTATTTTTTTAATTATTTTTTTCCAATTAAGGGCCAAATTAGCATGGCCAATCAACCTATCCTGCACATCTTTGGGTTGTGGGCATGAGACCCACACAGACACAGGGAGAATGTGCAAACTCCACACAGACAGTTACCTGGGGCCGGGATCGAACCCGGATCCTCAGCACCATCAATGCTGTGAGACTGTCCACAAATTATTATATACTGATCACAACAAATATGTGATTAAAACAAATCAAATTTACAAAATTTGCAAGAAGAAATGCAAAAATATACTGAATATTTAATGTGTTTGGGGATGAAGGTGCCTTTACTGAATGACTGAGACAGGCCTGCTTAAGTGTGCTGTGTTATTATAATGATATCATGGCACAAATTGGCAAACACATTGTGGGTTCATTTATTTAGGCCAGGCACAAGGGAACATGGGAACATTCATACTTAGACAAAATCAGCAGCGGAGTAGTATGTGTGTGTTCTGCTCAAAAGCAAAAGTTAAACAAAAACTGGATTGCATGACATATTTCCCTCCAGTGATGTCTTGCTGTTCTCCATTAAAAGCATAGTTTAACAAACTCTCATAAACCATGGAATCAATTTCTCTCTTGGTAATAATTTCACCAACTACTGCAAAATACTAGTTGTTCTCTTGGATATGTAGTTACTATGTATGGGTTTCATTTCATTTTTTTTGTTAGTATTTTTCCTTTGGCAACTGGCAATTGCTGCCATCATGACAGAAGAAAACTCATAGAAAATAGCTTCAAATGTTACAGGAAAGCTTCCAACAACATTATCCTCTTTTGTTCAAAAGCGGGTTGGGTCTGATGAAAACAATTTCAATGGAAATTCCATCTGGAATTTTAACTGAGTAGCTATGGGTGGAGTACTTTACGAGGGTTACAAACGTTCAGTAGTATTTTGATTAGTAACAAGACGGTGGTCAAAACAATATTTTGCCAACTCTGTGACTTCACTTTTCTCAGTGCTAAATATTGAACCATTTCACAACTAATTCTACAAAATCTTTGAATGTCAATTGAAGTTATCAAAATATTATTAAAAGTATACAAAATAGTCAGGATAGTCAGATGCTATTTCCCAGGGTGGAAAAGACAATTACTAGGCAACATAGGTTTAAGTGTGAGAGGTAAAGTTTAGAGGTGATGTGCGATGAAGGTGGTGAGTGCTTGGAATGTGCTGCCGGGGGAGGTGGTGGATGCAGATACGATCATGGCATTTGAGAAGCATCTTGTTAAATATATGAATACGGTGGGAATAGAGGGAGACGGATCCCGGATGCGCAGAAGATTTTAGTTTAGACTGACATCATGACGGCCACAGGCTTGGAGGGCTAAAAGACTGTTCCTGTGCTGTACTTTGTTCTTTGTTTTTTACCTTTTCGTCTTTTTTCTGAAGTCTGAATAAAGATACCTTTATCCTCAGATCTTGATGACAAATAAATATAACTAAACCAAACAGAGAAAATAAATCCGTTTTGTAAAGTGTGGAAGCCTGATGAGGACAAAAATGTCACATAAACAGTGCAAACAATAATCTGGATATTTTAAAAATTGTTGTACAATATCTTCTAGTTTTTCAGATGCTGTCGAAAATCAACCTCAGATTCATGCAACATTACAATAAAAATATACTCAATGTACAGCTATAGGAGTGTGAACAAAACAGTAAATTGCATTTTAAATTAAATGTTAAGTGCCCTCTTTTACACTATCAGTGACATTTCCCCAAACTTCCAGCATGACATCCTGCCTTTCTAAGCACTGTAATTAATTGAAATCTCAATGTTGCATATTTTATTTTACAACATTCTTAATTTAAAATCTTAAATATTTCTTTCCAAGTGAGTGTCTCTAAACCACAGACTTTCTCAATATTTCTCCACAGAATCCAAACTATAGGCTAGAACAGAGAGCCTAAACTTTGGCCTGTGTCTCGGGACTGTGAGCTTGAGCAGCGTGTACTGGAAGAGTATCACTGTACTTAAAAAAAAAAAGAATATTTCTTGCCTTTCAAACAGGGAAATTAATTTTGATCAAAGAAGACCAGTATTAACCGAAATAATCTAAACAAGCACTAATACCCCGAAAAAAAGCACACAAGTCTATGAAGGCTTGCTCTGAGTAAATCTATCTTATTTGTTAGAAAAATCCAATTTGCTTTCTTAATAAGAATTATAAATACATACTAAATCCCAGTAAAGTAGCCTGATTAACATTGCATGTGTGGCTGTTATCATTTACCTATATTTGAGTATACTGATTAAATATTGGGACATGCGTTCTGAGAACCTTGCATTCTGTTTGGCTAGATGCTGAGCTCTTTACCTGATTGCTTATACCTTCTCATGTCCTACTTATCCAGTAGAGCCCCATCACAATGCTGGATCGGCAGAACTGAGATGGACAGACAATCTATGTTTATATTTACTCTATATTTATTCTATTTAATTCTTCTACGCCCCTTCAATCCTCCTCCTTCACCCAGCCTTTCCCACACATACACACATACACAATGAAGAAATCCTGTACAGGATCAACAGACACAGAGCACACCATTCCTCATGCCTGATTCCGTGGTTAGACAACGCAGGTGAAAATGTGAATATATTTAAAGAAATGTAAAGGTGTGTTGGACAGCATTCAAAGTTATCCAGGTGATTTTCAATTACTCATTAGAATACATGAGGTCCACAAAAAAAGTATTTAAAATTAAATGAAATAAATTAAATCAAATTAAATAAATACAGAAACATATAACTAATGTATACATGCAGCTGCAACAGAGTGCATCTATGCACATAGTGCATTTTATGGATCATGTAAAAATATACACTAATAACCTCATCTAATAACGTCAATAACCAAGCAATGCCCTAGGGTGGTGTGTTGAATCTAAACCTCACAGCAACTGATGCTAAAATATAGCGTCATGGGTACAGGAATTGTTGCTCCCAGTGAGCGAGAGAATTGGAATGAGCTTAGATGTTTAATTATTCAGTGTTGGAAAATAAAATAAAATTGAGGACTACTTTGAGAATTTTGCTGTTATTCTGTGCCAATGATCCACATGCCTCTTAAAGCAGAATATTTGGAACAGAGTAAGTAAACAGTAGTTTTAAAAATAAAACCACAGGTTTAATGTCAAGCTGTAGCGGTGACTCGAAGATGAAAGCTATGATCACAATTGCACTTAGGTTAGACATTGGGGCACTTTGTTAAAAGTGATTATTTCAGACACACATAACAGGGGATACGGTGACTTCATGGTAATGTCACTAGACAAGTAATCCAGAGGCCCAACTCATGCTCTGGGGACATGGGTTGAAATCCCACTGTAGTAGTCAGTTGAAATTCAGTTCAATTGATACATTTGGAATTGTCAGTCTCAGTTATGGTTACCATGAAATTATCATCAATTATTGTAAAAACCTATCTGGCCTTTCAGTGAAGGAAATCTACCATCCTTACCTGGTCTGGCCTACATGTGCCTTCAGATCATCAGCAACATGGTTGACTCTCAACTGTCCTCTGATCTGGATCAGTACGCCATTCAGTTCAAGGGTAATTAGAAATGGACAACAAATGCTAGACTTGCCAGTGACCCTAGCGTCACGTTAAATAATTTTTTAAAAACGGGATGCCTCAATAACATAGAACATCATTAAGCATTCAGAATATTGATGTTGAACAAAATAAGGCATTTCTACAATCTTGTTAGTTTAATATTGCACCAAATGGAGTTGTAGGACATTGTTAAAGTAACAAAGAAGACTGATTTGATTTTCACATTCTTCCTATACACCTTTGAACAATAGTTGAAATATAAAATTGATTTTGATATTCACTTTTCCTAATTATTAAAATTTGCATTTTGGAATTCAAATACCATAAGCTGCAGTTTCCTAGTTGTTTATCTGGATTCAATAGCCACATTACAGTAACCTGTGTTTTTCTTCATTTGTAAAGTTACTGAGAAATAAATCCTGCTGCTGGAAATATGCAAAGGATAAATATTCCAGTGCTCTTTCAGTTAGAATCCTCAGTGGGATCGCATTTATGGCTGACAGCTCTTTGAATAATTGTAATAGTTTATGCTGTTTATTTTGGAGAGGTAACCATAGATAATGTCCAATACTTACATTTCGATCTGCACCATACATTTCTAATCTAGGTTTTTATATTGATTATCTGATTTTGCATTTTTAAAAAAATGTTTATTAAAGATTTTCCACAATAAACAAAACCATACAATAAACTAAAATTACACAATAGAATAAAGAGACTAACAAGCAAGAGCACATATTATCTTTAACCCCAAAAACTAAACTGAACTCCCTAACAGCTGTCAGTAACTTGCCCATTAAAAAAGGAAATGAATGGCTGCCATCTTAGGTAGAACCCCTTCACTGACACTCGAATGGCATACTTAACCTTCTCCAAATGTAGAAAAGATATGAGGTCACCCAACCAAGCCAAGGCACGAGGCAGAGTAGGAGACCTCCACCCAAGCAAACCTCTTCTCAGGGCTGTTAACAAGGCAAAGGTGAGAACATCCACGTTCACTCCCGACTGGAGCACCGGCGAGTCTGATACCCTAAATATGGCCACCAGCGGACATGGATCCAAATTTAGATGGAATATCTCCGACAAGAAAGAGGCTCAAAAGCTTACCAACTCGGGAAAAGACTAGAACATACCAGTATGGTTAGCTGACCCCCGGGAGCAGCACCCATACTTGTCCTCCACCCCAGAGAAAAATCCACTCATCCTTGCTTTAGTCAGATGTGCTCTATCCACCACCTTGAATTGAACCAAACTCAGGCAAGCACATGAAGACCCTGTGAAGGGCCTCACTCCACACCTCACCATCTAGAATGGGCCCAATTCACCATCCCATTTCATCCTCACCTCACTCAAAGGAGCTGACTTCACTGAGAGGAGATGGCCCTCTGTGCCTGAAATAGTTCCCCCATCCGACCCAGCCAAAACCAGAATCCTCTTCAACAGGAAAGAGGGTGATGCCAATGGAAAGGAGGGGAAAGCCTTGCATGAAAAATCACGGCTGGGATTCTCTGAGCCTCCGCGCCACAATCGCGCTCGGCACGGCGGCGGAGAATGGGCGTCAGACCCACAATCGGGTCTAACGCCGCTCCCCGATCGGGTCTGACACCGTTCCCGCGGTTCTCCAGGGACCGGACTCAGTCCCTGGCCGCCCTGGTGGGGGGGGGGGGTGGATCTGTCACCGTGGGTGGGAGGGAGGGGGGCCTCCAGGACGGCCAGGCTCGTGATCGGGGGCCATCAATCGGTGGGTGCGCACGTTCTCAGGGGGGCCAATATTGTTGGGGCCGGCCCATAGTGCGGGGCCGCCACTAAAGGCAGCCGCCGCACCCATGTGCGGACCCGCAGCCAGAAGTGCAGGACCCCGTATCGGCAACCGGACTTTCTCCAGGAAAGTCCAGAGTGATACGCTCCGGTTTTCACGCAGGCGTGGGGACGTAGCCCCATTAAATATCAGAGAATTCCGCTCCATGAATCTGAAAGTACCTGAAAAAACTGCAACCAGGCAGTTGGAATTTCTCCACCAATTCTTTAAAATTGGCAAATCACCCCTTCACAAACAGATCTTCATACCTCTCCAATACTCTTCCCCTCCCAACACTTAAACATTAAGTCCAAAGCCAATGGCAGTAAAAGATGGTTGTTGCAGATGGGGGCGTGTGATGACAGGTAACAGAGCTTAAAATGCTGACTGAACTTCTTCCAAATACTCAAGGTGGACTCCACCACTGGATTCTATAAAAATCTCGCCAGAGAGAAAGGCAACAATGCAATAACTATTGCACCAAGGCTAGTAACAGTACCCTATATGGAACCAGGATCACTGAACCACAACAATATTTTCCAATATTGGCTGCACAATAGTAAACAACTTCTCAAACAATGACAAATCAGACTACAGGAGGGAGATAAATCACTTGGTTGCATGGGTGCACCGAAAACAACCTCTCTCTAAATGTTGGAAATACCAAGGAACTGATCATCGACTTCAGGAAGCGCAGCACGATACACACTCCCATTTGCATCAATGGCTCCGAAGTGGAGTTGGTCAATAGCTTTAAGTTTCTGGGCGTCACCATCACCAACAGTCTGCCTGGTCCACACACGTTGATGCAACGGTCAAGAAAGCCCAACTACGTCTATACTTCCTGCGGAAGCTAAAGATATTTGGCATGTCTGCAACGACTCTCACAAACTTCTACAGATGTGCGATAGAGAGCATCCTATCCGAATGCATCACAGCCTGGTATGGCAACTGCTCAGTCCAAGATCACAAGAAACTGCAGAACTGTGGTGAACTCAGCCCAATGCATCACACAAACTTGCCACCCCCGCATTGATTCTGTATACACCTCTCGCTGCCTCAGGAAGGCAGACAGCATTATCCGAGACCCCTCCCATCCAGGCATTGCCTTCTTCCAGACCCTTCCATCAGGCAGAAAGTACAGAAATTTGAAGACTCGCACATCCAGACATAGGAACAGCTTCTTTCCCACAGCTACAAGACTCCTCAACGACTCTCCCTCGGACTAATCTGTTCCCTGTAAGAACACCATTCACAATGCCCTATGCTGCTTTTGCTCATGTATTTGCTTTGCTTGGCCCCTTGTTCCACACTGTAGCCAATCACTGTTTTATCGATGTACCTTTGTCAATGTTCCCTGTTGATTATTCTTGTGTCTACTATGTACGTACTGTGTAAGTTCCTCGGCCGCAGAGAAATACTTCTCACTGTACTTCGGTACATGTGACAATAAATCAAATCAAATATAATCAAATAAAACAATAAATTGACTAGAACCAAGCCCCCTTACTGCCTATCTCTTTTGAGCCCCACGGATCCTTGGAATCTTACCCGCCCAAATAAAGGAGAACATTAATTTGTCGACTTTGACCAAATGGACTTGGGGAGAAAAATGGGGAGACAATGAAAAATAAATAAAATTCTCGGAAGTATGTTCATTTTAATAGTCTGAACCCTGCCCGCCAAGGATAGGGGGAGGTTATCCCACCTCTGTAAGTCTGACTTGACACTATCAACCAGATTAGTGTAATTTATTTTCTGAAGAGAGGCCCAATTGTGGCCCCCAGATAACAAAAGCTAATCTTGGCAAGGCAAAAAGCGAGTGTCCCCAGTTGGGCTCTCCTCCCCGAGGAGTTGACCTGGAAGCATTCACTCCTGTCCAAGTTCAACTTGTACCCAGAGAAGGAGCCAGAACCCCTAAGCAGCTTCATTGTCTAGTCTTTAGAGGGTACGGGGTCCGTAATACAGAGAAGTAGGTCACCGCTTAAAGGACACCAGATGATCTCCCCTTCCCCGATTTGTCCCCCTCCATTTAACAAAATGGACCACAGTGAACCACAGTGCTATTGCGAGGAGTTCTATTACCAAAGCAAACAGTAGCATAGACAGTGGATAGACCTGTCTCATGTCCATATTCAATGGAAAGTTACCACAGCTCAGGGCATTCATATGAATAATAGCAGTGGGGGCCCTATTCAGAAGTCGAATACAGGAGGTAAACGTGTGGCCAAATCCGTACTTCCCAAGGAGCTCAAACAGATATTCCCACTCAGCTCTATCAAATGCCTTTTCAGCATCGAGGGAAACAACCACCTTTGGTTTGGGCACCGAGGAGGGGGAAAGGGCAACGTTTAGCAGGTGACGCGTATTCGCCGACAATTGTCGGCCCTTAATGAATCCTGTCTGATCCTCCAAGATAACCTCTGAGAGGCAGGGCCTAGACACATAAAAGGTATGGCAACTAGGTCCACCCAAGATAGCCACCAAGCTAAATCACAAGGCTAAACAAAGAAAAATCTGCATGCACTATCAGAAAACTACCCCTACAATCCCACCCCCTCTTGCCCTTACCCTTGAAAACTACCACATGCAAATATGCATACAAATCGAAGCAAGGCGAACAACTAAAATCTACTTCTAACAAACCTAAACCTAAACAAAATGAGAACTCTGACCTCATTATCTAATAAACTATGAGCTGCAGCCAACACTTCAACACCAGTCCCATTAGGTAACTCTTAGGTTAGCAGGGAGGCTCCCAACTAGTTAAGCAAAATGTTCACAAACAACAAAATACTAAAATCCCATAAATCAATATGCTTCGACAGCGAGCTATTTATTTTCATAACAAACAGAAAAGAACCCCACATGAAACTAAACCCTAAACCTAAGCCCAACTGTAAACATTCAACCCCAACAAGAACAGGAAAATGCAAAAATATACATGGAATCCCAACAATGCAACAATTCAACATGCCCATCCCCAACACCCAAAAACTTAATCACCCCCCCACCCTACCTATGTTTCTGACAAAGGAGTTTGCCTCTCCTGGCCCATCAAATAAACAGTCCTTTCCATTGAAAGTCACTCTGAGCTGCGCCGGGTACACCACACCAAATCGGACACCACTTTTGTCCAGAGTGGCCTTGGCTTGGTTGAACATAACCCTCTTCTTTACCAGCTCCACTTCTGTGTCTTGATAAAACCTGATGGCGTGGTCTTCCCATTTGAAGTCTTGGTGTCCTTTGTCCAACTCAGAACCCACTGTTTCTCTATGAAGCTATGGAACTTCACTATTACTGCACACAGTGGATCCTCAGGACTAGGCCTCTGCCGACGTGTACGGTGGATCGGTCCAGCTCAGGAGTGGACATGAATCCACCCTCCCCCACTATCCTACCGAACATATCTGCAAAGTACTCCATGGGCGTTGGGCCTTCCGTCCCCTCTGGCAGCCCCACAGTTCAAACGCTTGCCTCCTGGACTGATTCTCTAAATAATTTACATTGGCCTTCAACAATTTATTCACTTTGCCACCGTAAGCTTGATTTTCAATTTTTTAACAGTGATTCATATTCTTCCATTTTTTGAGTTGCAACATTTTCTGCATTATTGTATCTCACCTAAGGCTAAACAACAATGGGAAACAATGGGAAATTTTTAACAAAGAACTTTTTAAAAAGTTTAAAATCAAATGTGTCCGACCAGTGAAAGTCCTTCAAATACAACCATATTTAGAGTACAGATGGAGTCTTCAATATTCATACAGAGTGTTTTCCTCTTCCCTTTTTTCTATAAATTTAGAGTACCCAATTATTTTTTTCCAGTTAAGGGACAATTTAATGTGGCCAATCCACCTAACCTGCACATTTTGGGTTGTGGGGGTGAAACCCACGCAGCCATGGGGAGAATGTGCAAACTCTACATGGGCAGTGACCCAAAGCCAGGATTTGAACCCGGGTCCTCAGCGCTGTAGACAACAGTACTAACCACTGCGCCACCATGTCACCTGTTGTCCTCTTCTTTATGTCTGTCCAGTTAGTAATTTTCTGCTCTCAGTTCTCCAAATGCTAGGACCTTCAGTGCGCTCAGGGTTAATTTCAATAAATACAAGTCTCCAATCTCCAACAAATAAATTAGATGAATACTCAGAAAACCACAATCAGGGTAATCTCTGAGGTAATTACTTTGCAGTTGAAGGGCAATCAGCTCTTGGAATAAAGCTTTTGAGAGTTCAACCAATATTCTGCTATTTCAAATTGTACAGAAATAATCAGGTGTAATGCGTCTAGCTTAAAAAAAATCCTACAGACAGGAGGGGGTGGTAATTTAAACAGCACTAATTTGCCCTCTCACCACCAATTCATGAATCGGAAAGTTTTTGTTTTGCTTCCCCCTTTATAAGCAGTGCCATATTTCCCAACCCCACAGTTTTGGTTTGATCCAGTTTTCTATTACCAACCCATAACAAACTCGAGATAGGATGAATTCAAAGGGTTAGTTTATTTGTGCACACTTAAGACATAGGAGGAGGGCCACAATGTTGCCTCCTTTACATTCGTACAGTAAAAGAGAGATAGAGAAAAGAAAGATTTACAGTACAGAGACCACAGGGGAAAGAAATATTGTTTTGTGTGTGCTCCAAAGTCCAATTCAAAGCCCAATGAGATATTCCTCCACAGAGCAGGTGAGCTGAAAACTGATGTTGGATGATTAACTTTTCCTGTGTTGTTAACTTTACATGATGAGATAGGCATGTGGAGATTAATTAGTCTTGTAAGCACTGCTATAGCAGAAGCAGTATAGATGCTTCTATACTGTCCTATTTGGGCCAGAACTCCTTGTCTGTGATGCTGCTAGTCAGATGGTAAAAAGATAGAGACTTTTCAGTACAGCGAGGCAATATTACTACCAAAGGCTCAGGTCACATGACTTGCACCTCTCCACACTATCTTTGACAATGGGCATGTATCCCTTGTCTGCATCCCCAAGATAATTAAATATCTCAACCATCAGGAATTGAAAGGGAATTTGCAGGACCCTTTGTCTTAGCAGATGAGCAGATTCCAGTTGGCCAGTCTTGGTAATGAAATGCAGATGGACTTTGTATGACTCTCTTTAAAGTTGGTCTGTGCAACCCACAGGGGGTTGTTAGTGGCTCTTCAGGGATAACGATGTATGAGCTTCCCCAATATTGCAAGGTAGCTTCTTTTGTTCAAGGTCATAGGTTGAGATTAATTCAGCCATTTTGGATCTTTGTCGAGTTTGACATTTTTAGAACTAGCAATGAGCATATTTCTATATTTATTTGTTAAAAAAAAGGCATAGGGTGAGGTCTTAGCACCTCAGATATGGTATAACTTGTACACATGAGGGCATAGATCAGTGTGCAAGATAAGTTTGGAAAACTTGTCATACAAAGTAAAAATTTGCTAGTGTTTTGTATTTGTAAGCAAGTGTGATTTTTCACAGATTCCATTTTTCTTTTTTGGATGGATAGGCTTTTTAAAAAATCCTTCCTCAATTCTCTTGTTTGTTAATGGAAGAATATATAAAGTTGTATAATAATATCACTACTTCACAAAGTAATCCTAGAGATTTCAAATCACATCTCATTTACACTATACATCTCAAAACAAAATTAATGATCAATGATTTGTGTACAGAATTCCATAAAACTAACTTTATAAGTGAAAGTGGGAGGCAGAAAGCCATGAGCCACAACTCTGGGTAAATATTTGAGAAAATCCCTGTGGTGACTTACTGTTTCACTGTTCAAGTTTTTAATCCATCCTGCTTTAATCAAATTGATTTTGATACTTTATGCAAAAGCATCAGTGTATACATATTTATATATGTAAATATGTATGCTATATGTATGACTTATAAAATAGAATTAGTTTATTTAGTACTTTCTTTCCTTGGGACCTAACTTCAAAAGTAATAGATCAGCATTTGAGCAGTGAGTACTATTCCATATCCACTGGAGAACTTCTTTTGCTACATTCCACAATGGAAATGAGCTTTAAAGCAAAATATTTGCTTACAAGTAAAATAAATAATTTAATTGCCATCCACACTATGGACATGTCTTAAAGCACATCACACTGTGAACTGGTGTTTTTAGAACCCAGTTTTAGACTCTTGCACGGCAGGCAGTGATGGTCCACGAGAAGCAATGGGATAAATAACAAGCTAGCCAGTTTTTTTTAAACCAACACGACTTAAGAGCAGAATACTGCCCATGATATTTGGAGAAGCGTCTTCTTCAAATAGTATCATGAGATCTATAACAATCACTTGAACCACTGGTGCAGGCAGTCGTGATCTTGGTTTAACAATCTCGTTTGAAGGGCAGGCAGCACCTCCAACAGTGTAACAATCCGTCAGTAATTGTGTAATCCATATGTATGCATACTGCTGAGGGTTTTGAACCCATAGACCTCTGCGCAGATGTGAATTCTACCAACTCAGCCACGCTGCATTTATTGAACACCAAAATGACCATAATGACAATCCAATCAAAACAAGTTAAGAAAACCAACT